>NC_134359.1:187032737-187335359 GCF_048569485.1 Anomaloglossus baeobatrachus
AGCAGACAAGAGTAGCCGGATGAATTCTGAAGTGTACCGGGATATACTTTCAGCCCAGATTCAGCCAAATGCCGCAAAGTTGATCGGACGGCGCTTCATAGTACAGATGGACAATGACCCCAAGCATACAGCCAAAGCTACCCAGGAGTTCATGAGTGCAAAAAAGTGGAACATTCTGCAATGGCCAAGTCAATCACCAGATCTTAACCCCAATTGAGCATGCATTTCACTTGCTCAAATCCAGACTTAAGACGGAAAGACCCACAAACAAGCAAGACCTGAAGGCTGCGGCTGTAAAGGCCTGGCAAAGCATTAAGAAGGAGGAAACCCAGCGTTTGGTGATGTCCATGGGTTCCAGACTTAAGGCAGTGATTGCCTCCAAAGGATTCGCAACAAAATATTGAAAATAAAAATATTTTGTTTGGGTTTGGTTTATTTGTCCAATTACTTTTGACCTCCTAAAATGTGGAGTGTTTGTAAAGAAATGTGTACAATTCCTACAATTTCTATCAGATATTTTTGATCAAACCTTCAAATTAAACGTTACAATCTGCACTTGAATTCTGTTGTAGAGGTTTCATTTCAAATCCAATGTTGTGGCATGCAGAGCCCAACTCGCGAAAATTGTGTCACTGTCCAAATATTTCTGGACATAACTGTATTTTCAGTAACAGCGCGGTCATCTGCTGAGGTTCCTGTATACCCATTATTAAGGAGTGCTACTATAGTTGTTACCTAGTTAGGGGCCCATTTAGATGTTTCGCCCCCCCCCTGAGCTGAACCACTAGCTACCCCGCTGGTGTCAACCTTTCCTTCTCTATGCTGACTGTTCCCTGCATGGGTACCTACTGCCACCTCTGATGGCAGTAGTGAGGACTCGGCGGCCGATCCAGTTTTCTCCTGCAGGGAAATGAATCGTGCATCCGGTCCAGTGGGTCTTTAGTACCGTGCTCGCCCTGCGAGCATAACAGTTTTCCCAGGTCATGGAGCCCTCTTGTTGCAATGCTGTCTAATTGGCCGGATACTGCATAACAATTGCAAAATGGCAGGAGCATTTCTTAGACCAAATGGCATCATAGCTGGAGAAATAGACAAGAACAGCAAGTCCAAAAATCACACTTTGATCTAATGCCGCTAGGCGAATATTAATACACCTCAACATGAGGTTCTTGGTTTAACATTCTGATACGACTGTATGAAGCCCACTGCCACGTAACGGCAATCTTCTTGGTGTCCCCCCAACTTATTTGAAGCCATAAAGGTGCGGTAGCACCATGAGAAAGGTAAGGCAAACATGTGGGGAAAGACACAAGAAATAACTCTCTTCAGCTTCTCCAGCAGGAAACTTCCCAGCTCCAACTGAAATTAACATCTTGCTTCTCTAGAGACAGGCTCCTTCAGTGAACAGTGTTAAAGAACTATAACTGGTTAGGAGTGAAGCCAGGTGTGGGTAAACATAGTTGAAGGGAGTGATGATAAGATGCAACTGTGATTAAGGGTACCGTCTCACTAAACGATGTACCAGCGATTCAGACCACGATACGACATGGTCAGGATCGCTGGTACATCGCTACATGGTCGCTAGTGAGCTGTCAGGCAGATCTCACCAGTGACCAGCCACCAGCCGCAAGCGACTCTGCGCTTGGTAATCAGGGTAAATATCGGGTAACTAAGCAAAGTGCTTTGCTTGGTTACCCGATATATAACCTAGTTACCAGCGTACACCGCTTAGCGCTGGCTCCCTGCACATATAGTCAGGGTACACATTGGGTTACTAAGCAAAGCACTTTGCTTAGTTACCCGATATTTACCCTGGCTACGTGTGCAGGGAGCCAGCGCTAAGCGGTGTACGCTGGTAACCAGGGTAAATATCAGGTAACCAAGCAAAGCACTTTGCTTAGTTACCTGATATTTACCCTGGCTACTAGCGTACGCTGCTTACAAGAGTCGGTGCTAGTTGGTCTCCCACCGTCAAACAGGCCAATGTGTGTTGCACAGCTGCAGACCAACGAGCAAAAAATGAACCAGAACAGTGTGTAACGATCAGTGATTTCACACCTGGGGCCAGGTCACTGCTTAGTGTCACACAAACAGCGAGATCGCTGATGAGGTCACTGGTACGTCACAAAACCTGTGACTCAGCAGCGATCTCGCTATGTGAGAAGTACCCCTTAAGGCCACGTCTCACTAAGCGACATCGCTAGCAAGATTGCTGCTGAGTCACGATTTTTGTGACGTAACAGTGATCTTGCTCGGGAGGTCGCTGTTTGTGACATCCAGCAACAACCTGGCCCCTGCTGTGAGGTCGCCGGTTGTTGCTGAATGTCCTGGACCATTTTTTAGTTGTTGCTCTCCCGCTGTGAAGCACACATCGCTGTGTGTGACAGCGAGAGAGCAACGAATAATGTGCAGGGAGCAGGGAGCCAGCTTCTTACAGCCTGCGATGAGCTGTAACCAAGGTAAATATCGGGTAACCAAGCGAAGTGCTTTGCTTGGTTACCCAATATTTACCTTGGTTACTAGCGTCCGCCGCTCTCAGGCTGCCAGTGCTGGTTCCCTGCTCCTTGCACTCGTAGCCGGAGTACACATCGGGTAAATAAGCAAAGCGGTTTGCTTATTAACCCGATGTGTGCTCTGGCTATGAGTGCAGGGAGCCACCGCTAAGCGGTGTGCGCTGGTAACCAAGGTAAATATCGGATAACCAAGCACTTGGTTACCCGACATTTACCTTAGTTACCAAGCGCAGCATCGCTTCCACGCATCGCTGGTGGCTGGGGGCTGGTCACTGGTCGCTGGTGAGATCTGCCTGTTTGACAGCTCACCAGCGACCATGTAGCGACGCTGTTGTGATCCCTGCCAGGTCAGATCGCTGGTGGGATCGCTGGAGCGTTGCTTAGTGTGACGGTACCTTTAGGCAATGAGTAATCTCAGCGTAAAGGAAAATGGTCCTTAACCTCTTCAACATCAAATGAAAGTAAACCTACTTCAATACAAGATAACAGTCAAGTGGTCTCCACAAAGGACCTGGAGTCAATTAAGTATTGAGACCTCCTGATCCCAAATCCCCCAGAAGTAACATGCTGACACAACTGACTTGTGATAAGGAAAGATATTTTCTTACATTAAAGGGAACCTGAGAAACTCACTATGTCCCACAAACTAGCCCCATGTATTTTTCCAACTTTTTACATGCTAAACAACAGTTTTATTTTTTATTTTTTAATAGTAACTAGCTCTTCCCTACAACTTCCCTTTTTCCATCTATAGACCTTTAGGAACAGCAACTATCCCAGTAACAATAAAGACAAGTTTTACCCTTGATTTTAGAATATTAAGAATAAAAAATCAGTCCAGGTAGATGTATTTGCATATTTCTCTACTTAGATATATTTGAAAGTTTCTTATTTTCATGTGTACTATTGATTTACGGAAAAAAGAAAACAAAACATGGCTACCCTGTAAATTACGGTAAATTATTTATTGCAAATGTTATATTTACCTTTTGAGATATTTGGAGAAGAATATCTTTAACTTGCATCAACAGTCACATCCTTAAATGACAAGGTTATTTTCAGCCTACTCTGATGATTTACCTTTATTGTTTCCAGAAACCAAACACTTTATAGCATAATGCCATTGAAACTAACCAAGACATATATTATGATCAACAATTGTAGGTGTTTTTTCCTTTAACCGATGTAGCTTTTACAGTAAATGAGGCTTTTTTATCAATCAATACAACTATTCAGTCGGAAATGAGGTATGTTGAGAATAAGTATTTACTTAATTTATTTGCTATACTGTAATGTAGGGGTACATTACAAATAATTCATATCCAAAGGCATAAATCTGTTAGAGGAATAAGGAGAAATATTATGTTCCACCTCGATAGCTAGATATGTTATCTTACAAATGTATTGTCATTAAGCACCGCTTATAATAAGTTGCATTACATTGTACTCCAAAAATTAAAACATATTCTGTTTTTAATGCCAATATTTAATCAACCATGTGGCAGAGATGCAATCAATACAAAAACGTTGACAACATCAACTCTAGATGTTCAGATCTTGACCAAACTCAAGACATTGGAATAAATGTGACTTTAATAGTGCAAAAATGAATAGTACTTCTCATATTGATTTAGTATTTTGGGGGCAAAAAAATTATCTTGAATCACAGTAAGTCATATTATAGTCCAGTAAGTTGTATTACAGTCCAGTGATGCAGGAGTAACTGATCAAAACAAGATATAGAAGATAAGTAAATATCTAATATTGCAAGAAAAGAGAGAAGAATGGTTTCTATTAAATGTTCAACAGTTCATTAGGAAACTTATAGGAAACCTGCAGATCTTTCATGCAAGCTACTTAGGGAAGTACGATAGTATGATAGCAGTATAGGAATATTACTGACCGCACTGCTGTTAAAGAAGAGTAGTTTCATATTCTTGGAAAAGTTCATCTGTAGTTTGTTTTGAAAAAGGCTACAGTCTGAACCTGACATGAGCCAATTAAAACCACCTGTTTTAACTGTTTTATTTGGCTGTTGGGATCAGAGCACTGTCATAACAGGAGGATGTGTATACCTCCAAAATATACTGCAAAAAACTGTATCTCCAAATAGAGCATAGCAAGTGTGAACCGGTGCCAGCTTAGTGTCAGATATTACCTGCCAATATATTTGTAGACTTTTAGTCCAGTAGAGGCTTATGATACGGACCTATCAAATAATAGTAGGCCCCATAGGAGATTGTGCAGGGGCCAAGGACTGCGACTGGTTAATCTGCTGGTAAATGTTGCCAAATAACCGTGTTTATAAATATGGTGGATGTACAGGTGCTGTGATTGGATCAGGGATATGAGGGAGGGTAAGAGAGATGTATAAAAAATAGTGGGGTACAGGTTTCCTCCATCTTAACCCTGGTTCGTGAACCAACACCCACCCCCTCCCCCTTGTTTTTGGTATTTTTGGTCCATACTCGGCTCTGAGGTATGTCGTTGTCACATCTAGTGGGTTGTTTGGGCCCTGAAAGAGTCACATGTTCACTGCCTTCTACAGTGACGAGGCATGGGGAATGAAGATGTGGTTGGTGGAGGTCAGGGTCCAATAAGGCAATAAAGAAGGTTTGGAAACATTGATTAACAATAATAAAGCTGTGGCCATTTGCCTACCCAACTGAGTGAGTGCAACAGGAAGGTCTTGGCTGGCTGCAGGAGCTGCTGGTCAAGCTTCAAAGAAGAGAGGAAGAAAACTTTCATCGTGTGAGTGACGGAGCTTTGTTGCAGAGGGGTAGACCGATACGAAAGGTGCGCCCACCATCATTTATCCCACAGGCCATCAGAGCATGTAGGGAAGCAGGCCGGAAGAGGCCATGACCAGTCCCGGCTGGGTGCCACCACTGCCATCGCTCAGAGGCCCCAGGACACAGGAGCTGGAGACCCAATGCCAAAGATGGAGGGCTGGAGCTAAGTGCCACTGTAACCACACCCTTGATGACGTCTTCCAGGGGCCTTAAAAGGTGTCCATGTGGCTGCTGAAGAAAAGGAGTGGCTGACCAAGCAGTGACCGCATCATCACTGACATCACCTGGGGGGGTCAGGAATAGACCCGGGATAGGTGCCCACACAGATGCTGGAAGCAGGTGCGGGGCTGACCATGGCAGTACCTGCACCACTCCGGCCCCTGCTAGGGGTGCCCAAATGCCTGCAGAAGAAGGGGTGGGTCTGGCTCAGACGCTGTCTGCGATGTAACCTCTATCAACCAAAGGCCTCTGGAAGACCCAGGGCCAGCCACCTAGGGACCTATCATATGGGGGAGAGAGGTCAAAAGCGATGGGGCTCATGCTCAGGCCAAACTGACGTGGAGGTCTGGGGCGGTCGATCTGGAGATGGATGTCTTTAGTCTGGCAGGGGAGCAAGTGCATGCAACAGCGCAGCGGAATGTTAGTGAGGAAAGGGGTCGGCAGGCAGTGGGCTCCCCTGGGTTCCAGGACGATCGAGACCCCGTGGTTAGCTATGCTCCAGGGATTTAGCTACAGGGCAGGTTTAAGGGCCTGCGCCTTGATCAAGCAGCAGGATGAGGACCCATAGCATCAGTAGCACACTTTCATCCCCTGGGGCCGCAGACGGTTGGGACGGTAGGTACCACAGATCTAGGAACCAGATTAGAGGATGCACAGGTTGCAATCTTGCGTCTTGATCTCCATTTTCTTTTTCAGATTCTGATAATGACAGCTCTCCATGTTGTTGCCGGCGATATCATCATTGCCATCATTGCTGCAAGGCCGACGGTAATCCACTCATCAGCAGTCGGCTAGAGTCAAGGGGTCATGCTGAGAGCAGGAACAAGCAGACATCTTCAGGTCTTGTTCCATTTTCATCTTTATCTGCGTGCACTCGACGTTCAAGTCATCACAGGAGCTCGAGGGTGCCTCATCCCCAGGATCCGGGGGAGGGGCAAGCCTATGTAGGATCCCTTCCCAGCCTATCTTCCCCTTAACAGCAATCGGCTATATCGGCTGCTTCTCCACAGCCAAAATTCCTGCAACGCCTGCTAGGGATGACTTCACCTGCAGTGAGACTTAAAAAAAATATAACTACAAATGAGGAGTTTGTTAAAGTTTTGAAATCTTTTTTGGTGAACTTGGAAGAGAGGGGACAGGACCCAAGAGGTTGGGATCCTACAGGGGAGCCGGTTGCTTCGCCTGGTCAACCCGAAATCTGCGCCAGTTTCGCTTTTCGGGAGTCCATGTTTTGCGGGGTCACGCCACTCTGTACTCATGTGTCCATGGAAAAGAGGGACAAAATCTCTAGCCAGGAGGTTGTGAATGTTTGGTCCCTCATTCCCATGGAACACATGACAGTCGATAAGGACAGATCTTTTGAGCGTGGCTCTGACAGGAAGCCAAAGGTTGCAAAGACTTTTGGAAATTGGTTTCATGGTTTCTCCACGTTGGCCTACATTCTGTGACAATGCCTTCCAGAAAAAGGGGTGAAATTGTTCGTTTACATAGACAAAATCTTTAGCGCCCACAAGCTGCATGGTGATTCAACTTGGTAGCGCTATGATGAAGAATTCCACTGCCGATTGCCTTTGTAGCCATCCATTGGGTGGGTGGCAAAGGCAAATGATGTTTGGATACAGTTAATGCTATCTCAGAAGCCCTAGCCATGGCAGTCCATTTATGGGGGGCCATCCTGAGAACAGCTACAGTTGCAGTGGAGGTGCAGCGCCCTACAGGAGCCTGCTGGCTATAAAATGAAGGATATTGTCTATACTACACCACTTGCAAGTTTCAGTTTCACCATGAGTGTTCGGTATGTGGAGGAACACACTAGGCAGTGCGTTCTTTCTGGAAGCACAAGGAACCTGACAAAACTGGATTGCCCGGTGCAGACGAAAACTCCAGTGCGCATGCGAGCAATGTTGCAGTGGCTAGAACAGTACCGCAGTAGGGAGGAAGCAAATATTCTAATTGAAGGATTCTCCTCTGGACTTTGGATTCCTCATGAGCCGTTGTTAGGGTTGCGGCTGATGTTGTGGTTGTTTTGAGAAATTTGTTTGTCTCTCATAGCGTGCCCTTTCATTAACCCCAATTGAGAATCTCAGGGTGTCCCCTCTTGGGCTTGTTCCCAAGAAGGAAAAAGCCAAGTTCTGATTGATCCAGCACTTGTCCTATTGCCGGGGCAAATCGGTCAACGATGGGATATAGAAGCAGGCGGCCATCTACTACACATCCTTTGACGTGGCAGTGGAGTGGGTTCGTTGTTATGGAAAAGAGGTGCTGCTGGCAAAAATCAAATATAGAATCGACTTTTCTATTACTGCCAGTTCATCCAGCATGCTATCACTTGCTGAAGTGCAGTTAAGATGGATTCTTTTTTGTTGTCATGCACCTCCTAATTGGTTGCTCCATCTTATGCTATTATTTTGAAGTTTTCATGTCCTTTTTGGAATGGATGGTTTGTTTTGAGATGGGCATCCCATCGGCAGTGCACTATTTAGACGATTTTCTTTTTATCGGTCCTAGCGATGATCAAAAGTGTGCATATGTGTTGCATAAATTTTGTCACTGGATGGCGCATATAGGGGTACTGATAGCAGAGGATACGATGGAAGGTCCAGGGATTAAACTTTTCTTTTGGGGGTAGAACTCGGCATGATAGACATGGTTTTCTGCCTTCCCCATGGTAAGGTGCAGAGGTTAACGTTGTTTATAGAGTTTTGCGTAAATGCAAAGAAGGTACAGCTCAGACAGGTGCAGTCCTTGCTTGGTTTGCTAGTCTTTGCATGTTGCATAGTACCCCAGGGAACACAAAAAAACTGAGCTGAAACAATGTTCAGTAAACATGCAACATTAAGCATGTGAATTGCAGCCTCAAGACTAGAAAAAAACCAAGGAGAAAATTGCATGAAAAATGCTTAATGTTGCATGTTTACTGAACATTGTTTCAGCTCAGTTTTTTTGTGTTTTTTGTATGTTGTCTTGCTTTTTTGCAAGTTGGGGGCGCAGCCCTCCTAATACTGAGACTGAACAACTAATTGCGTCTCACTTCACTGTGTATTTAATCTGGGACACAGCTGACCACTTGCCACCATTCATATTGGAGTTTGACATGACACAAGTCAGGTATTGATAATGTTTTTAACTTCAGTAGGTTAGGGACTGTCTCAGATGGGTACACCGTGACGAGGTGAGACAGCTTTTTACCTTTTTGCAAAAATGTATACACTAAGTACCCTGTTATTAAGCACTTGCAATTTATTTATTTATAGTCAGGGTATTTTTCATGCAATTTTCTCCTTGGTTTTTTTATAGTACCCCAGGGGCAGGTTTTTTCACAACACTTGTATTTAGCGACTAGAGCCATAAGAAGGCAGGAACATTTCATACAATCAGGGATGATTTGTTCGTGTGGCAAGATTTCTTGCTAGCATTTAATGGTAGGGTTGTCTGCCAAGAAGCAAAAGTAACTAATTTGGAATTACATCTTTTTACAGACACATCGGGCAGCCTAGGTTTCGGAGTGGTATTGGCTGTGGAATAGTGTCAGCACAATTGGCCCGCAGAGCGGTGCAATTCCCTCTTGATCTGGCATTTGGCATTCTTGGAGCTATTCCCGATCATAGAAGGGATGGACACTTGGGCTAAGAAATTGGCGAATTCATTTCTGGTCGGACAATATGTCGGTAGTGGGTGCGATAAACTTGCTGACTAGCTCATCATTGTCTGTAAAGACTGATGCTGCAGTACTTGCAGCTGAATGTGTGGTTTATGGCACACCATGTACCAGGCATGGATATTCAGATAGCAGATGCGTTGTCTCATTCACACATGGACCATTTCAGGATGCTTCATCCGGCGGCATGAGAGATCGGCATATATTGCCCGGAACACTTATGGGCCATAGTAGAGCTATGTTGTTGCACCTAGTCGAGAGGTCGGTAGCTAAGTCTACATGGTGTAGCCACGGTGCCACCTGGAATACCTGTTGGGTATAACCAGTGGGAATTTCCCGTCAACAGAACACCAGCATGTCAGGAGCATTGATACAGAAGAGTCTCAGGCATTGCGTTTACGCTGAAATTTTGGGGCTCTTGTGATGTTACTAAGGAGTTCGTGTCGAGGCAAATCATGAAGGGTTGGAAAAATAATCGACCACTATTGGACCAGAGGAGGCTGGTATCATTTACTATTTTGACACAACTTATATGAATTTTCTTTGCAGCGCTGCACATAGGCGAATTATTGGCACCCACCGTAAAACTTGTTGGGGGGTTACAATCTAACAACATGTTCGACGTGAAGGGGGTTTTGAAGGTTTGCGTATGGAAGTCCAAGATGGATCATAGGGGTCAAGGTTTTTGGTTAACGGTAAAACTTGGGCGGGCAGTATTGCCCAGTATGATTTATAAAACAGCATTTTTTGACACAATTCCAATTCAAGTCAGTTTTTAAGGCGTCCTTGTGGCCCATTTGGATGGATACGACACAATTTGGTGCACATTCCTTTCATATAGGTGCGGCGACTGAGGCCAATTGTTTCCGGACGTATGTGAGACTGGATTTGGTAAACTTAAGCCAGCTTTACACCTTACAATTAGGTATGCGATCTCGTATGCGATGTGACACGCCCAGGTCGCATATGCGATTGAATGAGATTGCACATAGGTCGTTCATTTGCTGTCACACGTGCGTTAGTAGTCTATGTTAAATTGATCAATTTTGTGTGCGATCCTTTAGATCATGTGTTCTGTGACGTATGCATTGGGCACCCTTTTTTTTTTTATTTATTGACTTGCCAAGCGTGTGTAATGTGTAGGGATGCGTTTTTACTATGTCATCTGCCATTCAGCTCTGCTACATGGCCGCTGACAGCAGATACAGACAGCCATGTAGCAGAGCTGAATGGCAGATGACAGCAGACACAGACAGAGCCGCACTGTCAGAATGAGCTCGGGTGAACTTCACCCGACTTCATGGTCATGCTGCGGCTCTGTCTGTGTCGCGTCCAGATTAGCGGTCACCTGTGAAGGGCTCACCGGTGACCGCTAATCCCCTGAGTAAGTGAATTGAGCAGCCCTCTCTCATACTCACCGATCCCCGGCGCTGCACGGCATTCACACTGCTCTGGCGGCTTTTACTGTTTTGAAAAAGCCGGCCGCCCATTAAACAATCTCGTATTCCCTGCTTTCCCCGCCCACCGGCGCCTATGATTGGTTACAGTGAGACACGCCCCCACGCTGAGTGACAGGTGTCACACTGCACCCAATCACAGCAGCCGGTGGGCGTGTCTATACTGTGCAGTGAAATAAATAATTAAATAATTAAAAAAAACGGCGTGCGGTCCCCCACAATTTTAAAACCAGCCAGATAAAGCCATACGGCTGAAGGCTGGTATTCTCAGGATGGGGAGCTCCACGTTATGGGGAGCCCCCCAGCCTAACAATATCAGCCAACAGGCGCCCAGAATTGCCGCATACATTATATGCGACAGTTCTGGGACTGTACCCGGCTCTTCCCGATTTGCCCTGGTGCGTTGGCAAATCGGGGTAATAAGGAGTTATTGGCAGCCCATAGCTGCCAATAAGTCCTAGATTAATCATGTCAGGCGTCTATGAGACACCCTCCATGATTAATCTGTAAATTACAGTAAATAAACACACACACCCGAAAAATCCTTTATTAGAAATAAAAAACACAAACATATACCCTGGTTCACCACTTTAATCAGCCCCAAAAAGCCCTCCTTGTCCGGCGTAATCCAGGATGGTCCAGCGTCGCGATCACCGTATTTTTGTTCAATCTTGATTGCACGTAGATGTCACACGCAAATACGTCACGAACGATGCAGGATGTGCGTCACTTACAACTTGACCCCGACGACGGATTGAAAGATTTATTGAAGCGTGTAAAGCAGGCATTAGACGTACAGTTAAGGGCACTTTACATGCTGCGATATCAGTAGCGATATCACTAGCGAGCGAACCTGCCCCCGTCGGTTGAGCGACACGGGCAAATCGCTGCCCGTGGCACACAACATCGCTTACACCCGTCACACGGACTTACCTTCCCTGCGACGTTGCTCTGGCTAGCGAACCGCCTCCTTTCTAAGGGGGCGGTTTGTGCAGCGTCACAGTGACGTCACACGGCAGCCGTCCAATAGCAGAGGAGGGGCGGAGATGAGCGACCGGAACATGGCGCCCACCTCCTTCCTTCCCTCATTGCCGGTGGACGCAGGTAAGGAGATGTTCGTCGTTCCTGTGGCATCACACATAGCGATGTGTGACGCCGCAGGAACGACGAACAACATCGTACCTGCAGCAGCAACGATATTATGAAACGGAGCGACGTGTCAACGATCAACGATTTTTGGCGCTTTTGCGATCGTTGATCGGCGCTCCTTGGTGTCACAAGCTGCGATGTCGCTAACGGCGCCGGATGTGCATCACTAATGGCGTGACCCCAACGATATATCGTTAGCGATGTCGCAAGTGTAAAGCACCCCCTAGGGTTTGTCACAAGTACAGCATTATTTTGTATTTCAGTAATGTTTCACAGATTCCCTCCTGCAAATCTTGATTGTGGGACATTCCTATATAGTTTGGGCAAAAAAGACAGTGGAAGAGCATGCCGCATGCGTGAACCTGGGTCTACATCAGGTAGAAGTGTCTTGGCATGGCTTTTGAGGTTTGAGATGGGCACAGGTAGTTTCACAGGTCATGGCTATCAGCGGTCGGCGCAGATGTCAAACAGTTTTGGCATTGCATGCAGGAGGTAATGATTTTGGGAAAATAAAGTTGGCATACTTGATTTAGACAATGAAGGACGATTTGGCCAGTCTCAGGTTTTTGTTTCAGGATTGGTGTGTATTAGTATGGTCAGAAATTGTTCCTAGGTGGATTTGGAAAGGGGCTCGCAATTCAGATGCTTTAGAAAGAGCTTGCAGGTTGTTGAACATGAGAGTTTCATGTTTCATAAGGGCAAATGGGGGTGTTGTGGTGTGTCACCACACGTTGAAAAGGGACAATCAGGATTTACTAAGGCAGATGGAGTGCATTTAAATGCCATAGGCAATGATATTTTCTTGTCTGGTTTGCAGGGTGGTTTGGAGAGTGCTATAGTTTTGTTGGGTGGCGGTGGTCGGAGAATTGCATAGGTTGTACGCACTCTCCTCCTGTAGCAGTTTGTTTGGGCTCTAAGAGAGACTGCCTTGTGCAGTGACCAGGCATAGAGAATGAAGATGTGGTTGGTGGAGGTCAGGGTCCAATAAGACTATATAAAAGGTTTGGAAATATTGCATAATAATAATAATAAAGCAGTGGCTATGTACCTACCCAACATTGGTATGTGGAGTGAGCTATGTTATTTTGATAAAAGTTAAATTGGAATTGGTATGCGATATTTAAGGCTAGAAGCAGTCAGGTCACCTTGCCATGGTAAATGGGTTCACATCACATGAATTGGCCAATTTGGGAGCTAAGTACTTTCATTTTTCTAAATATATTTCATATAGCATTAATCATACCTCTGAACCGTCCCTGATTCAGTGGGACTGTCCCGATATAAGCTCACTCCCGCAGTCCCGCTGTTCATTGCTCTTGTCCCAGCTCCTCCTCTCAGCACAGTGATTAAATTAACTCAATTCAGTGCATAAATTAAATTAAACTCATGACTTTGTGACTTCTGGGTCCATAGTCAGCAGCTCTACCATTGAGCCACTACCTGTACTGAGAGAAATAGGAGAATTTAGTATTCTTGACCTGTATTGCAGGCAGAGAAACCAGAAGTAAATTATTCAGTTACATGGAGATATATACAGTATATACAGATATATACTGTATCTATGTAGGTGAAGGAAGAAGTCAGATTTTTTTTGTTCCTATAAAACTACTAAAGAGTAGAGATGAGCGAACCGGTCGTGGTTCGGCTCGAGTTCGGTTCGGCGAACGGAGGTCTCGTTCGAGTTCAGTTCGTCGAACGTTCGACGAACCGAACTCGAACCGCATAGGAAACAATGGCAGGCAATCACAAACACATAAAAACACCTAGAAAACACCCTCAAAGGTGTCTAAAAGGTGACAAACAACTCACAACACAACACAAACACATGGGAAAGTGACAAGTGAAAACAAAAGAGCAGGACAAGGAAAAAGAGGAGGAGACACAGATATATGAGTATATGCAAGGAAACGTCGATGCCATTACTGTGCAACTTGAGCCCTGCTCATTTTAGGCTTCCAATCTGGATAAATTGCCTGAGCTTGCCACGTACGCTTTGGGGATCTTGTCGTGTCCTGCAGCCAGCGTTCTCTCGGAACCTGTCTTCAGTGCTGCTGGGGGTCTGCTGGCAGATAAGAACACGTGTCTGTCCACTGACAATGTGGACATGGCTCTCAGAGGACTTTTCTTCCCCTGGCTCATCCAGGGGAGGTGAAAGGCACGCGTATTTTTGAGAGTGCTTCATGCAAAGCATCTTTTTCTTTTTCAAAAGGGGGTCAACTGATGCCAGTCAAGTGGGGTGTGTGTGGCCCAATTAGTGGCAACGAGGGAGACTGTGGTTGGAGTCCCCTCGCTGTGTTTGTAAAAGAACCAAGATGAACAAGTCATGGCTCTCAGAGGACTTTTCTTCCCTGGGTCATCCAGGGGAGGTGAAAGGCACGCGTATTTTTGAGAGTGCTTCATGCCAAGCATCTTTTTCTTTTTCAAAAGGGGGATCAACTGATGCCAGTCAAGTGGGGTGTGTGTGGCCCAATTAGTGGCAATGAGGGAGACTGTGGTTGGAGTCCCCTCGCTGTGTTTTACATGATTTTCGAAGGGCATGACATGCCTAAGAGGTTGAGTTTCATCATCTGCAACTTGTTGGCAACAGAAAGGCTGCCTTTACACCCTTTTGAGACCGAGAATTTTCGAGACCTTATGCCCATTGCAGTGCCCCAAGAGCCGATGGCCAGTCGTCACTCCTTCTCCAAGAAAGGCGTGCCCGCGCTACCACAGCAGGTCGCACACAACCTCACCGATTCCTTGAGAAACTCTGTGTGTGACAGGGTGCATTTCACCACAGATACTTGGACCAGTAAGCATGGACAGGGGAGTTACATGTCGCTGACTGGGCACTGGGTAACTATGGTGAGAGATGGAGAAGGGTCTGCTGTACAAGTTTTGCCATCCCCACGAGTTGTGTGTCAATCCTTCCTCTGTATGTAGAAGTTCCTCCACTGCTTCTGCGTCCTCAACCTCGTGTGGGTCCTCCACCTCGGCCCAAACCCTGTGTGGTCAGGCCACCCGCGTTGTAACTGAGCACAAGGAATCCCACACACCTCCTTACTATGCTGACAGCAGAGATTAACAGCATGAGGCGGTCGACTCATTTCTTTGAAATGTCTGTGAATTGTGAGTCACACCGCTGAGGAGTTGTGGACGGTAAGCTCTGGAGAGTGAGACCGAGTTTCATCAATGGTTGTCTGCACTCAACCAGCAGCCAGGGAAGGTCGGGTGCGACAATGATGCAAACCAGTCTGCGACCCTTCTTCAGGGCAGTGTGACACACGTGCCTTGTATGGCTCACGTGTTGAACCTGGTTGTCCAGCAATTTTTAAAACACTATCCCGGCCTACATGGCCTTCTGCAGAGGGCACAGTGTAACGCCTGCCTGGATAGACACACTCAGATGGGCTGTAAAGGATAGGCTAGAGGCAAGCCACTCACCAAGCTGGACACCCAGAACCCTGAAACCCTTTAACCCGTATACAGTGATTTGGAATTACACAGGGCCCAAGTTGATTAATACCTGTGGAAGGCTGCAGTTCCAGAGAAAAGTAGTCATGCAGGGTCAAAAACATTAATTGAGGAAGAGGAACAGAATGGGATGGCCAGGACTTAATCAGAAAACAAGCAGAGGTGAAATGCGGATCGGCCAACGAGGTACATAAACAGCAAGCAGGAAAAGTAGTCAGGTAACAAGCACACAAAATCATAAAACTAAACTGGGGGTAACAGTAACAAGAGGTTCATAGCTTTGTCTGGCAGTGGTCTGCAGACAGGAGGGGCCAAAAAAAGGGTGTGGTGTCTTCCCATTGGTTGTAGCTGAATGATGGTACTTCATCTGTGAGATACCCACCACCTACATTCAGCCTGTGGTTCTGTATCTGTCAAGGTAACGCAACCCAGTGGGTGACCATAACCTGCGTCCACCTGCGCCGCTGGCATCGACTCCTTTCCCATCATCAGCACTATGCACGGAAGGAACATGTTGTCACCTGGCGACCGGAGTACAAATTGATTGAGTGGACTACGTTGGTGACTTAACAGCCGTGTGCGGCAATGATGCAAACCTGTCTGCGGCCCTTCGGCAGGGCAAAATGACACATGTGACTTGTATGTCTCACGTGTTGAATCTTTTTCTCCAGCAATTTTTAAAATACCATCCCGGCCTACATGGCCTTGTGCAGCGGGCATGCTGCAATGTGCTCACTTTCATCCTTCGCACCCAGCAGCTCAACAACTTTCATCGCTCCTGAAGTCTTAGGGTCTGGCGGTTAAACGCCGGAAATGCGATGTTCCGACACGCAGGAATTGGAATCTGCACATGTTGCAGCGTCTGTGGCAGCACCGCAGAGCCCTGCTGAAATACGGTCTGACGTATACCCTGGGCTAACTTGATCCAGAGGTGGTGCAGATCACGCTGCTGGAGTGGTGTCAGATCAAGGACCTATGCACCCTTCTACACAGTTTACAAATGTCGACGAAGATGTTTAGCACTGGCGATGCCATTCTCAGCGTGACAATTCTGGTCATCTACAAGATGGAGCACACTGTAAGCATTATTCAGAGTCAGGTGTTGGTCCAAGAGGAAGGGGAGGAAGTACAGGAGGAGTCATATGCAGAAGGGATAATAAGATCTACAAGGTCTAGACGGTGAGCGGCACCTAGGCGGCAGTCATGGTGGGGGAGAGGGATTAACAAGGGCGCATAGTATCAGCAAAAATTGTTGAGGAAGGTGCAGGAGCCCATGAAGAAATGGAGGAAGAACTGGTGATGGGCATGGAAGACTCAGCAGATGAGTGAGAGCTTGCTCACATTTCGGTTGTGCGAGGTTGGGGGGAGAGGGCAGAGGAAGGAGGCACGATTCTCACCTCTCTGCCACCAACACACCAAGGACTTGGTCCTCCTGGATGCACAAGACACATGAGCGCCTTCTTGCTGCACTACCTACAATATGACCCTCGGATTGTATGAATTCGAAGTAATGCTAACTACTGGGTTGCTACACTGTTAGATCCCTGGTACGAGACAAAATTTGGCGAAATAATTCCTGCCATAAAAAGGGACGCACGTATACAGGAGTATCTGCAGAAGGTGGTACGCAATCTTAGGTCTGCTTTTCCAGTAAACACCAGTGCTGCACAGAGTGAATCTCAACGCTTTGTCATGGATAGGAGGAAATGGTCTTTTACTTGTCCACATCTGAGGGACCGAGGGCTGGCTGCTGTGCTGAGATGGCATTGAGTACGGTGTCCCTGCAGAGTTGCACTTTTGGTAATATACCAAATGAGTTGAAAAAGGACAGATGCTGGTGGAAAGGGGAACAGGTGTGTTGGAAAGGGGAAAAAAGTTTTTGTCCGTGGGTTTGTTGGTTAAGCAAAAGTAACATTTGATGAAGAAACACCATCTGTTACGGTGGCACTGGCAGATTTGGATAAGGTGGTATATACTATGTTACCGCTATATAACGAAAATTAATAAGAAAAGAAAGAGAAAGGTATATATCCCCATCAGCAGTCAATGTCCACCGTGCTCCCAGATGGAAAAGAAGAGGTTGGCAACTGGAAGGTTAGGTGGAGGACACAGATCTGTGTGGCTATGAAACTAATAGTTACCTGAACCGAGTTAGACGCCACTGGGATCTGGAGACTGGGAGCCCTGTTAGCGTCACAGGGTCCACACGCCCACCCAGCCCAGGAACTCCCTGTTAACATCACAGGGGCCATTGAGTACGCTGACCGTGTGCATTGGGGCCACACCTGTGGACAGCAGGCGCATCAGCAGCAGCAGGCCTGTTAATGCCACTGGGCTGCACAAGCAGGACTTGTAGTACAGGAGCTGGTCTTAACCGTTCTGCGTTACCAATTGTGGTGGCGGCCTGCATCGACGCCCTATCCCTGCCTACCTCTGGCCTAAAGCCGCAATGGGTTCAACACATGGAGGTGTGCTCTTTCGGAGCATAATAGAAGACTGCGCACCTCCTTGTTGGCTCCAGCCCGTTTTATAACCTGGGTCCGCCCCAAACCAGGGTGGACCACAATGCACCTCCTGAAGACAAAAGCAGAGTGACACATCATGAGTGGCATAACTAGCGTCCTATATGGAACCACAACTTCAATAATGACCTCATGGCTGCCACGACACAAACACCTCACCAGTCATCGTCTGACCATCAATAATGAGGTGACAAGTCATAGGGGCGGGCCTCTGCAAGCCATTTGGGAGTGGCCTGGCCACATCGTCAGGACACCTGATGCCCTGTGGTCTATATGGGCCCCCCACATCAGGGGCAGTGCCAAAGAGTTCATTACCGGACCTAGTCTCTGATGCAGTAAGTGCCTGAGCATGCTCAGTAGCATGAAATACAGTCTCCAAAAAAAGACTATCAGCTTTAGCATGGTGTCTAGGCACAACACAGGACTTAGACCCGGCACGGAGTGCAAGTACCTGTGCAAAGAGGATTTTCGCACTAAGTGTGGGAGCATGCGCTGTATCCCGAAATGAAGACTTAGCCTCAGGAATGGCACAGTCAGACTGAGCATACTCACTAGGCGAAACACTGTAGTTAGGCTGCAGCTGGGGTAAATCGGCACACGCATGCGCACTAGCTGCCTCTCCACACTTAGACGTGAAGGAGAAATTGCTCTTCGGGTGTGGACTTGGAGATGCTGTCTATGAACAAAAGGAAAAGATAAAGGAAGCCTCACTTTCTATCCCTCCGAATGATCAAATGCAGCAAGGAATTTTCTGAGTTTGGTATAAAATTAGCGTAGCAAAATGTGCATGAGGGTGTCATGCAGAGGTGCTGCAAATAGATTTGCACCAGTTGGACACTAATGGAAGTCCAACAGCCAGTTCTTGTATGTCACTAAGTTTACTCAATTTTTGGTATTATAATGTCTTAGTAACAATGAGTTTGAGTGTGCAATGCAGGCAGACGTGCTGCAAATATCTTTGCACTAGTGGGACAATACTGAAGTCCAACAGCCAGTTCTTGTATGCCACTAAATGGCAGCATTTTTTGCTATCATTATAGCTTATTAAAAAAAGAGCAGGAGGGTGTCATGCAGAAGTGCTGCACATAGATTTGCAACAGTGGGGCACTAATGGAGTACAACAGCCAGTTCTTGTATGCCACTAAATGGCAGCATTTTTTGCTATCATTATAGCTTATTAAAAACAGAGCAGGAGGGTGTTATGCAGAGGTGCTGCACATAGATTTGCACCAGTGGGGCACTAATGGAGTACAACAGCCAGTTCTTGTATGCCACTAAATGGCAGCATTTTTTGCTATCATTATAGCTTATTAAAAACAGAGCAGGAGGGTGTCATGCAGAGGTGCTGCACATAGATTTCCACCAGTGGGGCACTAATGGAGTACAACAGCCAGTTCTTGTATGCCACTAAATGGCAGCATTTTTTGCTATCATTATAGCTTATTAAAAACAGAGCAGGAGGGTGTTATGCAGAGGTGCTGCACATAGATTTGCACCAGTGGGGCACTAATGGAGTACAACAGCCAGTTCTTGTATGCCACTAAATGGCAGCATTTTTTGCTATCATTATATCTTATTAAAAACAGAGCAGGAGGGTGTTATGCAGAGGTGCTGCACATAGATTTGCACCAGTGGGGCACTAATGGAGTACAACAGCCAGTTCTTGTATGCCACTAAATGGCAGCATTTTTTGCTATCATTATAGCTTATTAAAAACAGAGCAGGAGGGTGTCATGCAGAGGTGCTGCACATAGATTTCCACCAGTGGGGCACTAATGGAGTACAACAGCCAGTTCTTGTATGCCACTAAATGGCAGCATTTTTTGCTATCATTATAGCTTATTAAAAACAGAGCAGGAGGGTGTTATGCAGAGGTGCTGCACATAGATTTGCACCAGTGGGGCACTAATGGAGTACAACAGCCAGTTCTTGTATGCCACTAAATGGCAGCATTTTTTGCTATCATTATATCTTATTAAAAACAGAGCAGGAGGGTGTTATGCAGAGGTGCTGCACATAGATTTGCACCAGTGGGGCACTAATGGAGTACAACAGCCAGTTCTTGTATGCCACTAAATGGCAGCATTTTTTGCTATCATTATATCTTATTAAAAACAGAGCAGGAGGGTGTTATGCAGAGGTGCTGCACATAGATTTGCACCAGTGAGGCACTAATGGAGTACAACAGCCAGTTCTTGTATGTCACTAAGTTTACTCAATTTTTGGTATTATAATGTCTTAGTAACAATGAGTTTGAGTGTGCAATGCAGGCAGACGTGCTGCAAATATCTTTGCACTTGTGGGACAATACAGAAGTCCAACAGCCACGTTTAGGATGCCACTAAGTTCACTCAGTGTTTGCTAGTATAATGGCTTAGTAACAATGAGTTTGAGTGTGCAATGCAGGCAGACGTGCTGCAAATATCTTTGCACTAGTGGGACAATACAGAAGTCCAACAGCCACGTTTAGGATGCCACTAAGTTCACTCAGTGTTTGCTAGTATAATGGCTTAGTAACAATGAGTTTGAGTGTGCAATGCAGGTAGACGTGCTGCAAATGTCTTAGCACTAGTGGGACAATACAGAAGTCCAACAGCCACGTTTAGGATGCCACTAAGTTCACTCAGTGTTTGCTAGTATAATGGCTTAGTAACAATGAGTTTGAGTGTGCAAAGGGCAGGAGGGTACAGTGGCAGGGTTGTGGGTCTCTGGGTAGAGGAAAGGAAGCCTGCCTTTCTATCCCTCCTAATGGGGAAATGCAGCGAGGAAATCCCTGACCTTAGCTACACAGACGCTGTCATGTTGTGTAGCTGTTAAACTCTGTTTTCACGGACCTGTCACCTATGGCTCTGACCCTGCCAGTATTATCCCTTAAAAGGACTGATAGAAAGTGCTATCCCTATTCTGTACAGCGCTGTGTATAGAGCGTACACAGCAGTATCGGAGATAGGCGCTGCGCCATCGGTGACTGACACCAAGGACGCAGAAGAGATAATGGCGTCCGGATGGGCAGATACTCGTTTTTATAATGCAGGGACATGTGACATGGACATCCTATCACACATGCCGTTGCTTCTCTGGCTAAAAGTACACTTAGCTGTGTGTGTGTCTGGGATTGGCTGACATGCTGGCCCGCCCCACTACACGCGCGCTTAGGGAAGGAAGACAAGGAAAAAAAAAAAATGGCGATCGCCATTATCCATACAGCAGTGATCTGAATGCGCTGTTCCCGCACACTATACTCTGAAATTTCATAATAGTGTGAGTCACAGAGGGACTTACACTATTACAGCGGAAAGCCAGCTAGTAATTAGCTGGTCTTTTTGCTGCTAGAACCGTTCTCGGACGTATCTAGAACTATTGAGCTTTAGCAAAAAGCTCGAGTTCTAGTTCTATCTAGAACAGCCCCCAAAATCACTCGAGCCGCGAACTGGAGAACCTCGAACCGCGAACCGCGCTCAACTCTACTAAAGAGAAAAAATATTCTATATTGTTCACCCCCGTTGGAATCAAGCCAACCCCTTTCTAACATAAATCCAGCAGCCCTAGCTGTTGAGCTACAATGTATCATGATGTCCAATGAAGGATTTTATATAGATGAACCTGCATTACTATCCCTGACTTCACAGCAGATTACACTATGTCCTATATTCTAGAGGTAGAGGAAAAGAGATTTTTTTCTATTCAATCTAGTAAAATTCCTAAAAATAATTGAAAAATTAAAACAATGTAATTTTCATTACGCTTTTTTTTATAAACTAATAAACATCTCAAATCAGCAAATACACCATGTTCCAAATTATTATGCACATTGGATTTAAGTGTCATAGCGATTATTTTTTTTTTTTCAATGAAACTCATTGATGGTATTGTGTCTCAGAGTTCTTTGGATCACTGAAATCAATCTCAGATACCTGTGATAATTAGTTTACCAGGTGAGCCCAATAAAAGGAGAACTGGATGTTCCACATTATTAAGCAGGCCACAGTTTTCAAGTAACATGGGAATGAAAAAGGATCTCTCTGCTGCCGAAAAGCATCAAATGGTGCAATACCTTGGACAAGGGATGAAAACATTAGATATTTTACGAAAACGTAAGCGTGATCATCGTACTGTTAAGAGATTCGTGGCTGATTCAGAGCACATATTTGTTTGTGCTGATAAAGTCAGAATCAGGAAGGTTTATACCAGGCAAGTCCATCAGATTAAGAGAGCAGCTGCTAAAAAGCGATTACAAACCAGCAAACATATATTTGAAGCTGCTGATGCCTCTGGAGTCCCTCGAACCTCAAGGTGTAGGATCCTTCAAAGTCTTGCTGTGGTGCATAAACCTACTATTCGGCCACCCCTAACCAGTGCTCACAAGCAGAAACGGTTGCAGTGGGCCCAGACATACATGAAGACTTATTTTCAAACAGTCTTGTTTACTGATGAGTGTCAAGCAACCATGGATGGTCCAGATGGATGGAGTATGGTTGGTGGATGGCTACCATGTCCCAACAAGGCTGCGACGTTGGCAAGGAGGTGGAGGAGTCATGTTTTGAGCCGGAATCATGGGGAGACATCTGGTAGGCCCCTTTAGGGTTCCTGAAGGTGTGAAAATGACCTCTGCAAAGTATATAGAGTTTCTGACTGACAACTTTCTTCCATGGTACAAAAAGCAGAAATGTGCCTTTAGGAGCAATATCATCTTTATGCATGATAATGCACCATCTCATTCTGCAAAGAATACATCTGTGTCATTGGCTGCTATGGGCATAAAAGGAGATAAACTCATGGTGTGGCCACCATCTTCCCCTGACCTCAACCCTATAGAGAAGCTTTGTAGTATCATCAAGCAAAAGATCTATGAGGGTGGGAGGCAGTTCACATCAAAACAGCAGCTCTGGGAGGCTATTCTGACATCATGCAAAGAAATTGAAGCAGAAACTCTCCAAAAACTCATAAGTTCAATGGATGCAAGAATTATGAAGGTGATATTAAAGAAGGGTTCCTATGTTAACATGTAACTTGGCCTGTTAGGTTGTTTTGGATTTAAAAAGGTTTTTATTTGAGTGAATGTGACCTCCTAATGCTGCAAATTCCACAAATGAGCATTTTCAGTTCTTTAAAACATATAAAATATTTAGAAACTCTACTGTGCCTAATAATTTGGAACAGTGCATTTTGATTTTTTTTAAAATTTTGAAGATTATACTGTTAACAATGGGAGTTTTCTTCAATAAAATTCGATGTATACTCTAAAGGGTGATGACTTTTATTAGACTGACTGTCATTTACACCGACCATTTAGGAAAATCAGAAAAAAATATAATTTGCATAATAATTTGGAACATGGTGTAACATGGACATATCTGGTGTCCCTGTAATCATAACGACTCGAACAGCAAAGCAATCCGATTATTTATGAGGATCGATAAATGACGTAAAAACATGGCCTGATTGATTATTTTTCTCTATTAAACCTATAAAAAAAGTAATAAAAATGTAATGCTGAGGCCGTGTTCACACATGCCGTAAATGCTGCACTTTTTCTGCAGGTGTCCACACCACACGACGCAATAACAATCCTCTCTGATTATTGCGTGTTTGCTGCGTTTTTTATGCATTTTCCCAGATATTTGATACATATTTGGAGCAGATGTGAATTCAAGTTTTTAACCCCTTAACGACCGCGGGCAGTAATATTATGTCCTAGCAGTCATAGTGTTCCAGCCCGTGGTCTGCTGCCAGCAGCTTGCAGCAACTGAGGTGAGTATCGCGATCAACTGAGCTGTCACTGAGGTTACCCGCGGCCACCGCTGGATCCTCCAACAGTGACAGCGGGTAACCTCAGTGACAGCTCAGCTGATCGCAATACTCACCTCAGTTGCTGCATGGAGCTGACAGGAGCGGTGGTGTCTGCTGCAGCTCTGGTCACCTTCATGCAGCAGAGCTGGAAGCGACGCTGGACCATCCTGGATTACGCTGGACATGGAGGGCTTTTTGGGGCTTATTAAATTGGTGAACCAGGGAATTTGTTAGTGTTTTTTATTTCTAATAAAGGATTTTTTCGAGTGTGTGTGTTTATTTACTGTAACTTAAAGATTAATCATGGAAGGTATCTCGTGGAGACGCCTGACATGATTAATCTAGGATTTAGTGGTAGCTATGGGCTGCCATTAACTCCTTATTACCCCGATTTGCCAACGCACCAGGGCAAATCGGGAAGAGCCGGGTACAGTCCCAGAACTGTCGCATCTAACAGAACCGCAGAACCGGCAATTCTGGGCGACTGCTGACTAATATTGTTAGGCTAGGGGGCTCCCCATAACGTGGAGCTCCCCTTCCTGAGAATACCAGCCTTCAGCCGTATGGCTTTACCTGGCTGGTTTTAAAATTGGGGGGAACCGCATGCCGTTTTTTTTAATTATTTAATTATTTATTTCACTGCACAGTATAGACCCGCCCACCGGCTGCTGTGATTGGGTGCAGTGAGACACCTGTCACTCAGCGTGGGGGCGTGTCTCACTGCAACCAATCATAGGCACCTGTGGGCGGGTAAAGCAGGGAATACGAGATTATTTAATGAGCGGCCGGCTTTTTCAAAATAGTAAAAGCCGCCGGAGCAGTGTGAACGCCGTGCAGCGCCGCGTCGGGGATCGGGGATCGGTGAGTATGAGAGAGGGCTGCTAACTTCAGTCACTCAGGGGATTAGCGGTCACTGGTGAGCCCTTCACAGGTGACCGCTAATCAGGACGCGGCACAGACAGAGCCGCAGCATGACAATGAAGTCGGGTGAAGTTAACCTGAGTTCATTCTGATCATGCCGCTCTTTTTGTGTCTGCTGTCATCTGCCATTCAGCTCTGCTACATGGTTGTCTGTGTCTGCTGTCAGTGGCCATGTAGCAGAGCTGAATGGCAGATGACATAGTAAAAAATATGCATTACACACGCATTACACACGCTAGTAAAATCATTAATTTATTCAGAAAAAGCATCTCACTTGCGTTGCACTCGGACCTAACGTGAACTAAAATCAGCCGAGTTTTTTTCAGCCCAGTAGGACCGATTTTACTCGCATAGATGTGTTTCCAGCCTAAGACACACCGAGGATGGAAATTTCATGAAATCACATCCACTTTGCTTGGAAATTTAGTCCGTGTTCACATGTAGCTTAAATGCTGCATTTTTTTTCTGTTGCTTTTTTTTGCACATACAGTATAGTTTGCTGTGTTTAATTGTCAAAGCAAAGTGGATGTGATGTGATTTCATGAGAAGACGCAGCTGGTACTTCTTTTTTCTCTAGGTTTCTATGTGGAGCTTATAAAAACGTATGGAGAAACTTCAATTACTTTTATAAGTGCAGAATCAAAGCTTTTTTTGTACCATAAAACACTTAAAATGCAGATTACCATCTGCACCAAAAATGCATGAAAAGGCATAAAAAAATGCAAAAATCAGAGAAGATGATTATTCTGTAATTTGGTGCAGATAGCGGCAGAAAACAAAAAACACCGAATTTATGCAATGTGTGAACACTGCCTTATAGACACAAAAAAGCAGCATTTCATATAGTGAAGCTTATATAAATATAAAAAAGTTATGACTGCTATGAATGAATGAACAGACCAGGGCATATGCTGAACACCCCTTACAAATAAATAGGTGTGGCTAGGGGCGTGGACAAAATTTGACATGACTTGTCTGCGCGCACCGCAGAATTTGTCCCTCTTTCTGTTATTCAAAAATTGGGAGGTATGGCATTAATGTATTTTAAACAGAAGCACAGATGCCCTGTGAGGCTGTAGCATGGGATGGGGACGGGACAGGATTGGAAACCAGCGACCTCGCTGGCTGAGGGGGGCAGGAGAGTGTGAGGACACTGGCATGGGTATTACAGTTAATTAATAGTGCCTGCTGTAAATTTGCTAGTGAACTACCAGGGTAAGTTCACACAGTGCGTTTTTCGCGGCGTTTTTGCGCAGTTTTCGAGTACGTTTTTGCTCAGAAATCTGCATGACTTTGCTTCCCCAGCAAAGTCTATGAGTTTTGATTTTTGCTGTCTGCACACAGCGTTTTTTTTCAGCTGCGTTTTTGTGGTGACACAAAAACGCAGCATGTCAATTATTCCTGCATTTTTCACTGCGCTTTTCATCCATTGAGTGCAATGGGATGTTGAAAGACGCAATGAGAAATGCAAATAGGTGCGTTTTGGTGCGTTTTGGTGCATTTCTAAGACCAAAAACGCAGCTATAAACGCAGGAGGTGGGTAGTAAAGTGACATGTACAGGAAGAGGATTCCTTCTGTCAGTAAACACAGAAGCGTGAATCCTCCCGGTACCGTCACCGCCGCTTCCACCTCCAGTCCTGTGCATGTCAGCTGCCGTGCGGCGTCATGTACGAGCAGGAGGTGGAAGCGGCTGCGAAAACAAAAGTGAACAGTAGAAAAAAAAATGTCATACTCACCTGTCTGCAGGGTCCCGGTGCCATGCCTGCTCCCAGCTCCTCCTCCCGGTACTGCCGCTCCGGGTGTGTGCAGTCTCCCCGGGTACATATGCCTGAAGGATGCAGGACCTGGCGATGGATCACCTGATGCAGTCACCTGACGCGTCAGCTGATCGTAAGTCTCAGGCTGACGCCAGCGGCCAGCCAGTTTAACCTATCAGTGGATGCGTCAGGAGACTTCATCCCTGATTTTACCGGCAGCTCCTGCAGCGATCGGACGAGATCAGACTCCGCTCCAGGAGCTGCCGGTAATCAGAACATAAGTGAGTTTTTTTTTTTTTTTTTTTTGCACCGATGCATCTGCTGATTGTATAAACGGCTTTTATACAATCAGCTGCTGTGTGATGTGATTCAGGCACTTGAACCTGACACATCATCTGATCGCTTTGCCTTCCAGCAAACCGATCAGATGATATTGGATTCAGATTGGACGGACCGGGACCCTTGACCCAGGATTACTGCAGAGGGGGGTTCTTTATTTCAATAAAGATGGAGTCACTAATTGTGTTGTGTTTTATTACTAATAAAAATATTTTTCTGTGCGTTGTGGTTTTTTTTATCTTTACTAGAAATTCATGGTGGCCATGCTTCATATTTGCGTGACACCATGAATTTCGGGCTTATGGCCAGCTGATAATATACAGCTAGCCCTAACCCCATTATTACCCAGTGAGCTACCCGGCATCAGGACAGCTGGAAGAGTTGGATACAGCGCCAGCAGATGGCGCTTCTATGAAAGCGCCATTTTCTGGGGTGGCTGAGGACTGCAATTCGCAGTGGGGGTGCCCAGAAAGCATGGGCACCCTGCACTGTGGATTCCAATCCCCAGCTGCCTAGTTGTACCCGGCTGGACATAAAAAAAAAAAATGATGTGAGCTTCGCCTAATTTTTATGTCCAGCCGGGTACAACTAGGCAGCTGGGGATTGGAATCCACGGTACGGGCTGCCTCCAACCCCCAGCTGCCTATTTGTACCCGGCTGGGAACCAAAAATATAGAGAAGCCCTTTTTTTTAATTATTTCATGAATTTCATGAAATAATTAAAAAAAAAAAAATGATGTGAGCTTCGCCTAATTTTTAATTATTTCATGAAATTCATGAAATAATTAAAAAAAAGGGCTTCTCTATATTTTTGGTTCCCAGCCGGGTACAAATAGGCAGCTGGGGGTTGGGGGCAGCCCGTACCTGCCTGCTGTACCAAGCTAGCATACAAAAACATGGCGAAGCCCACGTCATTTTTTTTGTTTGGGGGGGCAAAGAAATCCTGCATACAGTCCTGGAAGGAGAATGCTGAGCCTTGTAGTTCGACAGCTGCTGTCTGCTCTCCTGCATACACTATTGGATGGAGGATGCTGAGCCTTGTAGTTCGACAGCTGCTGTCTGCTCTCCTGCATACACTATTGGATGGAGGATGCTGAGCCTTGTAGGTCTGCTCCCCCTGACTCTCCCTCCAGCATACAGTCCTGGATGGAGCATGCTGAGCCTTGTAGTTCTGCAGCTGCTGTCTGCTCTCCTGCATACACCATTGAATGGAGTATGCTGAGCCTTCTAGTTCTGCAGCTGTCTGCTCTCCTGCATACACTAGTGGAGAATGAAGAACATATTGAAGAAGTAAATGACATCAGACCTTTTTTTTTTGTTCACTGATAAAAAACGCATTAAGACGCAGTGAGCAAAAACGCAGCAAAATGCAGCAAAAAACGCACCAAATCGCGGCAAAAACGCGTCAGTTTTTTGTTGCGTTTTTTTGATGTGGGTGCGTTTTTGTGCGGTTTTTGCCGCAAAAAAACTCAAAAAAACACAGCGTTAAAAAAATGCAGTGTGTGAACCTAGCCTAAGGGTAAGTTCACACAGTGAGTTTTTCGCAGCGCTTTTGCGCAGTTTTCGGGTGCGTTTTTGCTCAGAAAACTGCATGACTTTGCTTCTCCAGCAGAGTCTATGACTTTTCATTTTTACTGTCCGCACACAGCGTTTTTTTTCAGCTGCGTTTTTGTGGTGCCACAAAAACGCAGCATGTCAATTATTCCCGCATTTTTCACTGCGCTTTTCATCCATTGAGTGTAATGGGATGTTGAAGAACGCAATGAGAAACGCAAATAGGTGCGTTTTGGTGCACTTTGGTGTGTTTCTAAGACCAAAAACGCAGCTATAAACGCAGGAGGTGGGTAGTAAAGTGACATGTACAGGAAGAGGATTCCTTCTGTCAGTAAACACAGAAGCGTGAATCCTCCCGATACCGTCACCGCCGCTTCCACCTCCCGTCCTGTGCATGTCTGCTGCCGTGCGGCGTCATGTACGGGCAAGAGGTGGAAGCGGCTGCGAAAACAAAAGTGAACAGTAGAAAAAAAAATGTCATGCTCACCTGTCTGCAGGGTCCCGGTGCCATGCCCGCTCCCAGCTCCTTCTCCTTGTACCGCCGCTCCGGGTGTGTGCAGTCTCCCCGGGTACGTATGCCTGCAGGATGCAGGACCTGGCGATGGATCACCTGATGCAGTCACCTGACGCGTCAGCTGATCGTAAGGCTCTGGCTGACGCCAGCGGCCGGCCAGTTTAACCTATCAGCGGATGCGTCAGAAGACTTCATCCCTGATTACCGGCAGCTCCCGCAGCGATCATAAGATGGGATCAGACTCCGCTCCAGGAGCTGCCGGTAATCAGTTTTTTTTTTACGCGGGTGCGAAAAAAACGCACAAAAACGCAGGGTCAAAAAAACGCAGTGTGTGAATCTAGCCTAAAGATCTTGGCACTTTTGATTGCCTGTGCCAAATTACGCATTGAACCACATTTCTAGGTAGTGTTAGTTAATTGTGAATGCTATAAATTTGATAGTGAACTTGCTAAATATGTCTTAGGCCCCTTTCACACGTCAGTGATTCTGGTACGTTTGTGCTTTTTTTTAAACGTACCAGAATCACTGACATACGCAGACCCATTATAATGAATGGGTCTGCTCACACGTCAGTGATTTTTCACTGCATTTCATTTTTCTCCGTGCGGTGTACCCGCGTGTGCGTGATTGCCGCACGGAGACATGTCCATTTTTTTCTGGCATCACTGATGTCCCACGGACCACGCAGTGGTGTGGTCCATGAAACACGTGCCAGAAAAAAATGTGCATTTAAAATAATAAACAGTTTTACTCACCCGGCTTCTGCCACGCTCTCTGCAGCCCGTGCAGCCTGCTGCTTCTAAGCCGGCTGATTACTGTCGCGCATATTAATGATGCGCGACACAACCGACCCAGAAGCAGCTGCTGCGGGGGTCAGCGCCGGCCAGATGCTGCACCGCGGGAGCGATCAGCACCATGGACAGCGGGAGCACGCACAGGTGAGTTGATTTCTAAGCGCAATCACGGGCCACGGAGAACGGAGCCTGGATTGCACTTAGACAACCCACGTGTGTCGTGATTCACGGCACACGCAGGGACATGTGCGTGTTTTACACGCCAGTGAAAAACGTCTGTGTTTTTCACTGACGTGTGAAACGGGCCTTAGCAGTAGAGGTGAGCGAACCTGTAAAATAAAGGTTCACCAATTTCAAATTCAGTTTGAGCATTAACCTGTTCATTTGGGCTTGGCATCCTCAAGCACTTTCCCCAAAAGTTGGTAATGTTTGTTTTTGTTCATTTCTTGCCCCCAAACGCTGCATTTCCAAAAATACTTTTTTAATAGCATTTTCTGTTTTTGGATAGGATTGTGGTGCTGTCTGATGTGGGGATGTATAAAATCAGTGCAGAAGGCAGGGACTCTGGACTAGGAAAAGCCAGACGCATGCAGCAACATTTATTTATTTTTTCTTAACTTTATTTGTGAAAGTTGCTGCAGCCAATCAATCAAGTAAACATCCAGAAGGTTCAGACAGAAGCGCTTCTGTGATTGGTGCCTAATAGTGATGAGCGAGCATGCTTGTAACTACTCGGTACTCGCACGAGTATCGCTGTACTCGGGCTGCTCGGCGGGGACCGAGTAATCTCGCGATACTCGTGCTGTACTCGTGGTCTTCATTTCTGCATGTTGGCGCTCTTTTGAGAGCCAGCCCTCATGCAGGGATTGGCTGGCAGACCACTGCAATGCCACAGCCCTGTTAGTTGTGGAATTGCAGTGATTGGCCGGCCTGCACAGCGTGACCGAGCCTTTATACCGGCGGGCGCGCTGTGCTCTGCTCACAGCCATCCAGACAGTCAGTGCAGGGAGAGTGTCGCTGATTCAGGGAAAGCTTTGCGGCCCTTTATAGCTTTTTCAGTTGCAGGGCTGCAAACAGTGTGACCAAAAGTCCTTCTCAGGACTATTCTAGTTGTATACAGGCAGGCAGGGTATAGCCAGGTCGGAGTACAGTAGCAGAGTCCTTCTCAGGACTATTGTTGCTATATACAGGCAGGGTATAGCCAGGTCGGAATACAGGCTAGTGACCAGAAGAGTCCTTGTCAGGACTATTGTAGCAGTATACAGGCAGGCAGGCAGGCAGGCAGGGTATATAGCCATTCCTAGTGGTGACCGTATACCAGCCTTCATCATATCTGGGGCTGGTGTACACAGTCTAAAACAGTCCAGATAGTGTCAGACTTCTCAGTAATTGTCGCTCCTAAAAACCAGTTAGGTTCTTATTGCGTCCGTGCTTGCATTTAAAAACAGCACGTGTGTGGCAGTCGGTGGCAGGGTACAGGTGCGCGTTTTGCACAAACTATTATATAACGCACAAGTCTAGTGTATAATACACGTCAGTCAGCAGTGTCTGATAGTGTCAGACTTCTCAGTAATTGTCGCTCCTAAAAACCAGTTAGGTTCTTATTGCGTCCGTGCTTGCATTTAAAAACAGCACGTGTGTGTCTGTCGGTGGCAGCGTACAGGTGCGCGTTTTGCACAAACTATTATATAACGCACAAGTCTAGTGTATAATACACGTCAGTCAGCAGTGTCTGATAGTGTCAGACTTCTCAGTAATTGTCGCTCCTAAAAACCAGTTAGGTTCTTATTGCGTCCGTGCTTGCATTTAAAAACAGCACGTGTGTGGCAGTCGGTGGCAGCGTCAGGCTCCATATTGTCCCTGGATAGAGACGTGCATGATGGCCTGTAAACATGAAGTGCCCATTGTAAGGAAGTGGGTCTATTGTAGTATAGCCCTTAGGCAGGGCAGCCAAAAATTTGGAGGCTCCACATTGTCCCTGGATAGAGATGTGCATGAGGGCCTCAAAACATTGTTCCCATTGCAAAGGAGCGGGTCTCCTGTCGTTGTAATGCCAATTCAGAAAGAATGGGCGAAAAAATTTACCACTGGGGGTATACCTGAAACAACGGCTTAACTATTGTAACGGTCACCATGATGGCGCATGAGGAGAAGGAGGAGCAGTCCAGCGATTAGCCAAAGTCCAGAAGTGTGTTACCATGGGTGAGTGGAGGTACATGGCAAATTCCCGTTACAAACTTTAAATTCCGCTGTAATTTGCTGTTGGTGTGTGTGGTGAAGTCTGGCCAAATCCAACCCTTGTTCATCTTGATCAGAGTCAGCCTGTCAGCATTTACAGTTGACAGGCGGGTGCGTTTATCTGTAATGATTCCACCTGCGGCACTAAAAACACGCTCTGACAAAACGCTAGCGGCAGGGCAGGCCAGGACTTCCAAGGCGTAGAGAGCCAATTCATGCCACGTGTCCAGCTTGGATACACATTAATTGTAAGGCACAGAGGAATGTCGGAGTACAGTTGTTTGATCTGCAAGGTACTCCTTGAGCATCTGGCCAAACTTAGGATTTCTTGTGGCACTACCCCTCACCTCAGGGGCTGTGGTATGTGAGGGGCTGAGAAAACTGTCCCACATCTTAAAGACTGTTCCCCTATCTCTGGCGGATTGGACTTGTGCCCCTCTCGGCTGTACGCCTTGGTTGTCCACTGATTCCTGACCTATGCCGCTAGCGTTTTGTGAGGGGAATGCTTTGCCTACTTCCGTGACTATGGCCTTCTGGAACTGCTGCATTTTGCGTGACCTCTCCGCCTCGGGAATAAGAGACATAAAGTTCTCCTTTTAGCGTGGGTCTAACAGTGTTACCAACCAGTAATGATTGTCGGCCAAGATGTTCTTAACGCGAGGGTCACGAGACAGGCAGCTTACCATAAAGTCAGCCATGTGTGCCAGACTCTTAACAGCCATCACTTCAGTATCCTGACCAACACGATGACTGAACATGCTGTCCTCCTCCTCCTCCTCATCATCTACCCTGTCCTCTGGCCAGCCACGCTGAACCGAGGATATGACTGCATGTCATATCCTCAATTTGGCCAGAGAGTTGCTCCATGTCTTCATCCTCCTCCTCGTCATAGTCCTCCACTGCACGTTGTGATGAGACGAGGCTGGGCTGTGTGTTATCATCACCCACACCCACTACTGTTTCTTGCTCAAACTCATCGCGCTCCGCCTGCAATGCATCATGGCTGTTTTTTGAGCAGAGACCATTTTAGAAGGCAGAGAAGCGGTATGGTGACGCTAATAATGTCGTCATCGCCGCTCACCATCTTGGTGGAGTCCTCAAAGTTTTGGCGGATGGTGCATAGGTCGGACATCCATCTCCACTCCTCAGGTGTTATGTGTGGAGTTTGACCCATTTCCCGACGGCTTAGGTGATGCAGGTACTCAACAACTGCCCTCTTCTGCTCACATATCCTGACCAACTTGTGCAGAGTTGAATTCCAACGCGTGGGGACATCACACACCAGTCTGTGTGCCGGAAGATGCAAACGGCGTCTTAAGCCGGCAAGGCCGGCTGAAGCAGTAGGTGACTTTCGAAAATGTGCAGACAGGCGGCGAACTTTTACCAGCAGATCAGACAGCTCTGAGTATGACTTTAGAAACCGCTGAACCACGAGGTTGAGCACATGGGCCACGCATGGAACATGTGTCAGCTGGCCTCGCCTCAAAGCCGCCACCAGGTTCCGGCCATTGTCACACACGACCTTTCCTGGCTTTAGGTTCAGAGTTGTGAGCCAGTGATCTGCCTGCTGTTTCAGAGCTGTCCACACCTCTTCTGCATTGTGGGGTTTGTCACCTATGCAGATTAGCTTCAGCACTGCCTGTTGCCGCTTCGCCGAGGCAGTGCTGCAGTGCTTCTGTGTCGCCCTGGACAAGCCAGGGGCCACAGAGCACAACACTTAAACACCCCACACTCCCTGCAGGCATATCATAGTCAAAACACAAAATCCTTGTTGCCTTCCCCAGGGGCTGTTGTCCACACCAGGGTGTGGAGCCAGGCGGTTGGTCTCCACCCACCGAGGAGGAGGGAAAACACAGGCAGTGAGAGTTAAGCTAAGGAAGTGGAAGGAGGAAAGTAGTAGAGAGGAGAAAAGTGACAGCAAAGAGCCTGAAGTTGGTCCGGGTGTGTGGCCCGGACAGGACAGCAAGGTTGGCAGGATGTGGTGACCGTCTGCAGTGGAGGCCGATTGGAGTCTGCCGTAAGGACCGTGGACGGGTGGTGACCCGGCCGTACCGGACCGGTATACAAAGAGAAGCCAGCACCATTGGGAGAGGACTTTCGGATCCCGGCAAGGCTTGGTGTCGCCGTGAATTTGCCAAATCCGTTAGTGAAGGGAACCTCAGGGTTTCCAAACAGCCAAGTCCAGATAGAAGGCAACCGTACAACCGTGAAGGGGAGACACCGCCACCGCCAAGGGCAACCGTCTCCCAGGGCCAGCGCCTGTGGGCAAAAGGGGCTCCTCCGGCCCATATCCAGGTCGGGGAGCGGGTTACCGTTGGGAAACCATCACTACCAACACTTAACTTAGGTGCAGGGAGAGACAGTCATCACTAACCTGCAGGGAGGAACAACCGCAGCCGTCCGAGTGACCCGTCCATCCAGCCACTTGTTTTACCGTGAACTGTGTCATCATCATTGGGCTGAGTGAGTACCTCCGTGCCGTGCGGCACAGCGCTGCCCCTGCGACCCTGCACCTCATCAGGCCCCGCAACCCGCCTGTCATCCATCTCTACCCCATCACCAGGCCCCGGGACAACCAACCCCCCTACCCACGGAGGGGAGAAATAACAACAAAGCTGCTCCCTGTCACAGGCTCCCGGGATCCCCGTCCAGAGCAGCGGTGGTGTCCACACAATCACCACAACCGTGGGTGGCGTCACGGACAATATCCCCAAAACCCAAACCACCCCTTTTCACTCACGGGCGAGTAGCGCCGCTCGAGTCCCCGGGATCCGGCCATCGCTCGAGCCAACGAGCAGCAGCAGCCGTAGAGCAGCGTCAGCCGGACCCGAGCAGTGGGAGAGCGCACCGTCCCCTCCTCCGCCCGCGACACTTCCAGCTTGGGACTGGTGTGGAGGGTAAAGTGGATCAGGATGCGCAGGAGGAGGAGGAGGCTGAGGAGCATGACATTCCGGAGCTGTAGAGTGTGTGTGAAACCCTGACTGAGGTAGGGCCTGCAAAACTTGGTGTGTGAAGGACGTGTTCCGTCCCTCGCTCAGACTGGGTCCCAGCTTGCACAATATTAACCCAGTGTGACGTCAACGAGATGTAGCGGCCTTGCCCACATGCACTTGTCCACGTGTCTGTGGTTAGGTGGACTTTGGCTGAAACAGCGTTGTTCAGGGCACGTGTGATGTTTTGTGACACGTGGTTATGCAATGCGGGGACGGCACACCGGGAGAAATAGTGGCGGCTGTGGACCGAGTAACGTGGGACAGCTGCCACCATCAGGTCGCGGAATGCTTCTGTCTCAACCAGCCTAAAAGGCAACATTTCCAGCGCAAGCAGTCGCAAAATGTTAGCATTTAGAACTGTGGCATGTGGGGTGTTGGCAGTGTATTTGCGCCTGCGTTCAAAGGTTTGCTGAATGGATAACTGAACGCTGCGCTGGGACAAGGACGTGCTTGATGATGGTGTTCTTTCTGCGTAGGCAACTGCAGGTGCAGGAGTGGAGGAGGCTTGTTCGCAGGCAGCATGGACAGGGGATTGGCTCGCATGCACAACCAGCGAAGACGTAGCAGTGACATCAGCAAGCACTGCTCCTCGACTCTGTTGTACTTCCCACAAAGTCGGGTGCTTGGCTGACATGTGCCTGATCATGCTGGTGGTGGTCAGGCTGCTAGTTTTGGTACCCCTGCTGATGCTGGCATGGCAGGTGTTGCAAATGGCCTTTTTAGAATCATCTGGAGCCAACTTAAAAAACTGCCAGTGTCAGAGTTCCGGGTTTTCCAGTTTTCTTTTGAAAGAGCTTGCCCTTTGTTAACATGGAGTTTTCTGTTCTGTTGCCCTACTTCCTGTCCATCTGTTTAAAAGCCGCCCATAAAGCTTAGTCCAGTGCCTGAGTATACTGCTTCCTGTGTGCTCCTGCCCTGCTGCTTTTGGTTCCTGATTGTTATTCGGATCCTCTTGGAAAACAACCGACACCGACTCTGGACTTCATCTGGTATCATCTAGCTGTGCCCGGACTCCGTTTGCCGTCTTTGGTCGGCACTTCTGCCCGGTTCCTTCCGTTTAATACCACTCTGGACTCACATCACGTACGGACATTTTTGGACTTACCTATTGCCCTTTTGTGTCCCGGCTGCTGCGCATTTAGGGCTTCTGGGGTGATTGCCAGACAGTCCCTGTATAGGGGTTCGCTCTTGGTGGTCTCCCTGGGGGAGTCCGGTGCGCGGTCCCGGGAATTCCCTTTCGCTCCGTCCCTGGAAGGTATTTCCTGTATTTATGTTCTACTGTGTTTTTGTTCCGTTTATGTACATATTTGCTGGTTGCATATTATAAACGTCTTGCACCAAGAACTCGTCTCTGGTTGTCATTGCCCTAACGCAATCGAAATCCTCAATACATACAATAGTATTACAGCCAGACTCGGGAAGACCTAACATTTGTACAGGCACCTTGTGTCGTGTTGTTCCGGGGAACAGTTGCCTGACGTCTGCCTGTGGCCACCACTCTGCTTCTTACTGCCTGTTGGGATGCTACGCCTCCCTCCCCCTGTGCACTGCTGTCCTCGCTCTGCATATCCTCCTGCCAGGTTGGGTCAGTTACTGGATCATCCACCACGTCGTCTTCCTCTTCCGCACCCTGCTCCTCCTCCTGACTTCCTGACAATTGTGTCTCATCATCGTCCACCCCTTGTTGAGACACGTTGCCAACTTCGTGAGAACGTGGCTGCTCAAATATTTGGGCATCTGTACATACAATCTCGTCATGGCCCACTTCAACAGGAGCTGGCGAGAGGCCAGAATTTGTGAATGGAAACGTGAACGAACAGCTCTTCCGAGTGTCCAAGTGTGGGATCAGTAATGTCCGTGGACGTGTACTCGGCCTGGTGGTAGGAAGGAGGATCAGGTTCTGAAATGTGCGGTGCAGTATCACGGCTACTGACACTTGACCGTGTGGAAGACAGAGTGTTTGTGGTGGTGCCAATCTGACTGGAAGCATTATCCGCTATCCAACTAACAACCTGTTGACACTGGTCTTGGTTCAAGAGCGGTGTACTGCTGCGGTCCCCAAGAATTTGGGACAGGACGTGCGAGCGACTAGATGTGGCCCTTTGTTGTGGCGAAATTAGAGCTTGCACACAACCTCGGTCTCTGCCTGCACCACCATCACGTCCACTTCCTTGTTCGTTGACAACGCCCTTGCGCATTTTGCAATGCTGTGCTGATGTGTATTCACTAGACTTGTGCGTTATATCCAAGTTTTTGCAAAACTCACACAAATGCAGCGGAAAGCTGCCACCAACAGGCACACACGTGCGGTTTTTAAATGCAAGCACGGAGGCACTAAGAACCTAACAGGTCTCTATCCAGGGACAACGTGGAGCCTCCCAATTTTTGGCTGCCCTGCCTAAGGGCTATACTACAATAGACCCACTTCCTTCCAATGGGCACTTCAGGTTTACAGGCCCTCATGCACGTCTCTATCCAGGGACAACGTGGAGCCTCCCAATTTTTGGCTGCCCTGCCTAAGGGCTATACTACAATAGACCCACTTCCTTACAATGGGCACTTCAGGTTTACAGGCCATCATGCACGTCTCTATCCAGGGACAATGTGGAGCCTCCCAATTTTTGGCTGCCCTGCCTAAGGGCTATACTATAATACACCCACTTCCTGACAATGGGCACTTCAGGTTTACAGGCCATCATGCACGTCTCTATCCAGGGACAATGTGGAGCCTCCCAATTTTTGGCTGCCCTGCCTAAGGGCTATACTACAATAGACCCACTTCCTTACAATGGGCACTTCAGGTTTACAGGCCCTCATGCACGTCTGTATGCAGGGGCATTGGTGAATCTCACAATTTTGGACTGCCCTGGCAAAGGAAAATACTACAAAGACTCACTTCCTCAAAATGGGCACATTAGACTCAAGAGGCCTTCATGTACGTCTCTTCTCAGGGACATCGGAGTGCCACACAATGTTTTCACGTAAAATCTTTCATGTATTAATCTCAAAAAGTAATATACACCAGCTCTATCTCACTATTGGGTATGTGCCCTTAACATTTCTGCCATGAAAAATCATTTTGGGGTCATTTTGGAAGGTTTTCTGGTGAGTCCGTAAAAATGGCGTGAAACGCGGACAAAATTGTTCACAGCTGTGACTTTTGAGTGATAAATGCTTCAAGGGGTCTTCCCCATGCTGTTGCCATGTCATTTGAGCACTCTTCTGAGACTTTTGTGACATTTTTAGGGTTTCTACATGCTGCCGGGGGGTCATTTCACAAAAATACTCGGGTCTCCCATAGGATAACATTGGGCTCGTTGCTCGGCCCGAGTACACGAATATCTTGGGAGGCTCGGCCCGAGCTTCGAGCACCCGAGCTTTTTAGTACTCGCTCATCACTAGTGCCTAAGTCACATGTCCATGTGCATACTGTATAAATCGCGGACATATTGCGTCGGTGCTGTTGCCGAGGCTGCTAGACAGTGAGCTTAGTTAATGGGTTAATACTAGGTAGTTAAGATAGATAGGAGAGCGATAGTTTGGAATAGGGATGTGCAGTGTAGGGAAAGGTGTGTTATGATCGAAATAGGGATTGTTACTTGTAGTGCCTGCTAAAGAGTTGCCAGTGAAGCATGTAAATTAGTATTGCTATGTATTACTGCATGCTAAAAAGTATGCAAACACAGTTATAGGTATTGAAGAAAAAACAAAAAGCCAGCACCAAATGTGCACTGAGTCATGGCTGTGGGCGGGACAGGTCCAAACAAATGCTGCATGAAGTAAATAGCCTGTGGACAGGGCCTGATGACTGAATGTGAACAGTCACCAACCGCATACCTCCCAACCGTCCCGGATACAGCGGGACAGTCCCTCTTCTGAGCCTTTGATCCCGGGTCCCGCCCGTGAGGCTGTTTATCCCGGGCTCCACCCACCCACTGTAGCCCCGCCTCGCTGTTTCTCCCTTCTATTCATTACAGAGCCGACCGCGCACCTACTCCTGTGACTGCTGCTGAGGTATGAATCACCCCCTGCAGCAGAGCGACCCCCCCTCCCCCAGAGCCGACCCCCCCAGTCCTGGAGCCTGCGTTTCTCTGCAGCTGTTCTCTCTGACTCCCCGTGTGCGGCTTCTCACTGCTGCAGATACACGGGGAGTCAGGACGCTGAGGAGACCGTGCAATCAGCACTTCTCTCTCCTGCAGATAGCACTGGCCAGTAATAACCTATGCAGAGTGACATCTGCAGGCTTCTATTAGTTACCGATCAGTGGTCTCCTGCCTGTGGAGCAGAGCTGCTGGGTCCTAGCTTCCCAACAACTTCAGCTCTGCTTTATCCTGGCTCCCCTACCAGTTAAAGGGAACATGTCAGCAGAAATTTCACAATAAAAGTAATAGATTCCCCTCTCCAGCTCCTGGGCTGCTTCTAGAAAGGTTCCTGTTGTTATTGTGCCCCCTTTGAGACCTACAAAAATACTTTATGAAGTCTTACCTTTTTGTATGCAAATGTGTTTTTATGGTCACGGGGGCGGGCTGTCTGGCGTCCGTTATTCCCCCTCCTGCCGCTTTACGCAGTCCCCCATTGCTCATTTACATACACAAGAACGCCTTCCTCATGTAACTGTCCTCCCGAAGATTTGCGCATGTGAACGCTTTTTCAGGTGATTGCGCAGGCACGAGATTATGGGCGGCGCTGTGATTGTCATCAACAGCGTTAACCAAGTACCCGCCCATAATCTCGTGCCCGCACTTTTCCCTCTGACTCCACCGTTATGCGCAAGTGCTGGCCATATGAACCATGTTACCTATTACCGCTTGCACGAGATTATGGGCGGGTACTTGGATGACTTTGCTGATGACAATCACAGCGCCGCCCATAATCTCGCGCCCACGGTAATAGGTAACATGGTTCATATGGACAGTGCTTGCGCATAACGGTGGAGGCAGAGTGAGAAGCGCGGGCACGAGATTATGGGTGGGTACTTGGATGACGCTGCTGATGACAATCACAGCGCCGCCCATAATCTCGCGCCCACGGTAATAGGTAACGTGGTTCATATGGACAGTGCTTGCGCATAACAGTGGAGGCAGAGTGAGAAGCGCGGGCACAAGATTATGGGCAGGTACTTGGATGACGCTGCTGATGACAATCACAGCGCCGCCCATAATCTCGCGCCTGCGCAATCACCTCAAAAGCGTTCACACTTTGCACAGTGCTCAGTCCCGCGAGAGTGGCACTGGGCATGCACAAAACTTCAGGAGGACAGTTACATGAGGAAGGCGTCCTCATGTATGGAAATGAGCAATGGGGGACGGCGTACAGCGGCAGGAGGGGGAATAACGGACGCCAGGCAGCCCGCCCCCGTGACCATAAAAACAGATTTGCATACAAAAAGGTAAGACTTCATAAAGTATTTTTTTAGGTCTCAAAGTGGGCACAATAACAACAGGAACCTTTCCAGAATGCAGCCCAGGAGCTGCAGAGGGGAATCTTTTATTTTTTTTGCTAAATTTCTGGTGACAGTTTCCCTTTAAAGGGAACCTATCAGGTGCAATCTGCACTCAGAGCCAGGAGCAGTTCTGGGTGTATATTGCTAATCCCTCCCTAACTGTCCCTGTATACACTAGCATAGATAAAGGCATCTATAGAAAAAGTATTTTTAAAGAGCTTATATCTTATGCTAATTAGCGCGGGGACTAGTCCCAAGGGCGTTACTTCACTTGGCTAGTCGGCTCACATAGCGTATTAGTACTCACACAGGGGCGTAATAACATGCTAACATGCTATGCGAGCCGACTAGCCAAGTGAAGTAACGCCCTTCGGACTAGTCCCCGCGCTCATTAGCATAAGATATAAGATCTTTAAAAATATTTGTTCTTGATCTCTTTATCTATGCTAGTGTATACAGGGACGGTTAGGCAGGGATTAGCAATATGTGCCCAGAACTGCTCCTGGCTCTGAGTGCATATTGCACCTGACAGGTTCACTTTAAAGGGAACCTGTCACCAGATTTGGGGCCTATAAGCTGCGGCCACCACCAGCGGGATCTTATGTACACATTCTAACATGCTGCATACCTCCCAACCGTCCCGGATACAGCGGGACTTTCACGCTTTACGTTGTTTGTCCCGTTGCCACGGGCGGGACGGCCGGCTCCCGGGCTCCGCCCACCCACTCTCTCTCCGCCTCCCTGCTTTTCCCTCCTACCATCCTAGTAGACGTGGCATAGAGAGGAGCGCTGCCTGTGCTGCTGCTGGTACAGTAAACTAATCTCCCCAGCGCTGATTTCCCTCCCTCCCCCCTCACCCCCGGCCGGAGCCTGTCTGTGCGGTCGGCCGGCCGCCTGTCTGTGCGGTCGGCCGGCCGCCTGTCTGTGCGGTCGGCCCGCCACCTGTCTGTGCGGGCGCCCCCCTGCCGCCTGTCTGTGCGGGCGCCACCCGCCGCCTGTCTGTGCGGGCGCCCCCCGCCGCCTGTCTGTGCGGGCGCCCCCCTGCCGCCTGTCTGTGCGGGCGCCCCCCTGCCGCCTGTCTGTGCGGGCGCCCCCCTGCCGCCTGTCTGTGCGGGCGCCCCCCGCCGCCTGTCTGTGCGGGCGGCCCGCCGCCTCATTGTGCGGGCAGCCGGCCGCCTCTCTGTGCGGGCGGCTGGCCGCCTCTCTGTGCGGGCGGCCCGCCGCCTGTCTGTGAAGGCGGCCGGCTGCCTGTCTGTGAAGGCGACCGGCCGCCTCACTGTGCGGGCGACCGGCCGCCTCACTGTGGCTGCCTGCGTGTCCGTGCTGGAGGCCCGCCGGCTGCCTGCGTGTCCGTGCTGGAGGCCCGCCGGCTGCCTGCGTGTCCGTGCTGGAGGCCCGCCGGCTGCCTGCGTGTCCGTGCTGGAGGCCCGCCGGCTGCCTGCGTGTCCGTGCTGGAGGCCCGCCGGCTGCCTGCGTGTCCGTGCTGGAGGCCCGCCGGCTGCCTGCGTGTCCGTGCTGGAGGCCCGCCGGCTGCCTGCGTGTCCGTGCTGGAGGCCCGCCGGCTGCCTGCGTGTCCGTGCTGGAGGCCCGCCGGCTGCCTGCGTGTCCGTGCTGGAGGCCCGCCGGCTGCCTGCGTGTCCGTGCTGGAGGCCCGCCGGCTGCCTGCGTGTCCGTGCTGGAGGCCCGCCGGCTGCCTGCGTGTCCGTGCTGGAGGCCCGCCGGCTGCCTGCGTGTCCGTGCTGGAGGCCCGCCGGCTGCCTGCGTGTCCGTGCTGGAGGCCCGCCGGCTGCCTGCGTGTCCGTGCTGGAGGCCCGCCGGCTGCCTGCGTGTCCGTGCTGGAGGCCCGCCGGCTGCCTGCGTGTCCGTGCTGGAGGCCCGCCGGCTGCCTGCATGTCCGTGCTGGAGGCCCGCCGGCTGCCTGCGTGTCCGTGCTGGAGGCCCGCCGGCTGCCTGCGTGTCCGTGCTGGAGGCCCGCCGGCTGCCTGCGTGTCCGTGCTGGAGGCCCGCCGGCTGCCTGCGTGTTTGTGCTGAATGGGTGTGGATGGGGAGTGGATATGGGCGTGACTGTGAAATGGGTGTGGTTAGGGGGCGTGGCCGCAAACTTTATCCCTCTTTTCCTTCTTTAAAAGTTGGGAGGTATGACCAACCGCCAAAATCCAAACAGGTGGAATACATCCCAAATTGGGATGCATAGCACGGTGGGGGTCAGCCACCGACCAATTCAATGAAGAAAAAACAAAAAGCCAGCACCAAATGTGCACCTCAGCACCAAAAATTCCAAACTGTACTTATTATAAAAAATTTGAGATTTTTGGCAAAAAATTGCAATTTCTTGAGCTACCCCGCCACGTCACGGCAAATTTCATTTGGGGCAGTCCTAACTAGAGTTGAGCGCGGTTCGCGGTTCGAGGTTCTCCAGTTTGCGGCTCGAGTGATTTTGGGGGCTGTTCTAGATAGAACTAGAACTCGAGCTTTTTGCTAAAGCTCGATAGTTCTAGATACGTTCGAGAACGGTTCTAGCAGTAAAAAGACCAGCTAATTACTAGCTGGCTTTCCGCTGTAATAGTGTAAGTCACTCTGTGACTCACACTATTATGAAATTTCAGTGTATAGTGTGCGGAAACAGCGCATTCAGATCACTGCTGTATGGATAATGGCGATTTTTTTTTTTTCCTTGTCTTCCTTCCCTAAGCGCTCGCGTGTAATGGGGCAGGCCAGCATGTCAGCCAATCCCAGACACACACACAGCTAAGTGGACTTTTAGCCAGAGAAGCAACGGCATGTGTGATAGGATGTCCATGTCACATGTCCCTGCATTATGAAAACGGACATTTTCCTCCAGCACGCCATTATCTGCCTTCTGCGTCCTTGGTGTCAGTCATCACTGGCGCAGCTCCTATCTCCGATACTGCTGTGTACGCTCCATACAAAGCGCTGTACAGAATAGGGATAGAAGTTTCTATCAGTCCTTTTAAGGGCTAATACCGGCAGGGTCAGAGCCATAGGTGACAGGTCCGTGAAAACAGAGTTTAACAGCTACACAAGATGACAGCGTCTGTGTAGCTAAAGTCAGGGATTTCCTCGCTGCATTTCCCCATTAGGAGGGATAGAAAGGCAGGCTTCCTTTACTCTACCCAGAGACCCACAACCCTGCCACTGTACCCTCCTGCCCTTTGCACACTCAAACTCATTGTTACTAAGCCATTATACTAGCAAACACTGAGTGAACTTAGTGGCATCCTAAACGTGGCTGTTGGACTTCTGTATTGTCCCACTAGAGCAAAGATATTTGCAGCACGTCTGCCTGCATTGCACACTCAAACTCATTGTTACTAAGCCATTATACTAGCAAACACTGAGTGAACTTAGTGGCATCCTAAACGTGGCTGTTGGACTTCTGTATTGTCCCACTAGTGCAAAGATATTTGCAGCACGTCTGCCTACATTGCACACTCAAACTCATTGTTACTAAGCCATTATACTAGCAAACACTAAGTGAACTTAGTGGCATCCTAAAAGTGGCTGTTGGACTTCTGTATTGTCCCACTAGTGCAAAGACATTTGCAGCACGTCTGCCTGCATTGCACACTCAAACTCATTATTACTAAGCCATTATACTAGCAAACACTGAGTGAACTTAGTGGCATCCTAAACGTGGCTGTTGGACTTCTGTATTGTCTCACTAGTGCAAAGATATTTGCAGCACGTCTGCCTGCATTGCACACTCAAACTCACTGTTACTAAGCCATTATACTAGCAAACACTGAGTGAACTTAGTGGCATCCTAAACGTGGCTGTTGGACTTCTGTATTGTCCCACTAGTGCAAAGATATTTGCAGCACGTCTGCCTGCATTGCACACTCAAACTCATTGTTACTAAGCCATTATACTAGCAAACACTGAGTGAACTTAGTAGCATCCTAAAAGTGGCTGTTGGACTTCTGTATTGTCCCACTAGTGCAAAGATATTTGCAGCACGTCTGCCTGCATTGCACACTCAAACTCATTGTTACTAAGCCATTATACTAGCAAACACTGAGTGAACTTAGTGGCATCCTAAAAGTGGCTGTTGGACTTCTGTATTGTCCCACTAGTGCAAAGATATTTGCAGCACGTCGGCCTGCATTGCACACTCAAACTCATTGTTACTAAGCCATTCTACTAGCAAACACTGAGTGAACTTAGTGGCATCCTAAACGTGGCTGTTGGACTTCTGTATTGTCCCACTGGTACCAAGCTATTTCTAGCACCTGTGCAGGACACCCTCCTGCTCTGTTTTTAATAAGCTATAGTGATATCAAAAAATACTGCCATTTAGTGGCATCATAGAACTGGCTGTTGTATTTCTTTATTGTCCCACTGGTGCCAAGCTATTTCTAGCATCTCTGCATGACACCCTCATGCACATTTTGCTATGCTAATGTTATAGCAAACTCAGGGAATTCATTGCTGCATTTGATAATTCGGAGGGATAGAAAGTGAGGCTTCCTTTAGCTTTTCCTTCTGTTCATAGACAGCATTTCCAAGTCCACACCCGAAGAGCAATTTCTCCTCCACGTCTAAGTGTGGAGAGGCAGCAAGTGTGCATGCGTGTGCCGATTTACCCCAGCGGCAGCCTAACTACAGTGTTTCGCCTAGTGAGTATGCTCAGCCTGACTGTGCCATTCCTGAGGCTAAGTCTTCATTTCAGGATACAGCGCATGCTCCCACACTTAGTGCGAAAAGCCTCTTTGCACAGGTACTTGCATTCCGTGCCGGGTCTAAGTCCTGTTTTGTGCCTAGACACCATGCTAAAGCTGATAGTCTTTTTTCAGAGACTGTATTTCATGCAACTGACCATGCTCAGGCACTTACTGCATCAGAGACTAGGTCCGGTAATGAACTCTTTGGCCCTGCCCCTGAAGTGGGGGGCCCATATAGACCACAGGGCATCAGGTGTCCTGACGATGTGGCCAGGCCACTCCCAAATGGCTTGCAGAGGCCCGCCCCTATGACTTGTCACTTCATTATTGATGGTCAGACGATGACTGGTGAGGTGTTTGTGTCGTGGCAGCCATGAGGTCATTATTGAAGTTGCGGTTCCAAATAGGACGCTAGTTATGCCACTCATGACGTGTCACCCTGCTTTTATCTCCAGGAGGTGCATTGTGGTCCACCCTGGTTTTGGGCGGACCCAGGTTATAAAACGGGCTGGAGCCAACAAGGAGGTTCGCAGTCTTCTATTATGCTCCGAAAGAGCACACCTCCATGTGTTGAACCCATTGCGGCTTTAGGCCAGAGGTAGGCAGGGATAGGGCGTCGATGCAGGCCGCCACCACAGTTGGTAACGCAGAACGGTTAAGACCAGCTCCTGTCCTACAAGTCCTGCTTGTGCAGCCCTGTGGCATTAACAGGCCTGCTGCTGCTGATGCGCCTGCTGTGTGGCCCCAATGCACACGGTCAGCATACTGAATGGCTCCTGTGATGTTAACAGGGAGTTCCTGGGCTGGGTGGGCGTGTGGACCCTGTGACGCTAACAGGGCTCCCAGTCTCAAGATCCGAGTGGCGTCTAACTTGGTTCAGGCTACTATTAGTTTCATAGCCACACAGCTCTGTATCCTCCACCTAACCTTCCAGTTGCCAACCTCTCCTTTTCCATCTGGGAGCACGGTGGACACTGACTGCTGATAGGGATATATACCTTTCTCTTTCTTTTCTTATTAATTTTCGTTATATAGCGGTAACATAGTATATACCACCTTATCCAAATCTGCCAGTCCCACCGTAACAGATGGTGTTTCTTCATCAAATGATACTTTTGATTAACCAACAAACCCACGGACAAAACTTTTTTCCCCTTTCCAACACACCTGTTCCCCTTTCCACCTTTCAACTCATTTGGTATATGACCAAAAGTGCAACTCTGCAGGGACACCGTACTCAATGCCATCTCAGCACAGCAGCCAGCCCTCGGCTCCTCAGATGTGGACAAGTAAAAGCCCATTTCCTCCTATCCATGACAAAGCGTTGAGATTCACTCTGAGCAGCACTGGTGTTTACTGGAAAAGCAGATCTAAGATTGCGTACCACCTTCTGCAGATACTCCTGTATACGTGCGTCCCTTTCTATGGCAGGAATTATTTCGCCAAATTTTGTTTTGTACCGGGGATCTAACAGTGTGGCAACCCAGTAGTTAGCATTACTTCGAATTCGTACAATCCGAGGGTCATGTTGTAGGTAGTGCAGCAAGAAGGCGCTCATGTGTCTTGTGCATCCAGGAGGACCAAGTCCTTGGTGTGTTGGTGGCAGAGAGGTGAGCATCGTGCCTCCTTCCTCTGCCCTCTCCCCCCAACCTCGCACAACCGAAATGTGAGCAAGCTCTCACTCATCTGCTGAGTCTTCCATGCCCATCGCAAGTTCGTCCTCCATTTCTTCATGGGCTCCTGCACCTTCCTCAACTGACTGACTCCATGACTGCCGCCTAGGTGCCGCTCACCGTATGGACCTTGTAGATCTTATTATCCCTTCTGCATATGACTCCTCCTGTACTTCCTCACCTTCCTCTTGGACCAACACCTGACTCCGAATAATGCTTACAGTGTGCTCCATCATGTAGATGACCAGAATTGTCATGCTGAGAATGGCATCGCTAGTGCTAAACATCTGCGTCGACATTTGTAAACTGTGTAGAAGGGTGCATATGTCCTTGATCTGACACCACTCCAGCAGCGTGATCTGCACCACCTCTGGATCAAGTTAGCCCAGGTTATACGTCATACCGTATTTCAGCAGGGCTCTGCGGTGCTGCCACACATGCTGCAGCATGTGCAGATTCCAATTCCTGCGTGTCGGAACATCGCATTTCCGGCGTTTATCCGCCAGACCCTATGACTTCAGGAGCGATGAAAGTTGTTGAGCTGCTGGGTGCGAACGATGAAAGTGAGCACATAGCAGCGTGCCCGCTGCACAAGGCCATGTAGGCCGGGATGGTATTTTAAAAATTGCTGGAGAATCAGATTCAACACGTGAGCCATACAAGACATGTGTTTCACATTGCCCTGACGAAGGGCCGCAGACAGGTTTGCATCATTGCCGCACACGGCTGTTAAGTCACCAACGTAGTCCACTCATTCAATTTGTACTTCGGTCGCCAGGTGACAACGTGTTCCTTTCGTGCATAGTGCTGATGATGGGAAAGGAGTCGATGCCTGCGGCGCAGGTGGACACAGGTTATGGTCATCCACTGGGTTGTGTTACCTTGACAGATACAGAACCACAGGCTGAATGTAGGTGGAGGGTATCTCACAGATGAAGTACCATCATTCAGCTACAACCAATGGGAAGACACCACACTCTTTTTTAGGCCCCTCCTGTCCGCAGACCACTGCCAGACAAAGCTATGAACCTCTTGTTACTGTTACCCCAGTTCAGTTTTATGAGTTTGTGTGCTTGTTACCTGACTACTTTTCCTGCTTGCTGTTTATGTACCTTGTTGGCCAATCCGCATTTCACCTCTGCTTGTTTTCTGATTAAGTCCTAGCCATCTCATTCTGTTCCTCTTCCTCAATTAATGTTTTTGACCCTGCATGACTACTTTTCTCTGGAACTGCAGCCTTCCACAGGTATTGATCAACTTGGGCCCTGTGTAATTCCAAATCACTGTATAGGGGTTAAAGGGTTTCAGGGTTCTGGGTGTCCAGCTTGGTGAGTGGCATGCCTCTAGCCTATCCTTTACAGCCCATCTGAGTGTGTCTATCCAGGCAGGCGTTACACCGTGCCCTCTGCAGAAGGCCATGTAGGCCGGGATAGTGTTTTAAAAATTGCTGGACAACCAGGTCAAACACGTGAGCCATACAAGGCACGTGTGTCACACTGCCCTGAAGAAGGGTCGCAGACTGGTTTGCATCATTGTCGCACCCGACCTTCCCTGACTGCTGGTTGAGTGGAGACAACCATTGATGAAACTCGGTCTCACTCTCCAGAGCTAACCGTCCACAATTCCTCAGCGGTGTCTCACATTTCCCCTACATTTCAAAGTAAACATTTGACCACCTGATGGCCTTGAGCTCTGCTGCCAGCATAGTAAGGAGGTGTGTGGGATTCCTTGGGCGCAGTTACAAGGAAGGGTGGCCTGACCACACAGGGTTTGGGCCGAGGTGGAGGACCCACACGAAGTTGAGGAGGCAGAAGCAGTGGAGGAACTTGTACATACAGAGGAAGGATTGGCACACAAGTCGTGGGGACGGCAAGACTTGTACAGCAAACCCTTCTCCATCTCTCACCATAGTTACCCAGTGCCCAGTAAGCAACATGTAACTCCCCTGTCCATGCTTACTGGTCCAAGTATCTGTGGTGAAATGCACCCTGTCACACACAGAGTTTCTCAAGGAATCGGTGAGGTTGTGTGCGACCTGCTGTGGTAGCGCGGGCACGCCTTTCTTGGAGAAGGAGTGGCGACTGGCCATCGGCTCTTGGGGCACTGCAATGGGCATAAGGTCTCGAAAATACTCGGTCTCAAAAGGCTGTAAAGGCAGCTTTTCTGTTGCCAACAAGTTAAAGATGATAAAAAAACTCAACCTCTTAGGCATGCCATGCCCTTCGAAAATCATGTAAAACACAGCGAGGGGACTCCAACCACAGTCTCCCTCGTTTCCACTAATTGGGCCACACACACCCCACGTGACTGGCATCACTTGATCCCCATTTTCAAAATGAAACAGATGCTTTGCATGAAGCACTCTCAAAAATAGCGTGCCTTTCACCTCCCCTGGATGACCCAGGGGAAGAAAAGTCCTCTGAGAGCCATGACTTGTTCATCTTGGTTCTTTTTTCAAAAGCGAGGGGACTCCAACCACAGTCTCCCTCGTTTCCACTAATTGGGCCACACACACCCCACTTGACTGGCATCACTTGATCCCCCTTTTCAAAATGAAACCGATGCTTTGCATGAAGCACTCTCAAAAATACGCGTGCCTTTCACCTCCCCTGGATGACCCAGGGGAAGAAAAGTCCTCTGAGAGCCATGACTTGTTCATCTTGGTTCTTTTTTCAAAAGCGAGGGGACTCCAACCACAGTCTCCCTCGTTTCCACTAATTGAGCCACACACACCCAACTTGACTGGCATCACTTGATCCCCCTTTTCAAAATTAAATCGATGCTTTGCATGAAGCACTCTCAAAAATACGCGTGCCTTTCACCTCCACTGGATGACCCAGGGGAAGAAAAGTCCTCTGAGAGCCATGACTTGTTCATCTTGGTTCTTTTTTCAAAAGCGAGGGGACTCCAACCACAGTCTTTCTCGTTTCCACTAATTGGGCCACACACACCCCACTTGACTGGCATCACTTGATCCCCCTTTTCAAAATGAAACAGATGCTTTGCATGAAGCACTCTCAAAAATACGTGTGCCTTTCACCTCCCCTGGATGACCCAGGGGAAGAAAAGTCCTCTGAGAGCCATGACTTGTTCATCTTGGTTCTTTTTTCAAAAGCGAGCGGACTCCAACCATAGTCTCCCTCGTTTCCACTAATTGGGCCACACACACCCCACTTGACTGGCATCACTTGATCCCCCTTTTCAAAATGAAACAGATGCTTTGCATGAAGCACTCTCAAAAATACGCGTGCCTTTCACCTCCCCTGGATGACCCAGGGGAAGAAAAGTCCTCTGAGAGCCATGACTTGTTCATCTTGGTTCTTTTTTCAAAAGCGAGGGGACTCCAACCACAGTCTCCCTCATTTCCACTAATTGGGCCACACACACCCCATTTGACTGGCATCACTTGATCCCCCTTTTCAAAATGAAACAGATGCTTTGCATGAAGCACTCTCAAATATACGCATGCCTTTCACCTCCCCTGGATGACCCAGGGGAAGAAAAGTCCTCTGAGAGCCATGACTTGTTCATCTTGGTTCTTCTTTCAAAAGCGAGGGGACTCCAACCACAGTCTCCCTCGGTTTTACTAATTGGGCCACACACACCCCACTTGACTGGCATCACTTGATCCCCCTTTTCAAAATGAAACAGATGCTTTGCATGAAGCACTCTCAAAAATACGTGTGCCTTTCACCTCCCCTGGATGACCCAGGGGAAGAAAAGTCCTCTGAGAGCCATGACTTGTTCATCTTGGTTCTTTTTTCAAAAGCGAGGGGACTCCAACCACAGTCTCCCTCGTTTCCACTAATTGGGCCACACACACTCCACTTGACTGGCATCACTTGATCCCCCTTTTCAAAATGAAACAGATGCTTTGCATGAAGCATTCTCAAAAATACGCGTGCCTTTCACCTCCCCTGGATGACCCAGGAGAAGAAAAGTCCTCTGAGAGCCATGACTTGCTCATCTTGGTTCTTTTTTCAAAAGCGAGGGGACTCCAACCACAGTCTCCCTCGTTTCCAATAATTGGGCCACACACACCCTACTTGACTGGCATCACTTGATCCCCCTTTTCAAAATGAAACAGATGCTTTGCATGAAGCACTCTCAAAAATACGTGTGCCTTTCACCTCCCCTGGATGACTCAGGGGAAGAAAAGTCCTCTGAGAACCATGACTTGTTCATCTTGGTTCTTTTTTCAAAAGCGAGGGGACTCCAACCACAGACTCCCTCGTTTCCACTAATTGGGCCACACACACCCCACTAGACTGGCATCACTTGATCTCCCTTTTCAAAATGAAACAAATGCTTTGCATGAAGCACTCTCAAAAATACGCGTGCCTTTCACCTCCCCTGGATGACCCAGGGGAAGAAAAGTCCTCTGAGATCCATGACTTGTTCATCTTGGTTCTTTTTTAAAAAGCGAGGGGACTCCAACCACAGTCTTTCTCGTTTCCACTAATTGGGCCACACACACCCCACTTGACTGGCATCACTTGATCCCCCTTTTCAAAATGAAACAGATGCTTTGCATGAAGCACTCTCAAAAATACGTGTGCCTTTCACCTCCCCTGGATGACCCAGGGGAAGAAAAGTCCTCTGAGAGCCATGACTTGTTCATCTTGGTTCTTTTTTCAAAAGCGAGCGGACTCCAACCATAGTCTCCCTCGTTTCCACTAATTGGGCCACACACACCCCACTTGACTGGCATCACTTGATCCCCCTTTTCAAAATGAAACAGATGCTTTGCATGAAGCACTCTCAAAAATACGCGTGCCTTTCACCTCCCCTGGATGACCCAGGGGAAGAAAAGTCCTCTGAGAGCCATGACTTGTTCATCTTGGTTCTTTTTTCAAAAGCGAGGGGACTCCAACCACAGTCTCCCTCGTTTCCACTAATTGGGCCACACACACCCCATTTGACTGGCATCACTTGATCCCCCTTTTCAAAATGAAACAGATGCTTTGCATGAAGCACTCTCAAATATACGCATGCCTTTCACCTCCCCTGGATGACCCAGGGGAAGAAAAGTCCTCTGAGAGCCATGACTTGTTCATCTTGGTTCTTCTTTCAAAAGCGAGGGGACTCCAACCACAGTCTCCCTCGGTTTTACTAATTGGGCCACACACACCCCACTTGACTGGCATCACTTGATCCCCCTTTTCAAAATGAAACAGATGCTTTGCATGAAGCACTCTCAAAAATACGTGTGCCTTTCACCTCCCCTGGATGACCCAGGGGAAGAAAAGTCCTCTGAGAGCCATGACTTGTTCATCTTGGTTCTTTTTTCAAAAGCGAGGGGACTCCAACCACAGTCTCCCTCGTTTCCACTAATTGGGCCACACACACTCCACTTGACTGGCATCACTTGATCCCCCTTTTCAAAATGAAACAGATGCTTTGCATGAAGCATTCTCAAAAATACGCGTGCCTTTCACCTCCCCTGGATGACCCAGGAGAAGAAAAGTCCTCTGAGAGCCATGACTTGCTCATCTTGGTTCTTTTTTCAAAAGCGAGGGGACTCCAACCACAGTCTCCCTCGTTTCCAATAATTGGGCCACACACACCCTACTTGACTGGCATCACTTGATCCCCCTTTTCAAAATGAAACAGATGCTTTGCATGAAGCACTCTCAAAAATACGTGTGCCTTTCACCTCCCCTGGATGACTCAGGGGAAGAAAAGTCCTCTGAGAGCCATGACTTGTTCATCTTGGTTCTTTTTACAAAAGCGAGGGGACTCCAACCACAGTCTTCCTCGTTTCCACTAATTGGGCCACACACACCCCACTTGACTGGCATCACTTGATCCCCCTTTTCAAAATTAAACAGATGCTTTGCATGAAGCACTCTCAAAAATACGCGTGCCTTCACCTCCCCTGGATGACCCAGGGGAAGAAAAGTCCTCTGAGAACCATGACTTGTTCATCTTGGTTCTTTTTTCAAAAGCGAGGGGACTCCAACCACAGACTCCCTCGTTTCCACTAATTGGGCCACACACACCCCACTAGACTGGCATCACTTGATCTCCCTTTTCAAAATGAAACAAATGCTTTGCATGAAGCACTCTCAAAAATACGCGTGCCTTTCACCTCCCCTGGATGACCCAGGGGAAGAAAAGTCCTCTGAGATCCATGACTTGTTCATCTTGGTTCTTTTTTAAAAAGCGAGGGGACTCCAACCACAGTCTCCCTCGTTTCCACTAATTGGGCGACACACACCCCACTTGACTGGCATCACTTGATTCCCCTTTTCAAAATGAAACAGATGCTTTGCATGAAGCACTCTCAAAAATACGCCTGCCTTTCACCTCCCCTGGATGACCCAGGGGAAGAAAAGTCCTCTGAGAGCCATGACTTGTTCATCTTGGTTCTTTTTTCAAAAGCGAGGGGACTCCAACCACAGTCTCCCTCGTTTCCACTAATTGGGCCACACACACCCCACTTGACTGGCATCACTTGATCCCCCTTTAAAAAGTGAAACAGATGCTTTGCATGAAGCACTCTCAAAAATACGCGTGCCTTTCACCTCCCCTGGATGACCCAGGGGAAGAAAAGTCCTTTGAGAGCCATGAATGGTTCATCTTGGTTCTTTTTTCAGAAGCGAGAGGACTCCAACCACAGTCTCCCTCGTTTCCACTAATTGGGCCACACACACCCCACTTGACTGGCATCACTTGATCCCCCTTTTCAAAATGAAACAGATGCTTTGCATGAAGCACTCTCAAAAATACGCGTGCCTTTCACCTCCCCTGGATGACCCAGGGGAAGAAAAGTCCTCTGAGAGCCATGACTTGTTCATCTTGGTTCTGTTTTCAAAAGTGAGGGGACTCCAACCACAGTCTCCCTTGTTTTCACTAATTGGGCCACACACTCCCCACTTGACTGGCATCACTTGATCCCCCTTTTCAAAATGAAACAGATGCTTTGCATGATGCACTCTCAAAAATACGCGTGCTTTTCACCTCCCCTGGATGACCCAGGGGAAGAAAAGTCCTCTGAGAGCCATGACTTGTTCATCTTGGTTATTTTTTCAAATGCGAGGGGACTATAACCACAGTCTGCCTTGTTTCCACTAATTGAGCCACACACACCCCAATTGACTGGCATCACTTGATCCCCCTTTTCAAAATGAAACAGATGCTTTGCATGAAGCACTCTCAAAAATACGCGTGCCTTTCACCTCCCCTGGATGACCCAGGGGAAGAAAAGTCCTCTGAGAGCCATGACTCGTTCATCTTGGTTCTTTTTTCAAAAGCGAGGGGACTCCAACCACAGTTTCCCTCGTTTCCACTAATTGGGCCACACACACCCCACTTGACTGGCATCACTTGATCCCCCTTTTCAAAATGAAACAGATGCTTTGCATGAAGCACTCTCAAAAATACACGTGCCTTTCACCGCCCCTGGATGACCCAGGGGAAGAAAAGTCCTCTGAGAGCCATGACTTGTTCATCTTGGTTATTTTTTCAAATGCGAGGGGACTATAACCACAGTCTGCCTTGTTTCCACTAATTGAGCCACACACACCCCACTTGACTGGCATCACTTGATCCCCCTTTTCAAAATGAAACAGATGCTTTGCATGAAGCACTCTCAAAAATACGCGTGCCTTTCACCTCCCCTGGATGACCCAAGGGAAGAAAAGTCCTCTGAGAGCCATGACTCGTTCATCTTGGTTCTTTTTTCAAAAGCGAGGGGACTCCAACCACAGTTTCCCTCGTTTCCACTAATTGGGCCACACACACCCCACTTGACTGGCATCACTTGATCCCCCTTTTCAAAATGAAACAGATGCTTTGCATGAAGCACTCTCAAAAATACGCGTGCCTTTCACCTCCCCTGGATGACCCAGGGGAAGAAAAGTCCTCTGAGAGCCATGAATGGTTGATCTTGGTTCTTTTTTCAAAAGCGAGGGGACTCCAACCACAGTCTCCCTCGTTTCCACTAATTGGGCCACACACACCCCACTTGACTGGCATCACTTGATCACCCTTTTCAAAATGAAACAGGTGCTTTGCATGAAGCACTCTCAAAAATACGCGTGCCTTTCACCTCCCCTGGATGACCCAGGGGAAGAAAAGTCCTCTGAGAGCCATGACTTGTTCATCTTGGTTCTGTTTTCAAAAGTGAGGGGACTCCAACCACAGTCTCCCTTGTTTTCACTAATTGGGCCACACACACCCCACTTGACTGGCATCACTTGATCCCCCTTTTCAAAATGAAACAGATGCTTTGCATGAAGCACTCTCAAAAATACGCCTGCCTTTCACCTCCCCTGGATGACCCAGGGGAAGAAAAGTCCTCTGAGAGCCATGACTTGTTCATCTTGGTTCTTTTTTCAAAAGCGAGGGGACTCCAACCACAGTCTCCCTCGTTTCCACTAATTGGGCCACACACACCCCACTTGACTGGCATCACTTGATCCCCCTTTAAAAAGTGAAACAGATGCTTTGCATGAAGCACTCTCAAAAATACGCGTGCCTTTCACCTCCCCTGGATGACCCAGGGGAAGAAAAGTCCTCTGAGAGCCATGAATGGTTCATCTTGGTTCTTTTTTCAAAAGCGAGGGGACTCCAACCACAGTCTCCCTCTTTTCCACTAATTGGGCCACACACACCCCACTTGACTGGCATCACTTGATCCCCCTTTTCAAAATGAAACAGATGCTTTGCATGAAGCACTCTCAAAAATACGCGTGCCTTTCACCTCCCCTGGATGACCCAGGGGAAGAAAAGTCCTCTGAGAGCCATGAATGGTTGATCTTGGTTCTTTTTTCAAAAGCGAGGGGACTCCAACCACAGTCTCCCTCGTTTCCACTAATTGGGCCACACACACCCCACTTGACTGGCATCACTTGATCACCCTTTTCAAAATGAAACAGGTGCTTTGCATGAAGCACTCTCAAAAATACGCGTGCCTTTCACCTCCCCTGGATGACCCAGGGGAAGAAAAGTCCTCTGAGAGCCATGACTTGTTCATCTTGGTTCTGTTTTCAAAAGTGAGGGGACTCCAACCACAGTCTCCCTTGTTTTCACTAATTGGGCCACACACACCCCACTTGACTGGCATCACTTGATCCCCCTTTTCAAAATGAAACAGATGCTTTGCATGAAGCACTCTCAAAAATACGCGTGCTTTTCACCTCCCCTGGATGACCCAGGGGAAGAAAAGTCCTCTGAGAGCCATGACTTGTTCATCTTGGTTATTTTTTCAAATGCGAGGGGACTATAACCACAGTCTGCCTTGTTTCCACTAATTGAGCCACACACACCCCAATTGACTGGCATCACTTGATCCCCCTTTTCAAAATGAAACAGATGCTTTGCATGAAGCACTCTCAAAAATACGCGTGCCTTTCACCTCCCCTGGATGACCCAGGGGAAGAAAAGTCCTCTGAGAGCCATGACTCGTTCATCTTGGTTCTTTTTTCAAAAGCGAGGGGACTCCAACCACAGTTTCCCTCGTTTCCACTAATTGGGCCACACACACCCCACTTGACTGGCATCACTTGATCCCCCTTTTCAAAATGAAACAGATGCTTTGCATGAAGCACTCTCAAAAATACACGTGCCTTTCACCGCCCCTGGATGACCCAGGGGAAGAAAAGTCCTCTGAGAGCCATGACTTGTTCATCTTGGTTATTTTTTCAAATGCGAGGGGACTATAACCACAGTCTGCCTTGTTTCCACTAATTGAGCCACACACACCCCACTTGACTGGCATCACTTGATCCCCCTTTTCAAAATGAAACAGATGCTTTGCATGAAGCACTCTCAAAAATACGCGTGCCTTTCACCTCCCCTGGATGACCCAGGGGAAGAAAAGTCCTCTGAGAGCCATGACTCGTTCATCTTGGTTCTTTTTTCAAAAGCGAGGGGACTCCAACCACAGTTTCCCTCGTTTCCACTAATTGGGCCACACACACCCCACTTGACTGGCATCACTTGATCCCCCTTTTCAAAATGAAACAGATGCTTTGCATGAAGCACTCTCAAAAATACGCGTGCCTTTCACCTCCCCTGGATGACCCAGGGGAAGAAAAGTCCAATGAGAGCCATGAATGGTTGATCTTGGTTCTTTTTTCAAAAGCGAGGGGACTCCAACCACAGTCTCCCTCGTTTCCACTAATTGGGCCACACACACCCCACTTGACTGGCATCACTTGATCACCCTTTTCAAAATGAAACAGGTGCTTTGCATGAAGCACTCTCAAAAATACGCGTGCCTTTCACCTCCCCTGGATGACCCAGGGGAAGAAAAGTCCTCTGAGAGCCATGACTTGTTCATCTTGGTTCTGTTTTCAAAAGTGAGGGGACTCCAACCACAGTCTCCCTTGTTTTCACTAATTGGGCCACACACACCCCACTTGACTGGCATCACTTGATCCCCCTTTTCAAAATGAAACAGATGCTTTGCATGAAGCACTCTCAAAAATACGCGTGCTTTTCACCTCCCCTGGATGACCCAGGGGAAGAAAAGTCCTCTGAGAGCCATGACTTGTTCATCTTGGTTATTTTTTCAAATGCGAGGGGACTATAACCACAGTCTGCCTTGTTTCCACTAATTGAGCCACACACACCCCACTTGACTGGCATCACTTGATCCCCCTTTTCAAAATGAAACAGATGCTTTGCATGAAGCACTCTCAAAAATACGCGTGCCTTTCACCTCCCCTGGATGACCCAGGGGAAGAAAAGTCCTCTGAGAGCCATGACTCGTTCATCTTGGTTCTTTTTTCAAAAGCGAGGGGACTCCAACCACAGTTTCCCTCGTTTCCACTAATTGGGCCACACACACCCCACTTGACTGGCATCACTTGATCCCCCTTTTCAAAATGAAACAGATGCTTTGCATGAAGCACTCTCAAAAATACACGTGCCTTTCACCGCCCCTGGATGACCCAGGGGAAGAAAAGTCCTCTGAGAGCCATGACTTGTTCATCTTGGTTCTTTTTTCAAAAGCGAGGGGACTCCAACCACAGTCTCCCTCGTTTCCACTAATTGGGCCACACACACCCCACTTGACTGGCATCACTTGATCCCCCTTTTCAAAATGAAACAGATGCTTTGCATGAAGCACTCTAAAAAATACGCGTGCCTTTCACCTCCCCTGGATGACCCAGTGGAAGAAAAGTCCTCTGAGAGCCATGACTTCTTCATCTTGTTTCTGTTTTCAAAAGCGAGGGGACTCCAACCACAGTCTCCCTCATTTTCACTAATTGGGCCACACACACCCCACTTGACTGGCATCACTTGATCCCCCTTTTCAAAATGAAACAGATGCTTTGCATGAAGCACTCTCAAAAATACGCGTGCCTTTCACCTCCCTGGATGACCCAGGGGAAGAAAAGTCCTCTGAGAGCCATGACTTGTTCATCTTGGTTCTTCTTTCAAAAGCAAGGGGACTCCAACCACAGTCTCCCTCGTTTCCACTAATTGGGCCACACACACCCCACTTTACTGGCATCACTTGATCCCCCTTTTCAAAATGAAACAGATGCTTTGCATGAAGCACTCTCAAAAATACGCGTGCCTTTCACCTCCCCTGGATTACCCAGGGGAAGAAAAGTCCTCTGAGAGCCATGAATGGTTCATCTTTGTTCTTTTTTCAAAAGCGAGGGGACTCCAACAACAGTTTACCTCGTTTCCACTAATTGGGCCACACACACCCCACTTCACTGGCATCACTTGATCCCCCTTTTCAAAATGAAACAGATGCTTTGCATGAAGCACTCTCAAAAATACGCGTGCCTTTCACCTCCCCTGGATGACCCAAGGGAAGAAAAGTCCTCTCAGAGCCATGACTTGTTCATCTTGATTATTTTTTCAAATGCGAGGGGACTATAACCACAGTCTCCTTCGTTTCCACTAATTGAGCCACACACACCCCTCTTGACTGGCATCACTTGATCCCCCTTTTCAAAATGAAACAGATGCTTTGCATGAAGCACTCTCAAAAATACGCGTGCCTTTCACCTCCCCTGGATGACCCAGGGGAAGAAAAGTCCTCTGAGAGCCATGACTTGTTCATCTTGGTTCTTTTTTCAAAAGCGAGGGGACTCCAACCACAGTTTCCCTCGTTTCCACTAATTGGGCCACACACACCCCACTTGACTGGCATCACTTGATCCCCCTTTTCAAAATGAAACAGATGCTTTGCATGAAGCACTCTCAAAAACACACGTGCCTTTCACCGCCCCTGGATAACCTAGGGGAAGAAAAGTCCTCTGAGAGCCATGACTTGTTCATCTTGTTTCTGTTTTCAAAAGCGAGGGGACTCCAACCACAGTCTCCCTTGTTTTCACTAATTGGGCCACACACACCCCACTTGACTGGCATCACTTGATCCCCCTTTTCAAAATGAAACAGATGCTTTGCATGAAGCACTCTCAAAAATACGCGTGCCTTTCACCTCCCCTGGATGACCCAGGGGTAGAAAAGTCCTCTGAGAGCCATGACTTGTTCATCTTGGTTGTTTTTTCAAAAGCGAGGGGACTAGAACCACAGTCTCCCTCGTTTCCACTAATTGGGCCACACCCACCCCACTTGACTGGCATCACTTGATCCCACTTTTCAAAATGAAACAGATGCTTTGCATGAAGCACTCTCAAAAATACGCGTGCCTTTCACCTCCCCTGGATGACCAGGGGAAGAAAAGTCCTCTGAGAGCCATGACTTGTTCATCTTGGTTCTTTTTTCAACAGCCAGAGGACTCCAACCACAGTCTCCCTCGTTTCCACTAATTGGGCCACACACACCCCACTTGACTGGCAACACTTGATCCCCCATTTCAAAATGAAACAGATGCTTTGCATGAAGCACTTTCAAAAATACGCGTGCCTTTCACCTCCCCTGGATGACCCAGGGGAAGAAGAGTCCTCTGAGAGCCATGACTTGTTCATCTTGTTTCTGTTTTCAAAAGCGAGGGGACTCCAACCACAGTCTCCCTTGTTTTCACTAATTGGGCCACACACACCCCACTTGACTGGCATCACTTGATCCCCCTTTTCAAAATGAAACAGATGCTTTGCATGAAGCACTCTCAAAAATACGCGTGCCTTTCACCTCCCCTGGATGACCCAGGGGAAGAAAAGTCCTCTGAGAGCCATGACTTGTTCATCTTGGTTCTTTTTTCAAAAGCGAGGGGACTCCAACCACAGTCTCCCTCGTTTCCACTAATTGGGCCACACACACCCTCCTTGACTGGCATCACTTGATCCCCCTTTTCAAAATGAAACAGGTGCTTTGCATGAAGCACTCTCAAAAATACGCGTGCCTTTCACCTCCCCTGGATGACCCAGTGGAAGAAAAGTCCTCTGAGAGCCATGACTTGTTCATCTTGTTTCTGTTTTCAAAAGCGAGGGGACTCCAACCACAGTCTACCTTGTTTTCACTAATTGGGCCTCACACACCCCACTTGACTGGCATCACTTAATCCCCCTTTTCAAAATGAAACAGATGCTTTGCATGAAGCACTCTCAAAAATACGCGTGCCTTTCACCTCCCCTGGATGACCCAGGGGAAGAAAAGTCCTCTGAGAGCCATGACTTGTTCATCTTGGTTCTTCTTTCAAAAGCGAGGGGACTCCAACCACAGTCTCCCTCGTTTCAAATAATTGGGCCACACACACCCCACTTGACTGGCATCACTTGATCCCCCTTTTCAAAATGAAACAGATGTTTTGCATGAAGCACTCTCAAAAACACGCGTGCCTTTCACCTCCCCTGGATGACCCAGGGGTAGAAAAGTCCTCTGAGAGCCATGACTTGTTCATCTTGGTTGTTTTTTCAAAAGCGAGGGGACTAGAACCACAGTCTCCCTCGTTTCCACTAATTGGGCCACACACACCCCACTTGACTGGCATCACTTGATCCCACTTTTCAAAATGAAACAGATGCTTTGCATGAAGCACTCTCAAAAATACGCGTGCCTTTCACCTCCCCTGGATGACCAGAGGAAGAAAAGTCCTCTGAGAGCCATGACTTGTTCATCTTGGTTCTTTTTTCAAAAGCGAGAGGACTCCAACCACAGTCTCCCTCGTTTCCACTAATTGGGCCACAAACACCCCACTTGACTGGCATCACTTGATCCCTCTTTTCATAATGAAACAGATGCTTTGCATGAAGCACTCTCAAATATACGCGTGCCTTTCACCTCCCCTGGATGACCCAGGGGAAGAAAAGTCCTCTGAGAGCCATGACTTGTTCATCTTGGTTCTTTTTTCAAAAGTGAGAGGACTCCAACCACAGTCTCCCTCGTTTCCACTAATTGGGCCACACACACCCCACTTGACTGGCAACACTTGATCCCGCTTTTCAAAATAAAACAGATGCTTTGCATGAAGCACTCTCAAAAATACGCGTGCCTTTCACCTCCCCTGGATGACCCAGGGGAAGAAAAGTCTTTTGAGAGTTATGACTTGTTCATCTTGGTTCTTTTTTCAAAAGCGAGGGGACTCCAACCACAGTCTCCCTCGTATCAACTACTTGGGCCACACACACCCCACTTGACTGGCATCACTTGATCCCCCTTTTTAAAATGAAACAGATGCTTTGCATGAAGCACTCTCAAATATACGCGTGCCTTTCACCTCCTCTGGATGACCCAGGGGAATAAAAGTCCTCTGAGAGCCATGACTTGTTCATCTTGGTTCTTTTTTCAAAAGTGAGGGGACTCCAACCACAGTTTCCCTCGTTTCCACTAATTGGGCCACATACACCCCACTTGACTGGCATCACTTGATCCCCCTTTTCATAATGAAACAGATGCTTTGCATGAAGCACTCCCAAAAATACGCGTGGCTTTCACCTCCCATGGATGACCCAGGGGAAGAAAAGTCCTCTGAGAGCCATGACTTGCTCATCTTGGTTCTTTTTTCAAAAGCGAGGGGACTCCAACCACAGTCTCCCTCGTTTCCAATAATTGGGCCACACACACCCTACTTGACTGGCATCACTTGATCCCCCTTTTCAAAATGAAACAGATGCTTTGCATGAAGCACTCTCAAAAATACGTGTGCCTTTCACCTCCCCTGGATGACTCAGGGGAAGAAAAGTCCTCTGAGAGCCATGACTTGTTCATCTTGGTTCTTTTTACAAAAGCGAGGGGACTCCAACCACAGTCTTCCTCGTTTCCACTAATTGGGCCACACACACCCCACTTGACTGGCATCACTTGATCCCCCTTTTCAAAATGAAACAGATGCTTTGCATGAAGCACTCTCAAAAATACGCGTGCCTTTCACCTTCCCTGGATGACCCAGGGGAAGAAAAGTCCTCTGAGAGCCATGACTTGCTCATCTTGGTTCTTTTTTCAAAAGCGAGGGGACTCCAACCACAGTCTCCCTCGTTTCCACTAATTGGGCCACACACACCCCACTTGACTGGCATCACTTGATCCCCCTTTTCAAAATGAAACAGATGCTTTGCATGAAGCACTCTCAAAAATACGCGTGCCTTTCACCTCCCCTGGATGACCCAGGGGAAGAAAAGTCCTCTGAGAACCATGACTTGTTCATCTTGGTTCTTTTTTCAAAAGCGAGGGGACTCCAACCACAGTCTCCCTCGTTTCCACTAATTGGGCCACACACACCCCACTAGACTGGAATCACTTGATCTCCCTTTTCAAAATGAAACTAATGCTTTGCATGAAGCACTCTCAAAAATACGCGTGCCTTTCACCTCCCCTGGATGACCCAGGGGAAGAAAAGTCTTCTGAGAGCCATGACTTGTTCATCTTGGTTCTTTTTTCAAAAGCGAGGGGACTCCAACCACATTCTCCCTCGTTTCCACTAATTGGGAGACACACACCCCACTTGACTGGCATCACTTGATTCCCCTTTTCAAAATGAAACAGATGCTTTGCATGAAGCACTCTCAAAAATACGCGTGCCTTTCACCTTCCCTGGATGACCCAGGGTAAGAAAAGTCCTCTGAGAGCCATGAATTGTTCATCTTGGTTCTTTTTTTAAAAGCGAGGGGACTCCAACCACAGTCTCCCTCGTTTCCACTAATTGGGCCACACACACCCCACTTGACTGGCATCACTTGATCCCCCTTTTCAAAATGAAACAGATGCTTTGCATGAAGCACTCTCAAAAATACGCGTGCCTTTCACCTCCCCTGGATGACCCAGGGGAAGAAAAGTCCTCTGAGAGCCATGACTTGTTCATCTTGGTTCTTTTTTCAAAAGCGAGGGGACTCCAACCACAGTCTCCCTCGTTTCCACTAATTGGGCCACACACACCCCACTAGACTGGAATCACTTGATCTCCCTTTTCAAAATGAAACTAATGCTTTGCATGAAGCACTCTCAAAAATACGCGTGCCTTTCACCTCCCCTGGATGACCCAGGGGAAGAAAAGTCTTCTGAGAGCCATGACTTGTTCATCTTGGTTCTTTTTTCAAAAGCGAGGGGACTCCAACCACATTCTCCCTCGTTTCCACTAATTGGGAGACACACACCCCACTTGACTGGCATCACTTGATTCCCCTTTTCAAAATGAAACAGATGCTTTGCATGAAGCACTCTCAAAAATACGCGTGCCTTTCACCTTCCCTGGATGACCCAGGGTAAGAAAAGTCCTCTGAGAGCCATGAATTGTTCATCTTGGTTCTTTTTTTAAAAGCGAGGGGACTCCAACCACAGTCTCCCTCGTTTCCACTAATTGGGCCACACACACCCCACTTGACTGGCATCACTTGATCCCCCTTTTCAAAATGAAACAGATGCTTTGCATGAAGCACTCTCAAAAATACGCGTGCCTTTCACCTCCCCTGGATGACCCAGGGGAAGAAAAGTCCTCTGAGAGCCATGACTTGTTCATCTTGGTTCTTTTTACAAAAGCGAGGGGACTCCAACCACAGTCTTCCTCGTTTCCACTAATTGGGCCACACACACCCCACTTGACTGGCATCACTTGATCCCCCTTTTCAAAATGAAACAGATGCTTTGCATGAAGCACTCTCAAAAATACGCGTGCCTTTCACCTCCCCTGTATGACCCAGGGGAAGAAAAGTCCTCTGAGAACCATGACTTGTTCATCTTGGTTCTTTTTTCAAAAGCGAGGGGACTCCAACCACAGTCTCCCTCGTTTCCACTAATTGGGCCACACACACCCCACTAGACTGGCATCACTTGATCTCCCTTTTCAAAATGAAACTAATGCTTTGCATGAAGCACTCTCAAAAATACGCGTGCCTTTCACCTCCCCTGGATGACCCAGGGGAAGAAAAGTCTTCTGAGAGCCATGACTTGTTCATCTTGGTTCTTTTTTCAAAAGCGAGGGGACTCCAACCACATTCTCCCTCGTTTCCACTAATTGGGAGACACACACCCCACTTGACTGGCATCACTTGATTCCCCTTTTCAAAATGAAACAGATGCTTTGCATGAAGCACTCTCAAAAATACGCGTGCCTTTCACCTTCCCTGGATGACCCAGGGTAAGAAAAGTCCTCTGAGAGCCATGAATTGTTCATCTTGGTTCTTTTTTTAAAAGCGAGGGGACTCCAACCACAGTCTCCCTCGTTTCCACTAATTGGGCCACACACACCCCACTTGACTGGCATCACTTGATCCCCCTTTTCAAAATGAAACAGATGCTTTGCATGAAGCACTCTCAAAAATACGCGTGCCTTTCACCTCCCCTGGATGACCCAGGGGAAGAAAAGTCCTCTGAGAGCCATGACTTTTTCATCTTGGTTATTTTTTCAAATGCGAGGGGACTTTAACCATAGTCTCCCTCGTTTCCACTAATTGGGCCACACACACCCCACTTGACTGGCATCACTTGATCCCCCTTTTCAAAATGAAACAGATGCTTTGCATGAAGCACTCTCAAAAATACGCGTGCCTTTCACCTCCCCTGGATGACCCAGGGGAAGAAAAGTCCTCTGAGAGCCATGACTTGTTCATCTTGGTTCTTTTTTCAAAAGCGAGGGGACTCCAACCACAGTCTCCCTCGTTTCCACTAATTGGGCCACACACACCCCACTTGACTGGCATCACTTGATCCCCCTTTTCAAAATGAAACAGATGCTTTGCATGAAGCACTCTCAAAAATACACGTGCCTTTCACCGCCCCTGGATGACCAAGGGGAAGAAAAGTCTTCTGAGAGCCATGACTTGTTCATCTTGGTTCTTTTTTCAAAAGCGAGGGGACTCCAACCACAGTCTACCTCGTTTCCACTAATTGGGCCACACACACCCCACTTGACTGGCATCACTTGATCCCCCTTTTCAAAATGAAACAGATGCTTTGCATGAAGCACTCTCAAAAATACGCGTGCCTTTCACCTCCCCTGGATGACCCAGTGGAAGAAAAGTCCTCTGAGAGCCATGACTTGTTCATCTTTTTTCTGTTTTCAAAAGCGAGGGGACTCCAACCACAGCCTCCCTTGTTTTCACTAAATGGGCCACACACACCCACTTGACTGGCATCCCTTGATCCCCCTTTTCAAAATGAAACAGATGCTTTGCATGAAGCACTCTCAAAAATACGCGTGCCTTTCACCTCCCCTGGATGACCCAGGGGAAGAATTTTCCTCTGAGAGCCATGACTTGTTCATCTTGGTTCTTCTTTCAAAAGCGAGGGGACTCCAACCACAGTCTCCCTCGTTTCCAATAATTGGGCCACACACACCCCACTTGACTGGCATCACTTGATCCCCCTTTTCAAAATGAAACAGATTCTTTGCATGAAGCACTCTCAAAAACAGGCATGCCTTTCACCTCCCCTGGATGACCCAGGGGTAGAAAAGTCCTCTGAGAGCCATGACTTGTTCATCTTGGTTCTTTTTTCAAAAGCGAGGGGACTCCAACCACAGTCTCCCTCGTTTCCACTAATTGAGCCACACACACCCCACTTGACTGGCATCACTTGATGCCCCTTTTCAAAATGAAACAGATGCTTTGCATGAAGCACTCTCAAAAATACGCATGCCTTTAACCTCCCCTGGATGACCCAGGGGAAGAAAAGTCCTCTGAGAGCCATGACTTGTTCATCTTGGTTGTTTTTTCAAAAGCGAGGGGACTAGAACCACAGTCTCCCTCGTTTCCACTAATTGGGCCACACACACCCCACTTGACTGGCATCACTTGATCCCACTTTTCAAAATGAAACAGATGCTTTGCATGAAGCACTCTCAAAAATACGCGTGCCTTTCACCTCCCCTGGATGACCAGGGGAAGAAAAGTCCTCTGAGAGCCATGACTTGTTCATCTTGGTTCTTTTTTCAAAAGCGAGAGGACTCCAACCACAGTCTCCCTCGTTTCCACTAATTGGGCCACACACACCCCACTTGACTGGCATCACTTGATCCCCCTTTTCAAAATGAAACAGATGCTTTGCATGAAGCACTCTCAAAAATACACGTGCCTTTCACCTCCCCTGGATGACCAGGGGAAGAAAAGTCCTCTGAGAGCCATGAATGGTTCATCTTGGTTCTTTTTTCAAAAGCGAGGGGACTCCAACAACAGTTTACCTTGTTTCCACTAATTGGGCCACACACACCCCACTTGACTGGCATCACTTGATCCCCCATTTCAAAATGAAACAAGTGCTTTGCATGAAGCACTCTCAAAAATAAGCGTGCCTTTCACCTCCCCTGGATGACCCAGGGGAAGAAAAGTCCTCTGAGAGCCATGACTTGTTCATCTTGTTTCTGTTTTCAAAAGCGAGGGGACTCCAACCACAGTCTCCCTTGTTTTCACTAATTGGGCCACACACACCCCACTTGACTGGCATCACTTGATCCCCCTTTAAAAAGTGAAACAGATGCTTTGCATGAAGCACTCTCAAAAATACGCGTGCCTTTCACCTCCCCTGGAAGACCCAGGGAAAGAAAAGTCCTCTGAGAGCCATGAATTGTTCATCTTGGTTCTTTTTTTAAAAGCGAGGGGACTCGAACCACAGTCTCCCTCGTTTCCACTAATTGGGCCACACACACCCCACTTGACTGGCATCACTTGATCCCCCTTTTCAAAATGAAACAGATGCTTTGCATGAAGCACTCTCAAAAATACGCGTGCCTTTCACCTCCCCTGGATGACCCAGGGGAAGAAAAGTCCTCTGAGAGCCATGACTTTTTCATCTTGGTTATTTTTTCAAATGCGAGGGGACTTTAACCATAGTCTCCCTCGTTTCCAATAATTGGGCCACACACACCCTACTTGACTGGCATCACTTGATCCCCCTTTTCAAAATGAAACAGATGCTTTGCATGAAGCACTCTCAAATATACGCGTGCCTTTCACCTCCCCTGGATGACCCAGGGGAAGAAAAGTCCTCTGAGAGCCATGACTTGTTCATCTTGGTTCTTTTTTCAAAAGCGAGGGGACTCCAACCACAGTCTCCCTCGTTTCCACTAATTGGGCCACACACACCCCACTTGACTGGCATCACTTGATCCCCCTTTTCAAAATGAAACAGATGCTTTGCATGAAGCACTCTCAAAAATACACGTGCCTTTCACCGCTCCTGGATGACCAAGGGGAAGAAAAGTCCTCTGAGAGCCATGACATGTTCATCTTGGTTCTTTTTTCAAAAGCGAGGGGACTCCAACCACAGTCTACCTCGTTTCCACTAATTGGGCCACACACACCCCACTTGACTGGCATCACTTGATCCCCCTTTTCAAAATGAAACAGATGCTTTGCATGAAGCACTCTAAAAAATACGCGTGCCTTTCACCTCCCCTGGATGACCCAGTGGAAGAAAAGTCCTCTGAGAGCCATGACTTGTTCATCTTGTTTCTGTTTTCAAAAGCGAGGGGACTCCAACCACAGCCTCCCTTGTTTTCATTAAATGGGCCACACACACCCACTTGACTGGCATCCCTTGATCCCCCTTTTCAAAATGAAACAGATGCTTTGCATGAAGCACTCTCAAAAATACGCGTGCCTTTCACCTCCCCTGGATGACCCAGGGGAAGAAAAGTCCTCTGAGAGCCATGACTTGTTCATCTTGGTTCTTCTTTCAAAAGCGAGGGGACTCCAACCACAGTCTCCCTCGTTTCCAATAATTGGGCCACACACACCCCACTTGACTGGCATCACTTGATCCCCCTTTTCAAAATGAAACAGATGCTTTGCATGAAGCACTCTCAAAAACAGGCATGCCTTTCACCTCCCCTGGATGACCCAGAGGTAGAAAAGTCCTCTGAGAGCCATGACTTGTTCATCTTGGTTGTTTTTTCAAAAGCGAGGGGACTAGAACCACAGTCTCCCTCGTTTCCACTAATTGGGCCACACACACCCCACTTGACTGGCATCACTTGATCCCACTTTTCAAAATGAAACAGATGCTTTGCATGAAGCACTCTCAAAAATACGCGTGCCTTTCACCTCCCCTTGATGACCAGGGGAAGAAAAGTCCTCTGAGAGCCATGACTTGTTCATCTTGGTTCTTTTTTCAAAAGCGAGAGGACTCCAACCACAGTCTCCCTCGTTTCCACTAATTGGGCCACACACACCCCACTTGACTGGCATCACTTGATCCCCCTTTTCAAAATGAAACAGATGCTTTGCATGAAGCACTCTCAAAAATACACGTGCCTTTCTCCTCCCCTGGATGACCAGGGGAAGAAAAGTCCTCTGAGAGCCATGAATGGTTCATCTTGGTTCTTTTTTCAAAAGCGAGGGGACTCCAACAACAGTTTACCTCGTTTCCACTAATTGGGCCACACACACCCCACTTGACTGGCATCACTTGATCCCCTATTTCAAAATGAAACAAGTGCTTTGCATGAAGCACTCTCAAAAATACGCGTGCCTTTCACCTCCCCTGGATGACCCAGGGGAAGAAAAGTCCTCTGAGAGCCATGACTTGTTCATCTTGTTTCTGTTTTCAAAAGCGAGGGGACTCCAACCACAGTCTCCCTTGTTTTCACTAATTGGGCCACACACACCCCACTTGACTGGCATCACTTGATCCCCCTTTTCAAAATGAAACAGTTGCTTTGCATGAAGCACTCTCAAAAATACGCGTGCCTTTCACCTCCCCTGGATGACCCAGGGGAAGAAAAGTCGTCTGAGAGCCATGACTTGTTCATCTTGGTTCTTCTTTCAAAAGCGAGGGGACTCCAACCACAGTCTCCCTCGTTTCCAATAATTGGGCCACACACACCCCACTTGACTGGCATCACTTGATCCCCCTTTTCAAAATGAAACAGATGCTTTGCATGAAGCACTCTCAAAAATACGCGTGCCTTTCACCTCCCCTGGATGACCCAGGGGTAGAAAAGTCCTCTGAGAGCCACGACTTGTTCATCTTGGTTCTTTTTTCAAAAGCGGGGGGACTCCAACCACAGTCTCCCTCGTTTCCACTAATTGGGCCACACACACCCCACTTGACTGGCATCACTTGATCCCCCTTTTCAAAATGAAACAGATGCTTTGCATGAAGCATTCTCAAAAATACGCGTGCCTTTCACCTCCCCTGGATGACCCAGGGGAAGAAAAGTCCTCTGAGAGCCATGACTTGTTCATCTTGGTTCTTCTTTCAAAAGCGAGGGGACTCCAACAACAGTTTACCTCGTTTCCACTAATTGGGCCACACACACCCCACTTGACTGGCAACACTTGATCCCCCTTTTCAAAATAAAACAGATGCTTTGCATGAAGCACTCTCAAAAATACGCGTGCCTTTCACCTCCCCTGGATGACCCAGGGTAAGAAAAGTCCTTTGAGAGTTATGACTTGTTCATCTTGGTTCTTTTTTCAAAAGCGAGGGGACTCCAACCACAGTCTCCCTCGTATCCACTAATTGGGCCACACACAACCCACTTGACTTGCATCACTTGATCCCCCTTTTTAAAATGAATCAGATGCTTTGCATGAAGCACTCTCAAATATACGCGTGCCTTTCACCTCCCCTGGATGACCCAGGGGAAGAAAAGTCCTCTGAGAGCCATGACTTGTTCATCTTGGTTCTTTTCTCAAAAGTGAGGGGACTCCAACCACAGTCTCCCTCGTTTCCACTAATTGGGCCACATACACCCCACTTGACTGGCATCACTTGATCCCCCTTTTCATAGTGAAACAGATGCTTTGCATGAAGCACTCCCAAAAATACGCGTGGCTTTCACCTCCCATGGATGACCCAGGGGAAGAAAAGTCCTCTGAGAGCCATGACTTGCTCATCTTGGTTCTTTTTTCAAAAGCGAGGGGACTCCAATCACAGTCTCCCTCGTTTCCAATAATTGGGCCACACACACCCTACTTGACTGGCATCACTTGATCCCCCTTTTCAAAATGAAACAGATGCTTTGCATGAAGCACTCTCAAAAATACGTGTGCCTTTCACCTCCCCTGGATGACCCAGGGGAAGAAAAGTCCTCTGAGAGCCATGACTTGTTCATCTTGTTCCTGTTTTCAAAAGCGAGGGGACTCCAACCACAGTCTCCCTTGTTTTCACTAATTGGGCCACACACACCCCACTTGACTGGCATCACTTGATCCCCCTTTAAAAGTGAAACAGATTCTTTGCATGAAGCACTCTCAAAAATACGCGTGCCTTTCACCTCCCCTGGAAGACCCAGGGAAAGAAAAGTCCTCTGAGAGCCATGAATTGTTCATCTTGGTTCTTTTTTTAAAAGCGAGGGGACTCCAACCACAGTCTCCCTCGTTTCCACTAATTGGGCCACACACACCCCACTTGACTGGCATCACTTGATCCCCCTTTTCAAAATGAAACAGAAGCTTTGCATGAAGCACTCTCAAAAATACGCGTGCCTTTCACCTCCCCTGGATGACCCAGGGGAAGAAAAGTCCTCTGAGAGCCATGACTTGTTCATCTTGGTTCTTCTTTCAAAAGCGAGGGGACTCCAACCACAGTCTCCCTCGTTTCCAATAATTGGGCCACACACACCCCACTTGACTGGCATCACTTGATCCCCCTTTTCAAAATGAAACAGATGCTTTGCATGAAGCACTCTCAAAAATACGCGTGCCTTTCACCTCCCCTGGATGACCCAGGGGTAGGAAAGTCCTCTGAGAGCCATGACTTGTTCATCTTGGTTCTTTTTTCAAAAGCGAGGGGACTCCAACCACAGTCTCCCTCGTTTCCACTAATTGGGCCACACACACCCCACTTGACTGGCATCACTTGATCCCCCTTTTCAAAATGAAACAGATGCTTTGCATGAAGCATTCTCAAAAATACGCGTGCCTTTCACCTCCCCTGGATGACCCAGGGGAAGAAAAGTCCTCTGAGAGCCATGACTTGTTCATCTTGGTTCTTTTTTCAAAAGTGAGGGGACTCCAACCACAGTCTCCCTCGTTTCCACTAATTGGGCCACACACACCCCACTTGACTGGCAACACTTGATCCCCCTTTTCAAAATAAAACAGATGCTTTGCATGAAGCACTCTCAAAAATACGCGTGCCTTTCACCTCCCCTGGATGACCCAGGGTAAGAAAAGTCCTTTGAGAGTTATGACTTGTTCATCTTGGTTCTTTTTTCAAAAGCGAGGGGACTCCAACCACAGTCTCCCTCGTATCCACTAATTGGGCCACACACAACCTACTTGACTGGCATCACTTGATCCCCCTTTTTAAAATGAATCAGATGCTTTGCATGAAGCACTCTCAAATATACGCGTGCCTTTCACCTCCCCTGGATGACCCAGGGGAAGAAAAGTCCTCTGAGAGCCATGACTTGCTCATCTTGGTTCTTTTTTCAAAAGCGAGGGGACTCCAACCACAGTCTCCCTCGTTTCCAATAATTGGGCCACACACACCCCACTTGACTGGCAACACTTGATCCCCCTTTTCAAAATAAAACAGATGCTTTGCATGAAGCACTCTCAAAAATACGCGTGCCTTTCACCTCCCCTGGATGACCCAGGGTAAGAAAAGTCCTTTGAGAGTTATGACTTGTTCATCTTGGTTCTTTTCTCAAAAGTGAGGGGACTCCAACCACAGTCTCCCTCGTTTCCACTAATTGGGCCACATACACCCCACTTGACTGGCATCACTTGATCCCCCTTTTCATAGTGAAACAGATGCTTTGCATGAAGCACTCCCAAAAATACGCGTGGCTTTCACCTCCCATGGATGACCCAGGGGAAGAAAAGTCCTCTGAGAGCCATGACTTGCTCATCTTGGTTCTTTTTTCAAAAGCGAGGGGACTCCAACCACAGTCTCCCTCGTTTCCAATAATTGAGCCACACACACCCTACTTGACTGGCATCACTTGATCCCCCTTTTCAAAATGAAACAGATGCTTTGCATGAAGCACTCTCAAAAATACGTGTGCCTTTCACCTCCCCTGGATGACCCAGGGGAAGAAAAGTCCTCTGAGAGCCATGACTTGTTCATCTTGTTCCTGTTTTCAAAAGCGAGGGGACTCCAACCACAGTCTCCCTTGTTTTCACTAATTGGGCCACACACACCCCACTTGACTGGCATCACTTGATCCCCCTTTAAAAAGTGAAACAGATGCTTTGCATGAAGCACTCTCAAAAATACGCGTGCCTTTCACCTCCCCTGGAAGACCCAGGGATAGAAAAGTCCTCTGAGAGCCATGAATTGTTCATCTTGGTTCTTTTTTTAAAAGCGAGGGGACTCCAACCACAGTCTCCCTCGTTTCCACTAATTGGGCCACACACACCCCACTTGACTGGCATCACTTGATCCCCCTTTTCAAAATGAAACAGATGCTTTGCATGAAGCACTCTCAAAAATACGCGTGCCTTTCACCTCCCCTGGATGACCCAGGGGAAGAAAAGTCCTCTGAGAGCCATGACTTTTTCATCTTGTTTATTTTTTCAAATGCGAGGGGACTTTAACCATAGTCTCCCTCGTTTCCAATAATTGGGTCACACACACCCTACTTGACTGGCATCACTTGATCCCCCTTTTCAAAATGAAACAGATGCTTTGCATGAAGCACTCTCAAATATACGCGTGCCTTTCACCTCCCCTGGATGACCCAGGGGAAGAAAAGTCCTCTGAGAGCCATGACTTGTTCATCTTGGTTCTTTTTTCAAAAGCGAGGGGACTCCAACCACAGTCTCCCTCGTTTCCACTAATTGGGCCACACACACCCCACTTGACTGGCATCACTTGATCCCCCTTTTCAAAATGAAACAGATGCTTTGCATGAAGCACTCTCAAAAATACACGTGCCTTTCACCGCTCCTGGATGACCAAGGGGAAGAAAAGTCCTCTGAGAGCCATGACATGTTCATGTTGGTTCTTTTTTCAAAAGCGAGGGGACTCAACCACAGTCTACCTCGTTTCCACTAATTGGGCCACACACACCCCACTTGACTGGCATCACTTGATCCCCCTTTTCAAAATGAAACAGATGCTTTGCATGAAGCACTCTCAAAAATACGCGTGCCTTTCACCTCCCCTGGATGACCCAGTGGAAGAAAAGTCCTCTGAGAGCCATGACTTGTTCATCTTGTTTCTGTTTTCAAAAGCGAGGGGACTCCAACCACAGCCTCCCTTGTTTTCATTAAATGGGCCACACACACCCACTTGACTGGCATCCCTTGATCCCCCTTTTCAAAATGAAACAGATGCTTTGCATGAAGCACTCTCAAAAATACGCGTGCCTTTCACCTCCCCTGGATGACCCAGGGGAAGAAAAGTCCTCTGAGAGCCATGACTTGTTCATCTTGGTTGTTGTTTCAAAAGCGAGGGGACTAGAATCACAGTCTCCCTCGTTTCCACTAATTGGGCCACACACACCCCACTTGACTGGCATCACTTGATCCCCCTTTTCAAAATGAAACAGATGCTTTGCATGAAGCACTCTCAAAAATACACTTGCCTTTCACCTCCCCTGGATGACCAGGGGAAGAAAAGTCCTCTAAGAGCCATGAATGGTTCATCTTGGTTCTTTTTTCAAAAGCGAGGGGACTCCAACAACAGTTTACCTCGTTTCCACTAATTGGGCCACACACACCCCACTTGACTGGCATCACTTGATCCCCCATTTCAAAATGAAACAAGTGCTTTGCATGAAGCACTCTCAAAAATACGCGTGCCTTTCACCTCCCCTGGATGACCCAGGGGAAGAAAAGTCCTCTGAGAGCCATGACTTGTTCATCTTGTTTCTGTTTTCAAAAGCGAGGGGACTCCAACCACAGTCTCCCTTGTTTTCACTAATTGGGCCACAAACACCCCACTTGACTGGCATCACTTGATCCCCCTTTTCAAAATGAAACAGATGCTTTGCATGAAGCACTCTCAAAAATACGCGTGCCTTTCACCTCCCCTGGATGACCCAGGGGTAGAAAAGTCCTCTGAGAGCCATGACTTGTTCATCTTGGTTCTTTTTTCAAAAGCGAGGGGACTCCAACCACAGTCTCCCTCGTTTCCACTAATTGGGCCACACACACCCCACTTGACTGGCATCACTTGATCCCCCTTTTCAAAATGAAACAGATGCTTTGCATGAAGCATTCTCAAAAATACGCGTGCCTTTCACCTCCCCTGGATGACCCAGGGGAAGAAAAGTCCTCTGAGAGCCATGACTTGTTCATCTTGGTTCTTTTTTCAAAAGTGAGGGGACTCCAACCACAGTCTCCCTCGTTTCCACTAATTGGGCCACACACACCCCACTTGATTGGCAACACTTGATCCCCCTTTTCAAAATAAAACAGATGCTTTGCATGAAGCACTCTCAAAAATACGCGTGCCTTTCACCTCCCCTGGATGACCCAGGGTAAGAAAAGTCCTTTGAGAGTTATGACTTGTTCATCTTGGTTCTTTTTTCAAAAGCGAGGGGACTCCAACCACAGTCTCCCTCGTATCCACTAATTGGGCCACACACAACCCACTTGACTGGCATCACTTGATCCCCCTTTTTAAAATGAATCAGATGCTTTGCATGAAGCACTCTCAAATATACGCGTGCCTTTCACCTCCCCTGGATGACCCAGGGGAAGAAAAGTCCTCTGAGAGCCATGACTTGTTCATCTTGGTTCTTTTCTCAAAAGTGAGGGGACTCCAACCACAGTCTCCCTCGTTTCCACTAATTGGGCCACATACACCCCACTTGACTGGCATCACTTGATCCCCCTTTTCATAATGAAACAGATGCTTTGCATGAAGCACTCCCAAAAATACGCGTGGCTTTCACCTCCCATGGATGACCCAGGGGAAGAAAAGTCCTCTGAGAGCCATGACTTGCTCATCTTGGTTCTTTTTTCAAAAGCGAGGGGACTCCAACCACAGTCTCCCTCGTTTCCAATAATTGGGCCACACACACCCCACTTGACTGGCATCACTTGATCCCCCTTTTCAAAATGAAACAGATGCTTTGCATGAAGCACTCTCAAAAATACGTGTGCCTTTCACCTCCCCTGGATGACTCAGGGGAAGAAAAGTCCTCTGAGAGCCATGACTTGTTCATCTTGGTTCTTTTACAAAAGCGAGGGGACTCCAACCACAGTCTTCCTCGTTTCCACTAATTGGGCCACACACACCCCACTTGACTGGCATCACTTGATCTCCCTTTTCAAAATGAAACAGATGCTTTGCATGAAGCACTCTCAAAAATACGCGTGCCTTTCACCTCCCCTGGATTACCCAGGGGAAGAAAAGTCCTCTGAGAGCCATGACTTGTTCATCTTGGTTCTTTTTTCAAAAGCGAGGGGACTCCAACCACAGTCTACCTCGTTTCCACTAATTGGGCCACACACACCCCACTTGACTGGCATCACTTGATCCCCCTTTTCAAAATGAAACAGATGCTTTGCATGAAGCACTCTCAAAAATACGCGTGCCTTTCACCTCCCCTGGATGACCCAGTGGAAGAAAAGTCCTCTGAGAGCCATGACTTGTTCATCTTGTTTCTGTTTTCAAAAGCGAGGGGACTCCAACCACAGCCTCCCTTGTTTTCACTAAATGGGCCACACACACCCACTTGACTGGCATCCCTTGATCCCCCTTTTCAAAATGAAACAGATGCTTTGCATGAAGCACTCTCAAAAATACGCGTGCCTTTCACCTCCCCTGGATGACCCAGGGGAAGAAAAGTCCTCTGAGAGCCATGACTTGTTCATCTTGGTTGTTTTTTCAAAAGCGAGGGGACTAGAACCACAGTCTCCCTCGTTTCCACTAATTGGGCCACACACACCCCACTTGACTGGCATCACTTGATCCCACTTTTCAAAATGAAACAGATGCTTTGCATGAAGCACTCTCAAAAATACGCGTGCCTTTCACCTCCCCTGGATGACCAGGGGAAGAAAAGTCCTCTGAGAGCCATGACTTGTTCATCTTGGTTCTTTTTTCAAAAGCGAGAGGACTCCAACCACAGTCTCCCTCGTTTCCACTAATTGGGCCACACACACCCCACTTGACTGGCATCACTTGATCCCCCTTTTCAAAATGAAACATATGCTTTGCATGAAGCACTCTCAAAAATACACGTGCCTTTCACCTCCCCTGGATGACCAGGGGAAGAAAAGTCCTCTGAGAGCCATGAATGGTTCATCTTGGTTCTTTTTTCAAAAGTGAGGGGACTCCAACAACAGTTTACCTCGTTTCCACTAACTGGGCCACACACACCCCACTTGACTGGCATCACTTGATCCCCCATTTCAAAATGAAACAAGTGCTTTGCATGAAGCACTCTCAAAAATACGCGTGCCTTTCACCTCCCCTGGATGACCCAGGGGAAGAAAAGTCCTCTGAGAGCCATGACTTGTTCATCTTGTTTCTGTTTTCAAAAGCGAGGGGACTCCAACCACAGTCTCCCTTGTTTTCACTAATTGGGCCACACACACCCCACTTGACTGGCATCACTTGATCCCCCTTTAAAAAGTGAAACAGATGCTTTGCATGAAGCACTCTCAAAAATACGCGTGCCTTTCACCTCCCCTGGAAGACCCAGGGAAAGAAAAGTCCTCTGAGAGCCATGAATTGTTCATCTTGGTTCTTTTTTTAAAAGCGAGGGGACTCCAACCACAGTCTCCCTCGTTTCCACTAATTGGGCCACACACACCCCACTTGACTGGCATCACTTGATCCCCCTTTTCAAAATGAAACAGATGCTTTGCATGAAGCACTCTCAAAAATACGCGTGCCTTTCACCTCCCCTGGATGACCCAGGGGAAGAAAAGTCCTCTGAGAGCCATGACTTTTTCATCTTGGTTATTTTTTCAAATGCGAGAAGACTTTAACCATAGTCTCCCTCGTTTCCAATAATTGGGCCACACACACCCTACTTGACTGGCATCACTTGATCCCCCTTTTCAAAATGAAACAGATGCTTTGCATGAAGCACTCTCAAAAATACGCGTGCCTTTCACCTCCCCTGGATGACCCAGGGGAAGAAAAGTCCTCTGAGAGCCATGACTTGTTCATCTTGGTTCTTTTTTCAAAAGTGAGGGGACTCCAACCACAGTCTACCTCGTTTCCACTAATTGGGCCACACACACCCCACTTGACTGGCATCACTTGATCCCCCTTTTCAAAATGAAACAGATGCTTTGCATGAAGCACTCTCAAAAATACGCGTGCCTTTCACCTCCCCTGGATGACCCAGTGGAAGAAAAGTCCTCTGAGAGCCATGACTTGTTCATCTTGTTTCTGTTTTCAAAAGCGAGGGGACTCCAATCACAGCCTCCCTTGTTTTCATTAAATGGGCCACACACACCCACTTGACTGGCATCCCTTGATCCCCCTTTTCAAAATGAAACAGATGCTTTGCATGAAGCACTCTCAAAAATACGCGTGCCTTTCACCTCCCCTGGATGACCCAGGGGAAGAAAAGTCCTCTGAGAGCCATGACTTGTTCATCTTGGTTCTTCTTTCAAAAGCGAGGGGACTCCAACCACAGTCTCCCTCGTTTCCAATAATTGGGCCACACACACCCCACTTGACTGGCATCACTTGATCCCCCTTTTCAAAATGAAACAGATGCTTTGCATGAAGCACTCTCAAAAACAGGCATGCCTTTCACCTCCCCTGGATGACCCAGGGGTAGAAAAGTGCTCTGAGAGCCATGACTTGTTCATCTTGGTTCTTTTTTCAAAAGCGAGGGGACTCCAACCACAGTCTACCTCGTTTCCACTAATTGGGCCACACACACCCCACTTGACTGGCATCACTTGATGCCCCTTTTCAAAATGAAACAGATGCTTTGCATGAAGCACTCTCAAAAATACGTGTGCCATTCACCTCCCCTGGATGCCCCAGGGGAAGAAAAGTCCTCTGAGAGCCATGACTTGTTCATCTTGGTTGTTTTTTCAAAAGCGAGGGGACTAGAACCACAGTCTCCCTCGTTTCCACTAATTGGGCCACACACACCCCACTTGACTGGCATCACTTGATCCCACTTTTCAAAATGAAACAGATGCTTTGCATGAAGCACTCTCAAAAATACGCGTGCCTTTCACCTCCCCTGGATGACCAGGGGAAGAAAAGTCCTCTGAGAGCCATGACTTGTTCATCTTGGTTCTTTTTTCAAAAGCGAGAGGACTCCAACCACAGTCTCCCTCGTTTCCACTAATTGAGCCACACACACCCCACTTGACTGGCATCACTTGATGCCCCTTTTCAAAATGAAACAGATGCTTTGCATGAAGCACTCTCAAAAATACGCGTGCCTTTCACCTCCCCTGGATGACCAGGGGAAGAAAAGTCCTCTGAGAGCCATGACTTGTTCATCTTGGTTCTTTTTTCAAAAGCGAGAGGACTCCAACCACAGTCTCCCTCGTTTCCACTAATTGGGCCACACACACCCCACTTGACTGGCATCACTTGATCCCCCTTTTCAAAATGAAACATATGCTTTGCATGAAGCACTCTCAAAAATACACGTGCCTTTCACCTCCCCTGGATGACCAGGGGAAGAAAAGTCCTCTGAGAGCCATGAATGGTTCATCTTGGTTCTTTTTTCAAAAGTGAGGGGACTCCAACAACAGTTTACCTCGTTTCCACTAACTGGGCCACACACACCCCACTTGACTGGCATCACTTGATCCCCCATTTCAAAATGAAACAAGTGCTTTGCATGAAGCACTCTCAAAAATACACGTGCCTTTCACCTCCCCTGGATGACCCAAGGGAAGAAAAGTCCTCTGAGAGCCATGACTTTTTCATCTTGGTTATTTTTTCAAATGCGAGAAGACTTTAACCATAGTCTCCCTCGTTTCCAATAATTGGGCCACACACACCCTACTTGACTGGCATCACTTGATCCCCCTTTTCAAAATGAAACAGATGCTTTGCATGAAGCACTCTCAAAAATACGCGTGCCTTTCACCTCCCCTGGATGACCCAGGGGAAGAAAAGTCCTCTGAGAGCCATGACTTGTTCATCTTGGTTCTTTTTTCAAAAGTGAGGGGACTCCAACCACAGTCTACCTCGTTTCCACTAATTGGGCCACACACACCCCACTTGACTGGCATCACTTGATCCCCCTTTTCAAAATGAAACAGATGCTTTGCATGAAGCACTCTCAAAAATACGCGTGCCTTTCACCTCCCCTGGATGACCCAGTGGAAGAAAAGTCCTCTGAGAGCCATGACTTGTTCATCTTGTTTCTGTTTTCAAAAGCGAGGGGACTCCAATCACAGCCTCCCTTGTTTTCATTAAATGGGTCACACACACCCACTTGACTGGCATCCCTTGATCCCCCTTTTCAAAATGAAACAGATGCTTTGCATGAAGCACTCTCAAAAATACGCGTGCCTTTCACCTCCCCTGGATGACCCAGGGGAAGAAAAGTCCTCTGAGAGCCATGACTTGTTCATCTTGGTTCTTCTTTCAAAAGCGAGGGGACTCCAACCACAGTCTCCCTCGTTTCCAATAATTGGGCCACACACACCCCACTTGACTGGCATCACTTGATCCCCCTTTTCAAAATGAAACAGATGCTTTGCATGAAGCACTCTCAAAAACAGGCATGCCTTTCACCTCCCCTGGATGACCCAGGGGTAGAAAAGTGCTCTGAGAGCCATGACTTGTTCATCTTGGTTCTTTTTTCAAAAGCGAGGGGACTCCAACCACAGTCTACCTCGTTTCCACTAATTGGGCCACACACACCCCACTTGACTGGCATCACTTGATGCCCCTTTTCAAAATGAAACAGATGCTTTGCATGAAGCACTCTCAAAAATACGTGTGCCTTTCACCTCCCCTGGATGCCCCAGGGGAAGAAAAGTCCTCTGAGAGCCATGACTTGTTCATCTTGGTTGTTTTTTCAAAAGCGAGGGGACTAGAACCACAGTCTCCCTCGTTTCCACTAATTGGGCCACACACACCCCACTTGACTGGCATCACTTGATCCCACTTTTCAAAATGAAACAGATGCTTTGCATGAAGCACTCTCAAAAATACGCGTGCCTTTCACCTCCCCTGGATGACCAGGGGAAGAAAAGTCCTCTGAGAGCCATGACTTGTTCATCTTGGTTCTTTTTTCAAAAGCGAGAGGACTCCAACCACAGTCTCCCTCGTTTCCACTAATTGGGCCACACACACCCCACTTGACTGGCATCACTTGATCCCCCTTTTCAAAATGAAACAGATGCTTTGCATGAAGCACTCTCAAAAACAGGCGTGCCTTTCACCTCCCCTGGATGACCCAGGGGTATAAAAGTCCTCTGAGAGCCATGACTTGTTCATCTTGGTTCTTTTTTCAAAAGCGAGGGGACTCCAACCACAGTCTCCCTCGTTTCCACTAATTGAGCCACACACACCCCACTTGACTGGCATCACTTGATGCCCCTTTTCAAAATGAAACAGATGCTTTGCATGGAGCACTCTCAAAAATACGCGTGCCTTTCACCTCCCCTGGATGACCCAGGGGTAGAAAAGTCCTCTGAGAGCCATGACTTGTTCATCTTGGTTCTTTTTTCAAAAGCGAGGGGACTCCAACCACAGTCTCCCTCGTTTCCACTAATTGGGCCACACACACCCCACTTGACTGGCATCACTTGATCCCCCTATTCAAAATGAAACAGATGCTTTGCATGAAGCATTCTCAAAAATACGCGTGCCTTTCACCTCCCCTGGATGACCCAGGGGAAGAAAAGTCCTCTGAGAGCCATGACTTGTTCATCTTGGTTCTTTTTTCAAAAGTGAGGGGACTCCAACCACAGTCTCCCTCGTTTCCACTAATTGGGCCACACACACCCCACTTGATTGGCAACACTTGATCCCCCTTTTCAAAATAAAACAGATGCTTTGCATGAAGCACTCTCAAAAATACGCGTGCCTTTCACCTCCCCTGGATGACCCAGGGTAAGAAAAGTCCTTTGAGAGTTATGACTTGTTCATCTTGGTTCTTTTTTCAAAAGCGAGGGGACTCCAACCACAGTCTCCCTCGTATCCACTAATTGGGCCACACACAACCCACTTGACTGGCATCACTTGATCCCCCTTTTTAAAATGAATCAGATGCTTTGCATGAAGCACTCTCAAAAATACGCGTGCCTTTCACCTCCCCTGGATTACCCAGGGGAAGAAAAGTCCTCTGAGAGCCATGACTTGTTCATCTTGGTTCTTTTTTCAAAAGCGAGGGGACTCCAACCACAGTCTACCTCGTTTCCACTAATTGGGCCACACACACCCCACTTGACTGGCATCACTTGATCCCCCTTTTCAAAATGAAACAGATGCTTTGCATGAAGCACTCTCAAAAATACGCGTGCCTTTCACCTCCCCTGGATGACCCAGTGGAAGAAAAGTCCTCTGAGAGCCATGACTTGTTCATCTTGTTTCTGTTTTCAAAAGCGAGGGGACTCCAACCACAGCCTCCCTTGTTTTCACTAAATGGGCCACACACACCCACTTGACTGGCATCCCTTGATCCCCCTTTTCAAAATGAAACAGATGCTTTGCATGAAGCACTCTCAAAAATATGCGTGCCTTTCACCTCCCCTGGATGACCCAGGGGAAGAAAAGTCCTCTGAGAGCCATGACTTGTTCATCTTGGTTCTTCTTTCAAAAGCGAGGGGACTCCAACCACAGTCTCCCTCGTTTCCAATAATTGGGCCACACACACCCCACTTGACTGGCATCACTTGATCCCCCTTTTCAAAATGAAACAGATGCTTTGCATGAAGCACTCTCAAAAACAGGCATGCCTTTCACCTCCCCTGGATGACCCAGGGGTAGAAAAGTCCTCTGAGAGCCATGACTTGTTCATTCTTGGTTCTTTTTTCAAAAGCGAGGGGACTCCAACCACAGTCTCCCTCGTTTACACTAATTGAGCCACACACACCCCACTTGACTGGCATCACTTGATGCCCCTTTTCAAAATGAAACAGATGCTTTGCATGAAGCACTCTCAAAAATACGCATGCCTTTCACCTCCCCTGGATGACCCAGGGGAAGAAAAGTCCTCTGAGAGCCATGACTTGTTCATCTTGGTTGTTTTTTCAAAAGCGAGGGACTAGAACCACAGTCTCCCTCGTTTCCACTAATTGGGCCACACACACCCCACTTGACTGGCATCACTTGATCCCACTTTTCAAAATGAAACAGATGCTTTGCATGAAGCACTCTCAAAAATACGCGTGCCTTTCACCTCCCCTGGATGACCAGGGGAAGAAAAGTCCTCTGAGAGCCATGACTTGTTCATCTTGGTTCTTTTTTCAAAAGCGAGAGGACTCCAACCACAGTCTCCCTCGTTTCCACTAATTGGGCCACACTCACCCCACTTGACTGGCATCACTTGATCCCCCTTTTCAAAATGAAACAGATGCTTTGCATGAAGCACTCTCAAAAATACACGTGCCTTTCACCTCCCCTGGATGACCAGGGGAAGAAAAGTCCTCTGAGAGCCATGAATGGTTCATCTTGGTTCTTTTTTCAAAAGTGAGGGGACTCCAACAACAGTTTACCTCGTTTCCACTAACTGGGCCACACACACCCCACTTGACTGGCATCACTTGATCCCCCATTTCAAAATGAAACAAGTGCTTTGCATGAAGCACTCTCAAAAATACGCGTGCCTTTCACCTCCCCTGGATGACCCAGGGGAAGAAAAGTCCTCTGAGAGCCATGACTTGTTCATCTTGTTTCTGTTTTCAAAAGCGAGGGGACTCCAACCACAGTCTCCCTTGTTTTCACTAATTGGGCCACACACACCCCACTTGACTGGCATCACTTGATCCCCCTTTAAAAAGTGAAACAGATGCTTTGCATGAAGCACTCTCAAAAATACGCGTGCCTTTCACCTCCCCTGGAAGACCCAGGGAAAGAAAAGTCCTCTGAGAGCCATGAATTGTTCATCTTGGTTCTTTTTTTAAAAGCGAGGGGACTCCAACCACAGTCTCCCTCGTTTCCACTAATTGGGCCACACACACCCCACTTGACTGGCATCACTTGATCCCCCTTTTCAAAATGAAACAGATGCTTTGCATGAAGCACTCTCAAAAATACGCGTGCCTTTCACCTCCCCTGGATGACCCAGGGGAAGAAAAGTCCTCTGAGAGCCATGACTTGTTCATCTTGTTTCTGTTTTCAAAAGCGAGGGGACTCCAATCACAGCCTCCCTTGTTTTCATTAAATGGGCCACACACACCCACTTGACTGGCATCCCTTGATCCCCCTTTTCAAAATGAAACAGATGCTTTGCATGAAGCACTCTCAAAAATACGCGTGCCTTTCACCTCCCCTGGATGACCCAGGGGAAGAAAAGTCCTCTGAGAGCCATGACTTGTTCATCTTGGTTCTTCTTTCAAAAGCGAGGGGACTCCAACCACAGTCTCCCTCGTTTCCAATAATTGGGCCACACACACCCCACTTGACTGGCATCACTTGATCCCCCTTTTCAAAATGAAACAGATGCTTTGCATGAAGCACTCTCAAAAACAGGCATGCCTTTCACCTCCCCTGGATGACCCAGGGGTAGAAAAGTGCTCTGAGAGCCATGACTTGTTCATCTTGGTTCTTTTTTCAAAAGCGAGGGGACTCCAACAACAGTTTACCTCGTTTCCACTAATTGGGCCACACACACCCCACTTGACTGGCATCACTTGATCCCCCATTTCAAAATGAAACAGATGCTTTGCATGAAGCACTCTCAAAAATACGCGTGCCTTTCACCTCCCCTGGATGACCCAGGGGAAGAAAAGTCCTCTTAGAGCCATGACTTGTTCATCTTGTTTGTGTTTTCAAAAGCGAGGGGACTCCAACCACAGTCTCCCTTGTTTTCACTAATTGGGCCACACACACCCCACTTGACTGGCATCACTTGATCCCACTTTTCAAAATGAAACAGATGCTTTGCATGAAGCACTCTCAAAAATACGCGTGCCTTTCACCTCTCCTGGATGACCCAGGGGAAGAAAAGTCCTCTGAGAGCCATGACTTGTTCATTTTGGTTCTTCTTTCAAAAGCGAGGGGACTCCAACCACAGTCTCCCTCGTTTCCAATAATTGGGCCACACACACCCCACTTGACTGGCATCACTTGATCCCCCTTTTCAAAATGAAACAGATGCTTTGCATGAAGCACTCTCAAAAATACGCGTGCCTTTCACCTCCCCTGGATGACCCAGGGGTAGAAAAGTCCTCTGAGAGCCATGACTTGTTCATCTTGGTTCTTTTTTCAAAAGCGAGGGGACTCCAACCACAGTCTCCCTCGTTTCCACTAATTGGGCCACACACACCCCACTTGACTGGCATCACTTTATCCCCCTTTTCAAAATGAAACAGATGCTTTGCATGAAGCACTCTCAAAAATACGCGTGCCTTTCACCTCCCCTGGATGACCCAGGGGAAGAAAAGTCCTCTGAGAGCCATGACTTGTTCATCTTGGTTGTTTTTTCAAAAGCGAGGGGACTAGAACCACAGTCTCCCTTGTTTCCACTAATTGGGCCACACACACCCCACTTGACTGGCATCACTTGATCCCACTTTTCAAAATGAAACAGATGCTTTGCATGAAGCACTCTCAAAAATACGTGTGCCTTTCACCTCCCCTGGATGACCAGGGGAAGAAAAGTCCTCTGAGAGCCATGACTTGTTCATCTTGGTTCTTTTTTCAAAAGCGAGAGGACTCCATCCACAGTCTCCCTCGTTTCCACTAATTGGGCCACACACACCCCACTTGACTGGCATCACTTGATCCCCCTTTTCAAAATGAAACAGGTGCTTTGCATGAAGCACTCTGAAAAATACGCGTGCCTTTCACCTCCCCTGGATGACCCAGGGGATGAAACGTCCTCTGAGAGCCATGACTTGTTCATCTTGGTTCTGTTTTCAAAAGCGAGGGGACTCCAACCACAGTCTCCCTTGTTTCCATTAATTGGGCCACACACACCCCACTTGACTGGCATCACTTGATCCCCCTTTTCAAAATGAAACAGATGCTTTGCATGAAGCACTCTCAAAAATACGCGTGCCTTTCACCTCCCCTGGATGACCCAGAGGAAAAAAAGTCCTCTGAGAGCCATGACTTGTTCATCTTGGTTCTTTTTTCAAAAGCGAGGGGACTCCAACCACAGTCTCCCTCGTTTCCACTAATTGGGCCACACACACCCCACTTAACTGGCATCACTTGACCCCCTTTTTCAAAATGAAACAGAGGCTTTGCATGAAGCACTCTCAAAAATACACGTGCCTTTCACTGCCCCTGGATGACCCAGGGGAAGAAAAGTCCTCTGAGAGCCATGACTTGTTCATCTTGGTTCTTTTTTCAAAAGCGAGGGGACTCCAACCACAGTCTCCCTCGTTTCCACTAATTGGGCCACACACACCCCACTTGACTGGCATCACTTGATCCCCCTTTTCAAAATGAAACAGATGCTTTGCATGAAGCACTCTCAAAAATACGCGTGCCTTTCACCTCCCCTGGATGACCCAGGGGAAGAAAAAAGCTCTGAGAGCCATGACTTGTTCATCTTGGTTCTTTTTTCAAAAGCGAGGGGACTCCAACCACAGTCTCCCTCGTTTCCACTAATTGGGCCACACACCCACTTCACTGGCATCACTTGATCCCCCTTTTCAAAATGAAACAGATGCTTTGCATGAAGCACTCTCAAAAATACGCGTGCCTTTCACCTACCCTGGATGACCCAGGGGAAGAAAAGTCCTCTGAGAGTTATGACTTGTTCATCTTGGTTCTTTTTTCAAAAGCGAGGGGACTCCAACCACAGTCTCCCTCATTTCCACTAATTGGGCCACACACACCCCCCTTGACTGGCATCACTTGATCCCCCTTTTCAAAATGAAACAGATGCTTTGCATGAGGCACTCTCAAAAATATGCGTGCCTTTCACCTCCCCTGGATGGCCAAGGGGAAGAAAAGTCCTCTGAGAGCAATGACTTGTTCATCTTGGTTGTTTTTTCAAAAGCGAGGGGACTCCAACCACAGTCTCCCTCGTTTCCAATAATTGGGCCACACACACATCACTTGACTGGCATCACTTGATCCCCCTTTTCAAAATGAAAGAGATGCTTTTCATGAAGCACTTTCAAAAATACGCCAGGTTTTCACCTCCCCTGGATGACCGATGGGAAGAAAAGTCCTCTGAGAGCCATGATTAGTTCATCTTTGTTCTTTTTTCAAAAGCGAGGTGATTCCAACCACAGTCTCTCTCGTTTCCAATAATTGGGCAACACATACCCCACTTGACTGGCATCACTTGATCCCCCTTTTCAAAATGAAACAGATGCTTTGCATGAAGCACTCTCAAAAATACGCGTGCCTTTCACCTCCCCTGGATGACCCAGGGGAAAAAAAGTCCTCTGAGAGCCATGACTTGTTCATCTTGGTTCTTTTTTCAAAAGCGAGGGGACTCCAACCACAGTCTCTCTCGTTTCCACTAAATGGGCCACACACACCCCACTTGACTGGCATCACTTGATCCCCCTTTTCAAAATGAAACAGATGCTTTGCATGAAGCACTCTCAAAAATACGCGTGTTTTTCACCTCCCCTGGATGACCCAGAGGAAGAAAAGTCCTCTGAGAGCCATGACTTGTTCATCTTGGCTCTTTTTTCAAAAGCGAGGTGACTCCAACCACAGTCTCCCTTGTTTCCACTAATTGGGCCACACACACCCCACTTGACTGGCATCACTCGATCCTTGTTTTCAAAATGAAACTGATGCTTTGCATGAAGCACTCTCAAAAATACGCATGGCTTTCACCACCCCTGGATGACCCAGGGGAAGAAAAGTCCTCTGAGAGCCATGACTTGTTCATCTTGGTTCTTTTTTCAAAAGCGAGGGGACTCCAACCACAGTCTCCCTCGTTTCCACTAATTGGGCCACACACACCCCACTTTACTGGCATCACTTGATCCCCCTGTTCAAAATGAAACAGATGCTTTGCATGAAGCACTCTCAAAAATACGCGTGCCTTTCACCTCCCCTGGATAACCCAGGGGAAAAAAAGTCCTCTGAGAGCCATGACTTGTTCATCGTGGTTCTTTTTTCAAAAGCGAGGGGACTCCAACCACAGTCTCCCTCGTTTCCACTAATTGGGCCCCACACACCCCACTTGACTGGCATCACTTGATCCCCCTTTTCAAAATGAAACAGATGCTTTGCATGAAGCACTTTCAAAAATACGCGTGCCTTTCACCTCCCCTGGATGACCCAGGGGAAGAAAAGTCCTCTGAGAGCCATGACTTGTTCATCTTGGTTCTTTTTTCAAAAGCGAGGGGACTCCAACCACAGTCTCCATCGTTTCCACTAATTGGGCCACACACACCCCACTTGACTGGCATCACTTGATCCCCCTTTTCAAAATGAAACAGATGCTTTACATGAAGCACTCTAAAAAATACGCGTGCCTTTCACCTCCCCTGGATGACCCAGGGGAAGAAAAGTCCTCTGAGAACCATGACTTGTTCATCTTGGTTATTTTTTCAAAAGCGAGGGAACTCACACCACAGTCTCCATCGTTTCCACTAATTGGGCCACACACACCCCACTTGACTGGCATCACTTGATCCCCCTGTTCAAAATGAAACAGATGCTTTGCATGAAGCACTCTCAAAAATACGCGTGCCTTTCACCTCCCCTGGATAACCCAGGGGAAAAAAAGTCCTCTGAGAGCAATGACTTGTTCACCTTGGTTCTTTTTTCAAAAGCGAGGGGACTCCAATCACAGTCTCCCTCGTTTCCACTAATTGGGCCACACACACCCCACTTGACTGGCATCACTTGATCCCCCTTTTCAAAATGAAACAGATGCTTTGCATGAAGCACTCTAAAAAATACACGTGCCTTTCACCTCCCCTGGATGACCAAGGGGAAGAAAAGTCCTTTGAGAGCCATGACTTTTTCATCTTGGTTCTTTTTTCAAAAGCGAGGGGACTCACACCACAGTCTCCCTCGTTTCCAATAATTGGGCCACACACACACCACTTGACTGGCATCACTTGATCCCCCTTTTCAAAATGAAACAGATGCTTTGCATGAAGCACTTTCAAAAATACGCGTGCCTTTCACCTCCCCTGGATGACCCAGGGGAAGAAAAGTCCTCTGAGAGCCATGACTTGTTCATCTTGGTTCTTTTTTCAAAAGCGAGGTGATTCCAACCACAGTCTCCCTCGTTTCCACTAATTGGGCAACACACACCTCACTTGACTGGCATCACTTGATCCCCCTTTTCAAAATGAAACAGATGCTTTGCATGAAGCACTCTCAAAAATACGCGTGCCTTTCACCTCCCCTGGATGACCCAGGGGAAGAAAAGTCCTCTGAGAGCCATGACTTGTTCATCTTGGTTCTTTTTTCAAAAGCGAGGGGACTCCAACCACAGTCTCCCTCGTTTCCACTAATTGGGCCACACACACCCCACTTGACTGGCACCACTTGATCCCCCTTTTCAAAATGAAACAGATGCTTTGCATGAAGCAATATTAAATATACGCGTGTCTTTCACCTCCCCTGGATAACCCAGGGGAAGAAAAGTCCTCTGAGAGCCATGACTTGTTCATCTTGGTTCTTTTTTCAACAGCGAGGGGACTCCAACCACAGTCTCCCTCGTTTCCACTAATTGGGCCACACACACCCCACTTGACTGGCATCACTTGATCCCCCTTTTCAAAATGAAACAGATGCTTTGCATGAAGCACTCTTAAATATACGCGTGTCTTTCACCTCCCCTGGATAACCCAGGGGAAGAAAAGTCCTCTGAGAGCCATGACTTGTTCATCTTGGTTCTTTTTTCAAAAGCGAGGAGACGCCAACCACAGTCTCCCATATTTCCACTAATTGGGCCACACACACACCACTTGACTGGCATCACTTGATCCCCCTTTTCAAAATGAAACAGATGCTTTGCATGAAGCACTCTCAAAAATACGCGTGCCTTTCACCTCCCCTGGATGACCCAGGGGAAGAAAAGTCCTCTGAGAGCCATGACTTGTTCATCTTGGTTCTTTTTTCAAAAGCGAGGTGATTCCAACCACAGTCTCCCTCGTTTCCACTAATTGGGCAACACACACCCCACTTGACTGGCATCACTTGATCCCACTTTTCAAAATGATAACAGAGAATGGTGAAGTAGGGCTTGCAAGGCTGCGCCAAATGACCACTCTGAATATGGAGAGTTAATGTTCCTTTATTTCATCTTTAGGTCGACGCGTTTCCGGAGTCTCAGCTCCCTTCCTCAGGACACACAGGACAAAAGTACATCAAATCTGCTAAAACATGAGGACTGCCGAATATATGTACATTCCGTCACGATGACGTCAAAGCCCACCCTCTTCCAAAAAAAAGGGCGGGAATGACACATCAGAAAAAAAACAAAAAACATGACAGTAAAAATCATGAACAAAGGAAACATTACATATCAAAATATCATCATATTATCCAAATGGGAACGAAATAAAATCAATAAAAGACTTTAATAAAAAGAAAAAAAGTGTATGTGTATTATTGTGTGTTAAAGATAAAATACGGGAAATAAACTCTGCAATGCCAAGCTGCTCTGCAGCGGTCTCGAACCCCTGAGAATATAACTCTTTTCCCAAACCGGGTTGCATCTTAAGGGAGAAACAATGTCTCCACCTTAGAAGTCCCGAAAATGCCTTTGAAAGTCAAGTATAGAGAGGAGTACCTCTGAGAGTGAAGCTGTGAGATGATACGTATAATTCCGAGTGTTAACGTGCAAAAACTGCGTAAGTCAACGTCAAGTACCTAGGCAGGGGTGAGGAAAGTTCAGAGCGTGGGAAAAAAGTGAGTGCGCATGTCAGAAAAAAGGTCCGGAGCTTGTTAAGACAAGGTGAAGAAAGTTCAAAGCGTGGGAAAAAAGGGGGAGTGCGCATGTCAAAGAAAAAAGAACCAGTCAGTCTTCCAATCTCCGTGCAGAGGATGATCTGCCGGTTTACATCGAAAGTCCTTATTGCAGACCCCGTGAAAAAAACCATAGAAACCCGAAAAAGAGAGGGGGCAGGCATATATATGTGCTGATGTGAACATATCCATATTTATCACTAAAGAACCGTGTATATAAATCAAAGGTTGACGTGATGTGTAACTGAAACCACAAATCAGTCTTTACAATGAACAATGTATACATGTATATATATATATCTATACAAAACCTAACATTATACTGGTGTGGGGTGAACCCTTTAAAACAAATGTATACGGTTCAGTATCAATTAATCAGAACCCCCGGGGCAGGCCGAAGGGAACAATTGAAAAAGCGGGGAGGAAAAACCCAAAACAAAACACATGGAATTTGCCTCCCTGTGCCATAATATCAAATGTCACTACGAGACGGAGCGTAGGTTAGGAGGAAACTCGTTCACCTCTCAGCACCCAGATATAGCGCTCTATCCTCAGTACTAATAGACGGCTCATCTTATGCGGACATTTATATAGCCCGAAAACAGGAGGGAAAACAAGTAAAAAGAAACGAAAACAAACTATCCAAAGTACGGAAAAAATTGTATAATTAAATTATAGTGGGCAGAGCAGAAAGAAAAAACATATGAATAGCGTATTACTAACGGGGCAGAAAAATTGTAGTGATGAACACATGACTTCAAAAACGTGAAGATCAATTTGAACTAAACAGAAAGTCCAAAAACTTAAAAAGCCAAAGCCAATGGTTACAAAGTGCATGGTGCAATCATACGAAAAAAATAGTAATCATAAATCAGACCAATGTCCACAGGTAAAAACCAACAACTGAAAACAAGTGAAAAAATTTTTTTGTCTAAGAACTGCAGATGATATATGTATATGTATCTAATATATAATAAAATCAATTTTATATGGAAAAAATTCTAGAGGGTCAATGTCACTCCCAAGGATAATCTAAAAGCATAAAACCAACAATATTACTACATAATGCTAAAAAAAATTTTTTTACACAAGTAAGACCATAATAAAACCATAAAATTCACAAAGATAGCAGGACAAATTAATTCAACCTTTCATGAACAAATCAGTCACCTCATTTAGCCCTTGTGGTTTCAAAGTATTCAGTTTATAGATCCAAAAAGTTTCTTTCTTGTTCAAAAGCTCCACCCGATTGTTGGCACAGGGGGGAATCTGTTCAATGGGTGTGATTCTCAAACGTGATTTACCTTTATGTATCAAGGTTATATGCCTGGAGAGACCATGTAACAAAAAACCTATTTTAATATTGTGTCTGTGTGAGTTTAGTCTATTATGGAGGGGCTGTGTCGTTCTGCCCACATATCTCTTCTCACACTCACATTCTATTAGATATATCACAAAATCCGATTGGCAAGTCATATGGCTTTTGATAGGGAATTCAGTCCCCCCTGGAAGCAGCCCAAAAGAGACCCTTCTATGTTGGATGATGTTACAACAAAGACAATTCTTCACCAAACACCTGAACACCCCCAAAGGTTTGGTAGTGGAAATGACCATATCATTGCTATTATTTTTGAGTCTACTGGGGGCCAAGTGATTTTTCAGGCTCGAGGCTCTGCGGTATGTGATTCCTGGTTTTGGAGGTAAAATCTCCTTCAGGAATGGATCATTCAATAAGACTTTCCAGTGTTTGGCAATGATATCTTTCACTTTGCCACTATCATCACTATATGTCATTAGGAAATTCGAAGAAAAGGTCAAGTTCTTCTCCTTATTCTCGGAGTTATTGACCTTCTCAATGAGGTCAACCTGTTTGAACGACTTGTTGATATTATAGGCTTTTTTGATCACAGACCCTGGATATTTTTTAGCCCGAAATCTGTCCCTCAGGACCACCGCCTGTTCCTGAAAGTCTGAATCACGGGTGCAGTTCCTCCGTACCCTCTGAAACTGATTGTTGGGGACATTAAGCAACCATTTATTAAAGTGGCTGCTAGTGAAATTGATGTATCCATTGCAGTCCACCTTTTTAAAGAAGGTCTTGGTGTAAATCGACCCTTTTTCGTGAAAAATCGTCAAATCCAGGAAGTCTATCCTGTCTGCCTTGATGGTGGGTGAAAAGATGAGACCCCAATTATTGTTTTTTATGCTGTCCAAAAAGACTGGTAAGTTGTTTTTAGAATTGTCCCAGATTATAAATAAATCGTCGATATATCTCTTATATATTACCACATGCCCATACAGCTCAGAATTATATATAAATTGTAGTTCAAAAAGGCCCATAAATAAGTTTGCAAAAGTAGGTGCTACTTTCGAGCCCATCGCTGTGCCACAGCATTGATGGTACATAGTCCCCTGGAATGTGAAGTAGTTGTTCTTCAATATGAACTCCATCCCATCCTGTAGAAAGTTTTTCTGTTCAAATGGTAGCCTCTCGTCCATATATAGGAACTGCTTGAAACACTCTAGTCCCAAATCATGCGTGATGTTAGTATACAAAGAAGCAATATCTAGTGATACAAACACAAAGGATTCTTTCCATTTGATATCCTTTATAAGCTTTATAAGCTGCATGGAATCTCTCAAATAGCTCCTCAACTTGGATACATGAACCCTCATCACACAATCCAAGTAGTCAGCTAAATTTTCAGTCAAAGAACCGATCCCTGAAATGATCGGTCTTCCAGGGGGATTTACAAGGCACTTGTGTATTTTCGGTAGGTGGTAAAAAAAAGGTATTTTTGGATTTTTGACGTCTAGGAACTTGAATTCCTCCTTTCCAAGGATTCCTAGTGAAGCTGCCCTTTGAATGAATGTTCTGTATTCCAGAACTGCTGTTTCATATGATTTCATGTCAACCACTTCATAATGTGTACGGTTGGAAAGGTTCCTAAGAGCCTCCTGAATATATGCATCCTTGTCTTGCACCACAATTCCTCCTCCTTTATCCGCATTTCTGATTACCAAATGGGGATTGGATTTAAGAGACCGGAGGGCTTGCCTCTCCTCTCTGGTCAAATTCGACTTGAGTTGCCTCCCCCTCAAATCAAGTTTTTTTATTTATCTTTAACACACAATAATACACATACACTTTTTTTCTTTTTATTAAAGTCTTTTATTGATTTTATTTCGTTCCCATTTGGATAATATGATGATATTTTGATATGTAATGTTTCCTTTGTTCATGATTTTTACTGTCATGTTTTTTGTTTTTTTTCTGATGTGTCATTCCCGCCCTTTTTTTTGGAAGAGGGTGGGCTTTGACGTCATCGTGACGGAATGTACATATATTCGGCAGTCCTCATGTTTTAGCAGATTTGATGTACTTTTGTCCTGTGTGTCCTGAGGAAGGGAGCTGAGACTCCGGAAACGCGTCGACCTAAAGATGAAATAAAGGAACATTAACTCTCCATATTCAGAGTGGTCATTTGGCGCAGCCTTGCAAGCCCTACTTCACCATTCTCTGTTATCAGCCGTTTTGGGTGCTGCTGCCGTTGGCCGTGTTTATTGCCTGCTCAGTGGTTGTGACTCTCACAACTTACGGGGTGAGTGAATTTCTTTAATTACCCCACGTATTTCTCAGATAAGACCCTATTTTGCGCTTTCTTTCCACAGTTCTCTGTGTACTTTGCGCTGGGTCTGGCTTGACCAGATCCTTTCATTTGTGGATAACAGCAGCAGAGGGTCCGACTATGGATTATTTCAACCAGCGGCTCACGTCCAGGGAGAAATTGATCTTACAGACAGTGGGATCCAATGAAAACCAGAACATCGATTTGGATCTCGATTTACCCAACATCTATACTGAGGAGGATACGGTGACTTTAAAGAAGCTTTTTCTACGGTTGGAGGACCTTCTCAAGGAGGAACTAAGGTTTGGGCTTGATGCCAGATTTTTAACTATTTATATGGAAGAAAAACTGTGCCCGAGAGGCTTGAGGATAACACATGACTCACCATTTCCCGCAGATCCGATTTTTACATCGGAATGGGATGGGATTCTAAAGAATTGTATGCAGGCAATGCTACAATGCCTGTATAAAAAGAGGACTATTATTGCGACAGAGGCTACAGAAAATATTAATGCATTATATAAAGAGCTCACCCGCTATGAGCTACATCCTGAGTTTAGGTTTTTGAATTCTGATATCAACACCAAGCTCACACAATTAGAACAGGACACTATATTTAGGAAGTCCAAAAAATTACAGCGAGATAGGCAAGATATGATCACTAAAAAACCCTCCAATACAAGTACTGCAGACAAGGGGTCCTTTAATGTGAGACCGAGACTGAACAGCCAACATAGGAATTTTTACAATAGCAAATTTCATAGTAAAAAACCTAGGTCTACTTCTACCTATAAGCCTGGGTCACGGTCCCATGAGAGTGAATTGAATAAATCACTTTCGACACATCAGGTGTCCACACCTACCCTGGAAACACCTGTGGTAGGCACCTCTGTAGAGGTTTTCCCCACAGTTTTAAGTACAGAGGCCCCTGTGTTTACCAGCCCAGGAGGGGTATTTTCTGACCCGTCGGTCAAGGAGATCCCTGTTGTGGGCAGAGTAAGCATGGAGTCCCGGAATTTTACTGAGACAAGATTACAATTAGAGGCCCTTAGGCTACAAATTGAAAAGATCCGGAAAAACAGGATCTTGGACCTAGAACAGGACCTTCCAGATCCCTCCATGGATCTTAATGGAGGGTCTGAGTTCACCGACCTCTTGGAACTTTCCACACATGAGGAGTATGTCCTCTTGCCCACCCCTCAAGGGTCGGGGGAGGGGGGTCCTACTCCTCTTCGACCTCAGAGTCATGCCTGTGACTCTCCTGGGAATGGTACTGCTCATACTGTGACAATTGATAACTCTCGGAAAATAGATGCTTGTGTACCTTTTTTACCTGTGGCAAAAAACACCCAGGTTCATATCACCAATTTCCTCACTCCAAGGGGGGGGAAAAGAAAAAACATTTTAGAGGAACCCGAGCAGGCATTAGGGTCAAACAAAAAAGAGAAGAAAGGTCAAAATTAACCGGTACTGATGAGGTTACAGAAAAAAATCTGGGAATCTTTAATCTATCCAACCACTCTCTGTCCAAAGGAGAACGCAGTGTTCTCAGCAAAGGGCTGTCTTTCTGCCCCACTGCCAACTCTAATGATTTTAATTTATTTATTGATTTTCAAAAATTTATCAGAAAACTGACATTGAGACGACATTTCCAGATGAACAAATTTAATCCCAAGAACGATTGTATCTCGATACCGGATGATTTTTTGCATACAGAGTTGAGGTTAAAGTCGAACTTTTATCCACTTCAGAGCAAAGGACACCATTTGAAAACCTTTAATGATTTGGTACTAGAAGACCTAAAAAAACTTGATTTGAGGGGGAGGCAACTCAAGTCGAATTTGACCAGAGAGGAGAGGCAAGCCCTCCGGTCTCTTAAATCCAATCCCCATTTGGTAATCAGAAATGCGGATAAAGGAGGAGGAATTGTGGTGCAAGACAAGGATGCATATATTCAGGAGGCTCTTAGGAACCTTTCCAACCGTACACATTATGAAGTGGTTGACATGAAATCATATGAAACAGCAGTTCTGGAATACAGAACATTCATTCAAAGGGCAGCTTCACTAGGAATCCTTGGAAAGGAGGAATTCAAGTTCCTAGACGTCAAAAATCCAAAAATACCTTTTTTTTACCACCTACCGAAAATACACAAGTGCCTTGTAAATCCCCCTGGAAGACCGATCATTTCAGGGATCGGTTCTTTGACTGAAAATTTAGCTGACTACTTGGATTGTGTGATGAGGGTTCATGTATCCAAGTTGAGGAGCTATTTGAGAGATTCCATGCAGCTTATAAAGCTTATAAAGGATATCAAATGGAAAGAATCCTTTGTGTTTGTATCACTAGATATTGCTTCTTTGTATACTAACATCACGCATGATTTGGGACTAGAGTGTTTCAAGCAGTTCCTATATATGGACGAGAGGCTACCATTTGAACAGAAAAACTTTCTACAGGATGGGATGGAGTTCATATTGAAGAACAACTACTTCACATTCCAGGGGACTATGTACCATCAATGCTGTGGCACAGCGATGGGCTCGAAAGTAGCACCTACTTTTGCAAACTTATTTATGGGCCTTTTTGAACTACAATTTATATATAATTCTGAGCTGTATGGGCATGTGGTAATATATAAGAGATATATCGACGATTTATTTATAATCTGGGACAATTCTAAAAACAACTTACCAGTCTTTTTGGACAGCATAAAAAACAATAATTGGGGTCTCATCTTTTCACCCACCATCAAGGCAGACAGGATAGACTTCCTGGATTTGACGATTTTTCACGAAAAAGGGTCGATTTACACCAAGACCTTCTTTAAAAAGGTGGACTGCAATGGATACATCAATTTCACTAGCAGCCACTTTAATAAATGGTTGCTTAATGTCCCCAACAATCAGTTTCAGAGGGTACGGAGGAACTGCACCCGTGATTCAGACTTTCAGGAACAGGCGGTGGTCCTGAGGGACAGATTTCGGGCTAAAAAATATCCAGGGTCTGTGATCAAAAAAGCCTATAATATCAACAAGTCGTTCAAACAGGTTGACCTCATTGAGAAGGTCAATAACTCCGAGAATAAGGAGAAGAACTTGACCTTTTCTTCGAATTTCCTAATGACATATAGTGATGATAGTGGCAAAGTGAAAGATATCATTGCCAAACACTGGAAAGTCTTATTGAATGATCCATTCCTGAAGGAGATTTTACCTCCAAAACCAGGAATCACATACCGCAGAGCCTCGAGCCTGAAAAATCACTTGGCCCCCAGTAGACTCAAAAATAATAGCAATGATATGGTCATTTCCACTACCAAACCTTTGGGGGTGTTCAGGTGTTTGGTGAAGAATTGTCTTTGTTGTAACATCATCCAACATAGAAGGGTCTCTTTTGGGCTGCTTCCAGGGGGGACTGAATTCCCTATCAAAAGCCATATGACTTGCCAATCGGATTTTGTGATATATCTAATAGAATGTGAGTGTGAGAAGAGATATGTGGGCAGAACGACACAGCCCCTCCATAATAGACTAAACTCACACAGACACAATATTAAAATAGGTTTTTTGTTACATGGTCTCTCCAGGCATATAACCTTGATACATAAAGGTAAATCACGTTTGAGAATCACACCCATTGAACAGATTCCCCCCTGTGCCAACAATCGGGTGGAGCTTTTGAACAAGAAAGAAACTTTTTGGATCTATAAACTGAATACTTTGAAACCACAAGGGCTAAATGAGGTGACTGATTTGTTCATGAAAGGTTGAATTAATTTGTCCTGCTATCTTTGTGAATTTTATGGTTTTATTATGGTCTTACTTGTGTAAAAAAATTTTTTTTAGCATTATGTAGTAATATTGTTGGTTTTATGCTTTTAGATTATCCTTGGGAGTGACATTGACCCTCTAGAATTTTTTCCATATAAAATTGATTTTATTATATATTAGATACATATACATATATCATCTGCAGTTCTTAGACAAAAAAATTTTTTCACTTGTTTTTAGTTGTTGGTTTTTACCTGTGGACATTGGTCTGATTTATGATTACTATTTTTTTCGTATGATTGCACCATGCACTTTGTAACCATTGGCTTTGGCTTTTTAAGTTTTTGGACTTTCTGTTTAGTTCAAATTGATCTTCACGTTTTTGAAGTCATGTGTTCATCACTACAATTTTTCTGCCCCGTTAGTAATACGCTATTCATATGTTTTTTCTTTCTGCTCTGCCCACTATAATTTAATTATACAATTTTTTCCGTACTTTGGATAGTTTGTTTTCGTTTCTTTTTACTTGTTTTCCCTCCTGTTTTCGGGCTATATAAATGTCCGCATAAGATGAGCCGTCTATTAGTACTGAGGATAGAGCGCTATATCTGGGTGCTGAGAGGTGAACGAGTTTCCTCCTAACCTACGCTCCGTCTCGTAGTGACATTTGATATTATGGCACAGGGAGGCAAATTCCATGTGTTTTGTTTTGGGTTTTTCCTCCCCGCTTTTTCAATTGTTCCCTTCGGCCTGCCCCGGGGGTTCTGATTAATTGATACTGAACCGTATACATTTGTTTTAAAGGGTTCACCCCACACCAGTATAATGTTAGGTTTTGTATAGATATATATATATACATGTATACATTGTTCATTGTAAAGACTGATTTGTGGTTTCAGTTACACATCACGTCAACCTTTGATTTATATACACGGTTCTTTAGTGATAAATATGGATATGTTCACATCAGCACATATATATGCCTGCCCCCTCTCTTTTTCGGGTTTCTATGGTTTTTTTCACGGGGTCTGCAATAAGGACTTTCGATGTAAACCGGCAGATCATCCTCTGCACGGAGATTGGAAGACTGACTGGTTCTTTTTTCTTTGACATGCGCACTCCCCCTTTTTTCCCACGCTTTGAACTTTCTTCACCTTGTCTTAACAAGCTCCGGACCTTTTTTCTGACATGCGCACTCACTTTTTTCCCACGCTCTGAACTTTCCTCACCCCTGCCTAGGTACTTGACGTTGACTTACGCAGTTTTTGCACGTTAACACTCGGAATTATACGTATCATCTCACAGCTTCACTCTCAGAGGTACTCCTCTCTATACTTGACTTTCAAAGGCATTTTCGGGACTTCTAAGGTGGAGACATTGTTTCTCCCTTAAGATGCAACCCGGTTTGGGAAAAGAGTTATATTCTCAGGGGTTCGAGACCGCTGCAGAGCAGCTTGGCATTGCAGAGTTTATTTCCCGTATTTTATCTTTAACACACAATAATACACATACACTTTTTTTCTTTTTATTAAAGCCTTTTATTGATTTTATTTCGTTCCCATTTGGATAATATGATGATATTTTGATATGTAATGTTTCCTTTGTTCATGATTTTTACTGTCATGTTTTTTGTTTTTTTTCTGATGTGTCATTCCCGCCCTTTTTTTTGGAAGAGGGTGGGCTTTGACGTCATCGTGACGGAATGTACATATATTCGGCAGTCCTCATGTTTTAGCAGATTTGATGTACTTTTGTCCTGTGTGTCCTGAGGAAGGGAGCTGAGACTCCGGAAACGCGTCGACCTAAAGATGAAATAAAGGAACATTAACTCTCCATATTCAGAGTGGTCATTTGGCGCAGCCTTGCAAGCCCTACTTCACCATTCTCTGTTATCAGCCGTTTTGGGTGCTGCTGCCGTTGGCCGTGTTTATTGCCTGCTCAGTGGTTGTGACTCTCACAACTTACGGGGTGAGTGAATTTCTTTAATTACCCCACGTATTTCTCAGATAAGACCCTATTTTGCGCTTTCTTTCCACAGTTCTCTGTGTACTTTTCAAAATGAAACAGATGCTTTGCATGAAGCACTCTCAAATAGACGCGTGTCTTTCTCCTCCCCTGGATAACCCAGGGGAAGAAAAGTCCTCTGAGAGCCATGACTTGTTCATCTTGGTTCTTTTTTCAAAAGCGAGGGGACTCCAACCACAGTCTCCCTCGTTTCCACTAATTGGGCCACACACACCCCACTTGACTGGCATCACTTGATCCCCCTTTTCAAAATGAAAGAGATGCTTTGCATGAAGCACTCTCAAAAATACACGTGCCTTTCACCTCCCCTGGATGACCCAGGGGAAGAAAAGTCCTCTGAGAGCCATGACTTGTTCATCTTGGTTCTTTTTTCAAAAGCGAGGGAACTCACACCACAGTCTCCATCGTTTCCACTAATTGGGCCACACACACCCCACTTGACTGGCATCACTTGATCCCCCTGTTCAAAATGAAACAGATGCTTTGCATGAAGCACTCTCAAAAATATGCGTGCCTTTCACCTCCCCTGGATAACCCAGGGGAAAAAAAGTCCTCTGAGAGCCATGACTTGTTCATCTTGGTTCTTTTTTCAAAAGCGAGGGGACTCCAACCACAGTCTCCCTCGTTTCCACTAATTGGGCAACACACACACCACTTGACTGGCATCACTTGATCCCCCTTTTCAAAATGAAACAGATGCTTTGCATGAAGCACTCTAAAAAATACACGTGCCTTTCACCTCCCCTGGATGACCAAGGGGAAGAAAAGTCCTCTGAGAGCCATGACTTGTTCATCTTGGTTCTTTTTTCAAAAGCGAGGGGACTCAAACCACAGTCTCCCTCGTTTCCAATAATTGGGCCACACACACCCCACTTGACTGGCACCACTTGATCCCCCTTTTCAAAATGAAACAGATGCTTTGCATGAAGCACTCTCAAATATACGCGTGTCTTTCACCTCCCCTGGATAACCCAGGGGAAGAAAAGTCCTCTGAGAGCCATGACTTGTTCATCTTGGTTCTTTTTTCAACAGCGAGGGGACTCCAACCACAGTCTCCCTCGTTTCCACTAATTGGGCCACACACACCCCACTTGACTGGCATCACTTGATCCCCCTTTTCAAAATGAAACAGATGCTTTGCATGAAGCACTCTTAAATATACGCGTGTCTTTCACCTCCCCTGGATAACCCAGGGGGAAAAAAAATCCTCTGAGAGCCATGACTTGTTCATCTTGGTTCTTTTTTCAAAAGCGAGGAGACGCCAACCACAGTCTCCCTTATTTCCACTAATTGGGCCACACACACACCACTTGACTGGCATCACTTGATCCCCCTTTTCAAGATGAAACAGATGCTTTGCATGAAGCACTCTCAAAAATACGCGTGCCTTTCACATCCCCTGGATGACCCAGGGGAAGAAAAGTCCTCTGAGAGCCATGACTTGTTCATCTTGGTTCTTTTTTCAAAAGCGAGGTGATTCCAACCACAGTCTCCCTCGTTTCCACTAATTGGGCAACACACACCCCACTTGACTGGCATCACTTGATCCCCCTTTTCAAAATGAAACAGATGCTTTGCATGAAGCACTCTCAAAAATACGCGTGCCTTTCACCTCCCCTGGATGACCCAGGGGAAGAAAAGTCCTCTGAGAGCCATGACTTGTTCATCTTGGTTCTTTTTTCAAAAGCGAGGGGACTCCAACCAAAGTCTCCCTCGTTTCCACTAATTGGGCCACACACACCCCAATTGACTGGCATCACTTGATCCCACTTTTCAAAATGAAACAGATGCTTTGCATGAAGCACTCTCAAATATACGCGTGTGTTTCACCTCCCCTGGATAACCCAGGGGAAGAAAAGTCCTCTGAGAGCCATGACTTGTTCATCTTGGTTCTTTTTTCAAAAGCGAGGGGACTCCAACCACAGTCTCCCTCGTTTCCACTAATTGGGCCACACACACCCCACTTGACTGGCATCACTTGATTCCCCTTTTCAAAATGAAGCAGATGCTTTGCATGAAGCACTCTCAAATATACGCGTGTCTTTCACCTCCCCTGGATAACCCAGGGAAAGAAAAGTCCTCTGAGAGCCATGACTTGTTCATCTTGGTTCTTTTTTCAAAAGCGAGGGGACTCCAACCATAGTCTCCCTCTTTTCCACTAATTGGGCCACACACACCCCACTTGACTGGCATCACTTGATCCCCCTTTTCAAAATGAAACAGATGCTTTGCATGAAGCACTCTCAAAAATACGCGTGCCTTTCACCTCCCCTGGATGACCCAGGGGAAGAAAAGTCCTCTGAGAGCCATGACTTGTTCATCTTGGTTCTTTTTTCAAAAGCGAGGGAACTCACACCACAGTCTCCATCGTTTCCACTAATTGGGCCACACACACCCCACTTGACTGGCATCACTTGATCCCCCTTTTTAAAATGAAACAGATGCTTTGCATGAAGCACTCTCAAAAATACGCGTGCCTTTCACCTCCCCTGGATGACCCAGGGGAAGAAAAGTCCTCTGAGAGCCATGACTTGTTCATCTTGGTTGTTTTTTCAAAAGCGAGGGGACTCCAACCACAGTCTCCCTCGTTTCCACTAATTGGGCCACACACACCCCACTTGACTGGCATCACTTGATCCCCCTTTTCAAAATGAAACAGATGCTTTGCATGAAGCACTCTCAAATATACGCGTGTCTTTCACCTCCCCTGGATAACCCAGGGGAAAAAAAGTCCTCTGAGAGCCATGACTTGTTCATCTTGGTTCTTTTTTCAAAAGCGAGGGAACTCACACCACAGTCTCCATCGTTTCCACTAATTGAGCCACACACATCCCACTTGACTGGCATCACTTGATCCTCCTTTTCAAAATGAAACAGATGCTTTGCATGAAGTACTCTCAAAAATACGCGTGCCTTTCACCTCCCCAGGATGACCCAGGGGAAGAAAAGTCCTCTGAGAGCCATGACTTGTTCATATTGGTTCTTTTTTCAAAAGCGAGGGGACTCCAACCACAGTCTCCCTCGTTTCCACTAATTGGGCCACACACACCCCACTTGACTGGCTGACTGGCATCACTTGATCCCCCTTTTCAAAATGAAACAGATGCTTTGCATGAAGCACTCTCAAAAATACGCGTGCCTTTGCCTCCCCTGGATGACCCAGGGGAAGAAAAGTCCTCTGAGAGCCATGACTTGTTCATCTTGGTTCTTTTTTCAAAAGCGAGGGGACTCCAACCACAGTCTCCCTCGTTTCCACTAATTGGGCCACACACACCCCACTTGACTGGCATCACTTGATCCCACTTTTCAAAATGAAACAGATGCTTTGCATGAAGCACTCTCAAAAATACACGTGCCTTTCACCTGCCCTTGATGACCCAGGGGAAGAAAAGTCCTCTGAGAGCCATGACTTGTTCATCTTGGTTCTTTTTTCAAAAGCGAGGGAACTCACACCACAGTCTCCCTCGTTTCCACTAATTGGGCCACACACACCCCACTTGACTGGCATCACTTGATCCCCCTTTTCAAAATGAAACAGATGCATTGCATGAAGCACTCTCAAATATACGCGTGCCTTTCACCTCTCCTGGATAACCCAGGGGAAGAAAAGTGCTCTGAGAGCCATGACTTGTTCATCTTGGTTCTTTTTTCAAAAGCCAGGGGACTCCAACCACAGTCTCCCTCGTTTCCACTAATTGGGCCACACACACCCCACTTGACTGGCATTACTTGATCCCCCTTTTCAAAATGAAACAGATGCTTTGCATGAAGCACTCTTAAAAATACGCGTGCCTTTCACCTCCCCTGGATGACCCAGGGGAAGAAAAGTCCTCTGAGAGTCATGACTTGTTAATCTTGGTTCTTTTTTCAAAAGCCAGGGGACTCCAAACACATTCTCCCTCATTTCCACTAATTGGGCCACACACACCCCACTTGACTGGCATCACTTGATCCCCCTTTTCAAAATGAAACAGATGCTTTGCATGAAGCACTCTCAAATATACGCGTGCCTTTCACCTCTCCTGGATAACCCAGGGGAAGAAAAGTGATCTGAGAGCCATGACTTGTTCATCTTGGTTCTTTTTTCAAAAGCCAGGGGACTCCAACCACAGTCTCCCTCATTTCCACTAATTGGGCCACACACACCCCACTTGACTGGCATCACTTGATCCCCCTTTTCAAAATGAAACAGATGCTTTGCATGAAGCACTCTCAAAAATACACGTGCCTTTCACCTGCCCTGGATGACCCAGGGGAAGAAAAGTCCTCTGAGAGCCATGACTTGTTCATCTTGGTTCTTTTTTCAAAAGCGAGGGAACTCACACCACAGTCTCCCTCGTTTCCACTAATTGGGCCACACACACCCCACTTGACTGGCATCACTTGATCCCCCTTTTCAAAATGAAACAGATGCATTGCATGAAGCACTCTCAAATATACGCGTGCCTTTCACCTCTCCTGGATAACCCAGGGCAAGAAAAGTGCTCTGAGAGCCATGACTTGTTCATCTTGGTTCTTTTTTCAAAAGCCAGGGGACTCCAACCACAGTCTCCCTCGTTTCCACTAATTGGGCCACACACACCCCACTTGACTGGCATTACTTGATCCCCCTTTTCAAAATGAAACAGATGCTTTGCATGAAGCACTCTTAAAAATACGCGTGCCTTTCACCTCCCCTGGATGACCCAGGGGAAGAAAAGTCCTCTGAGAGCCATGACTTGTTCATCTTGGATCTTTTTTCAAAAGCCAGGGGACTCCAACCACAGTCTCCCTCGTTTCCAATAATTGGGCCACACACACACCACTTGACTGGCATCACTTGATCCCCCTTTTCAAAATGAAACAGATGCTTTGCATGAAGCACTCTCAAAAATACGCGTGCCTTTCACCTCCCCTGGATGACCCAGGGGAAGAAAAGTCCTCTGAGAGCCATGACTTGTTCATCTTGGTTCTTTTTTCAAAAGCGAGGGGATTCCAACCACAGTCTCCCTCGTTTCCACTAATTGAGCCACACACACCCCACTTGACTGGCATCACTTGATCCCCCTTTTTAAAATCAAACAGATGCTTTGCATGAAGCACTCTCAAAAATACGCGTGCCTTTCACCTCCCCTGGATGACCCAGAGGAAGAAAAGAAAGTCCTCTGAGAGCCATGACTTGTTCATCTTGGTTTTTTTTTCAAAAGCGAGGGGACTCCAACCACAGTCTCCCTCGTTTCCACTAATTGAGCCACACACACCCCACTTGACTGGCATCACTTGATCCCCCTTTTCAAAATGAAACCGATGCTTTGCATGAAGCACTCTCAAAAATACGCATGCCTTTCACCTCCCCTGGATGACCCAGGGGAAGAAAAGTCCTCTGAGAGCCATGACTTGTTCATCTTGGTTCTTTTTTCAAAAGCGAGGGGACTCCAACCACAGTCTCCCTCGTTTCCACTAATTGGGCCACACACACCCCACTTGACTGGCATCACTTGATCCCCCTTTTTAAAATGAAACAGATGCTTTGCATGAAGCACTCTCAAAAACACGCGTGCCTTTCACCTCCCCTGGATGACCCAAGGGAAGAAAAGTCCTCTGAGAGCCATGACTTGTTTATCTTGGTTCTTTTTTCAAAAGCGAGGGGACTCCAACCACAGTTTTCCTCGTTTCCACTAATTGGGCCACACACACCCCACTTGACTGGCATCACTTGATCCCCCTTTTCAAAATGAAACAGATGCTTTGCATGAAGCACTCTCAAAAATACGCGTGCCTTTCACCTCCCCTGGATGACCCAGGGGAAGAAAAGTCATCTGAGAGCCATGACTTGTTCATCTTGGTTCTTTTTTCAAAAGCGAGGGGACTCCAACCCCAGTCTCCCTCTTTTCCACTAATTGGGCCACACACAGCCCACTTGACTGGCATCACTTGAGCCCCCTTTTCAAAATGAAACAGATGCTTTGCATGAAGCACTCTAAAATATATGCGTGCCTTTCACCTCCCCTGGATGACCCAGGGGAAGAAAAGTCCTCTGAGAACCATGAATTGTTCATCTTGGTTCTTTTTTCAAAAGCGAGGGGACTACAAACACAGTGTCCCTCGTTTCCACTAATTGGGCCACACACACCCCACTTGACTGGCATCACTTGATCCCCCTTTTCAAAATGAAACAAATGCTTTGCATGAAGCACTCTGAAAAATACGCGTGCCTTTCCCCTCACCTGGATGACCCAGGGGAAGAAAAGTCCTCTGAGAGCCATGACTTGTTCATCTTGGGTCTTTTTTCAAAAGCTAGGGGACTCCAACCACAGTCTCCCTTGTTTCCACTAATTGGGCCACACAAAACCCACTTGACTGGCATCACTTGATCCTCCTTTTCAAAATGAATCTGATTCTTTGAATGAAGCACTCTCAAAAATACGTGTGCCTTTCACCTCCCCTGGATGACCTAAAGGAGGAAAAGTCCTCTGAGAGCCATGACTTGTTCATCTTGGGTTTTTTTTTTAAAAGCGAGGGGACTCCAACCACAGTCTCCCTCGTTTCCACTAATTGGGCCACACACACCCCACTTGACTGGCATCACTTGATCCCCCTTTTCAAAATGAAACAGATGCTTTGCATGAAGCACTCTCAAATATACGCGTGCCTTTCACCTCTCCTGGATAACCCAGGGGAAGAAAAGTGATCTGAGAGCCATGACTTGTTCATCTTGGTTCTTTTTTCAAAAGCCAGGGGACTCCAACCACAGTCTCCCTCATTTCCACTAATTGGGCCACACACACCCCACTTGACTGGCATCACTTGATCCCCCTTTTCAAAATGAAACAGATGCTTTGCATGAAGCACTCTCAAAAATACACGTGCCTTTCACCTGCCCTGGATGACCCAGGGGAAGAAAAGTCCTCTGAGAGCCATGACTTGTTCATCTTGGTTCTTTTTTCAAAAGCGAGGGAACTCACACCACAGTCTCCCTCGTTTCCACTAATTGGGCCACACACACCCCACTTGACTGGCATCACTTGATCCCCCTTTTCAAAATGAAACAGATGCATTGCATGAAGCACTCTCAAATATACGCGTGCCTTTCACCTCTCCTGGATAACCCAGGGCAAGAAAAGTGCTCTGAGAGCCATGACTTGTTCATCTTGGTTCTTTTTTCAAAAGCCAGGGGACTCCAACCACAGTCTCCCTCGTTTCCACTAATTGGGCCACACACACCCCACTTGACTGGCATTACTTGATCCCCCTTTTCAAAATGAAACAGATGCTTTGCATGAAGCACTCTTAAAAATACGCGTGCCTTTCACCTCCCCTGGATGACCGAGGGGAAGAAAAGTCCTCTGAGAGTCATGACTTGTTAATCTTGGTTCTTTATTGAAAAGCGAGGGGACTCCAACCACAGTCTCCCTTGTCTCCACTAATTGGGCCACACACACCCCACTTGACTGGCATCACTTGATCCCCCTTTTCAAAATGAAACAGATGCATTGCATGAAGCACTCTCAAATATCCGCGTGACTTTCATCTCTCCTGGATAACCCAGGGGAAGAAAAGTGCAATGAGAGCCATGACTTGTTCATCTTGGTTCTTTTTTCAAAAGCGAGGGGACTCCAACCACAGTCTCCCTCGTTTCCACTAATTGGGCCACACACACCTCAGTTGACTGGCATCACTTGATCCCCCTTTTCAAAATGAAACAGATGCTTTGCATGAAGCACTCTCAAATATACGCGTGCCTTTAACCTCCCCTGGATGACCCAGGGGAAGAAAAGTCCTCTGAGAGCCATGACTTGTTCATCTTGGTTCTTTTTTCAAAACCGAGGGGAATCCAACCACAGTCTCCCTCGTTTCCACTAATTGGGCCACACACACCCCACTTGACTGGCATCACTTGATCCCCCTTTTCAAAATGAAACAGATGCTTTGCATGAAGCACTCTCAAAAATACGCGTGCCTTTCACCTCCCCTGGATGACCCAGGGGAAGAAAAGTCCTCTGAGAGCCATGACTTGTTCATCTTGGTTCTTTTTTCAAAAGCGAGGGGATTCCAACCACAGTCTCCCTCGTTTCCACTAATTGGGCCACACACACCCCACTTGACTGGCATCACTTGATCCCCCTTTTTAAAATCAAACAGATGCTTTGCATGAAGCACTCTCAAAAATACGCGTGCCTTTCACCTCCCCTGGATGACCCAGAGGAAGAAAAGAAAGTCCTCTGAGAGCCATGACTTGTTCATCTTGGTTCTTTTTTCAAAAGCGAGGGGACTCCAACCACAGTCTCCCTCGTTTCCACTAATTGAGCCACACACACCCCACTTGACTGGCATCACTTGATCCCCCTTTTCAAAATGAAACCGATGCTTTGCATGAAGCACTCTCAAAAATACGCATGCCTTTCACCTCCCCTGGATGACCCAGGGGAAGAAAAGTCCTCTGAGAGCCATTACTTGTTCATCTTGGTTCTTTTTTCAAAAGCGAGGGGACTCCAACCACAGTCTCCCTCGTTTCCACTAATTGGGCCACACACACCCCACTTGACTGGCATCACTTGATCCCCCTTTTTAAAATGAAACAGATGCTTTGCATGAAGCACTCTCAAAAACACGCGTGCCTTTCACCTCCCCTGGATGACCCAAGGGAAGAAAAGTCCTCTGAGAGCCATGACTTGTTTATCTTGGTTCTTTTTTCAAAAGCGAGGGAACTCCAACCACAGTCTTCCTCGTTTCCACTAATTGGGCCACACACACCCCACTTGACTGGCATCACTTGATCCCCCTTTTCAAAATGAAACAGATGCTTTGCATGAAGCACTCTCAAAAATACGCGTGCCTTTCACCTCCCCTGGATGACCCAGGGGAAGAAAAGTCATCTGAGAGCCATGACTTGTTCATCTTGGTTCTTTTTTCAAAAGCGAGGGGACTCCAACCACAGTCTCCCTCTTTTCCACTAATTGGGCCACACACAGCCCACTTGACTGGCATCACTTGAGCACCCTTTTCAAAATGAAACAGATGCTTTGCATGAAGCACTCTAAAATATATGCGTGCCTTTCACCTCCCCTGGATGACCCAGGGGAAGAAAAGTCCTCTGAGAACCATGAATTGTTCATCTTGGTTCTTTTTTCAAAAGCGAGGGGACTACAAACACAGTGTCCCTCGTTTCCACTAATTGGGCCACACACACCCCACTTGACTGGCATCACTTGATCCCCCTTTTCAAAATGAAACAAATGCTTTGCATGAAGCACTCTGAAAAATACGCGTGCCTTTCACCTCACCTGGATGACCCAGGGGAAGAAAAGTCCTCTGAGAGCCATGACTTGTTCATCTTGGGTCTTTTTTCAAAAGCTAGGGGACTCCAACCACAGTCTCCCTTGTTTCCACTAATTGGGCCACACAAAACCCACTTGACTGGCATCACTTGATCCCCCTTTTCAAAATGAAACAGATGCTTTGCATGAAGCACTCTCAAATATACGCGTGCCTTTCACCTCTCCTGGATAACCCAGGGGAAGAAAAGTGATCTGAGAGCCATGACTTGTTCATCTTGGTTCTTTTTTCAAAAGCCAGGGGACTCCAACCACAGTCTCCCTCATTTCCACTAATTGGGCCACACACACCCCACTTGACTGGCATCACTTGATCCCCCTTTTCAAAATGAAACAGATGCTTTGCATGAAGCACTCTCAAAAATACGCGTGCCTTTCACCTGCCCTGGATGACCCAGGGGAAGAAAAGTCCTCTGAGAGCCATGACTTGTTCATCTTGGTTCTTTTTTCAAAAGCGAGGGAACTCACACCACAGTCTCCCTCGTTTCCACTAATTGGGCCACACACACCCCACTTGACTGGCATCACTTGATCCCCCTTTTCAAAATGAAACAGATGCATTGCATGAAGCACTCTCAAATATACGCGTGCCTTTCACCTCTCCTGGATAACCCAGGGGAAGAAAAGTGCTCTGAGAGCCATGACTTGTTCATCTTGGTTCTTTTTTCAAAAGCCAGGGGACTCCAACCACAGTCTCCCTCGTTTCCACTAATTGGGCCACACACACCCCACTTGACTGGCATTACTTGATCCCCCTTTTCAAAATGAAACAGATGCTTTGCATGAAGCACTCTTAAAAATACGCGTGCCTTTCACCTCCCCTGGATGACCCAGGGGAAGAAAAGTCCTCTGAAAGCCATGACTTGTTCATCTTGGTTCTTTTTTCAAAAGCGAGGGGACTCCAACCACAGTCTCCCTCGTTTCCACTAATTGGGCCACATACACCCCACTTGAATGGCATCACTTGATCCCCCTTTTCAAAATGAAACAGATGCTTTGCATGAAGCACTCTCAAATATACGCGTGCCTTTCAGCTCCCCTGGATGACCCAGGGGAAGAAAAGTCCTCTGAGAGCCATGACTTGTTCATCTTGGTTCTTTTTTCAAAAGCGAGGGGACTCCAACCACAGTCTCCCTCGTTTCCACTAATTGAGCCACACACACCCCACTTGACTGGCATCACTTGATCCCCCTTTACAAAATGAAAGCGATGCTTTGCATGAATCACTCTCAAAAATACGCATGCCTTTCACCTCCCCTGGATGACCCAGGGGAAGAAAAGTCCTCTGAGAGCCATGACTTGTTCATCTTGGTTCTTTTTTCAAAAGCGAGGGGACTCCAACCACAGTCTCCCTCATTTCCACTAATTGGGCCACACACACCCCACTTGACTGGCTTCACTTGATCCCCCTTTTTAAAATGAAACAGATGCTTTGCATGAAGCACTCTCAAAAACACGCGTGCCTTTCACCTCCCCTGGATGACCCAAGGGAAGAAAAGTCCTCTGAGAGCCATGACTTGTTTATCTTGGTTCTTTTTTCAAAAGCGAGGGGACTCCAACCACAGTCTTCCTCGTTTCCACTAATTGGGCCACACACACCCCACTTGACTGGCATCACTTGATCCCCCTTTTCAAAATGAAATAGATGCTTTGCATGAAGCACTCTCAAAAATACGCGTGCCTTTCACCTCCCCTGGATGACCCAGGGGAAGAAAAGTCATCTGAGAGCCATGACTTGTTCATCTTGGTTCTTTTTTCAAAAGCGAGGGGACTCCAACCACAGTCTCCCTCTTTTCCACTAATTGGGCCACACACAGCCCACTTGACTGGCATCACTTGAGCCCCCTTTTCAAAATGAAACAGATGCTTTGCATGAAGCACTCTAAAATATATGCGTGCCTTTCACCTCCCCTGGATGACCCAGGGGAAGAAAAGTCCTCTGAGAACCATGAATTGTTCATCTTGGTTCTTTTTTCAAAAGCGAGGGGACTACAAACACAGTGTCCCTCGTTTCCACTAATTGGGCCACACACACCCCACTTGACTGGCATCACTTGAGCCCCCTTTTCAAAATGAAACAGATGCTTTGCATGAAGCACTCTAAAATATATGCGTGCCTTTCACCTCCCCTGGATGACCCAGGGGAAGAAAAGTCCTCTGAGAGCCATGACTTGTTCATCTTGGGTCTTTTTTCAAAAGCTAGGGGACTCCAACCACAGTCTCCCTTGTTTCCACTAATTGGGCCACACAAAACCCACTTGACTGGCATCACTTGATCCTCCTTTTCAAAATGAATCCGATGCTTTGAATGAAGCACTCTCAAAAATACGTGTGCCTTTCACCTCCCCTGGATGACCTAAAGGAGGAAAAGTCCTCTGAGAGCCATGACTTGTTCATCTTGGTTCTTTTTTCAAAAGCCAGGGGACTCCAACCACAGTCTCCCTCATTTCCACTAATTGGGCCACACACACCCCACTTGACTGGCATCACTTGATCCCCCTTTTCAAAATGAAACAGATGCTTTGCATGAAGCACTCTCAAAAATACACGTGCCTTTCACCTGCCCTGGATGACCCAGGGGAAGAAAAATCCTCTGAGAGCCATGACTTGTTCATCTTGGTTCTTTTTTCAAAAGCGAGGGAACTCACACCACAGTCTCCCTCGTTTCCACTAATTGGGCCACACACACCCCACTTGATTGGCATCACTTGATCCCCCTTTTCAAAATGAAACAGATGCATTGCATGAAGCACTCTCAAATATACGCGTGCCTTTCACCTCTCCTGGATAACCCAGGGGAAGAAAAGTGCTCTGAGAGCCATGACTTGTTCATCTTGGTTCTTTTTTCAAAAGCCAGGGGACTCCAACCACAGTCTCCCTCGTTTCCACTAATTGGGCTACACACACCCCACTTGACTGGCATTACTTGATCCCCCTTTTCAAAATGAAACAGATGCTTTGCATGAAGCACTCTTAAAAATACGCGTGCCTTTCACCTCCCCTGGATGACCCAGGGGAAGAAAAGTCCTCTGAGAGTCATGACTTGTTAATCTTGGTTCTTTTTTCAAAAGCCAGGGGACTCCAACCACAGTCTCCCTCATTTCCACTAATTGGGCCACACACACCCCACTTGACTGGCATCACTTGATCCCCCTTTTCAAAATGAAACAGATGCTTTGCATGAAGCACTCTCAAATATACGCGTGCCTTTCACCTCTCCTGGATAACCCAGGGGAAGAAAAGTGATCTGAGAGCCATGACTTGTTCATCTTGGTTCTTTTTTCAAAAGCCAGGGGACTCCAACCACAGTCTCCCTCATTTCCACTAATTGGGCCACACACACCCCACTTGACTGGCATCACTTGATCCCCCTTTTCAAAAAGAAACAGATGCTTTGCATGAAGCACTCTCAAAAATACACGTGCCTTTCACCTGCCCTGGATGACCCAGGGGAAGAAAAGTCCTCTGAGAGCCATGACTTGTTCATCTTGGTTCTTTTTTCAAAAGCGAGGGAACTCACACCACAGTCTCCCTCGTTTCCACTAATTGGGCCACACACACCCCACTTGACTGGCATCACTTGATCCCCCTTTTCAAAATGAAACAGATGCATTGCATGAAGCACTCTCAAATATACGCGTGCCTTTCACCTCTCCTGGATGACCCAGGGCAAGAAAAGTGCTCTGAGAGCCATGACTTGTTCATCTTGGTTCTTTATTGAAAAGCGAGGGGACTCCAACCACAGTCTCCCTTGTCTCCACTAATTGGGCCACACACACCCCACTTAACTGGCATCACTTGATCCCCCTTTTTAAAATGAAACAGATGCTTTGCATGAAGCACTCTCAAAAACACGCGTGCCTTTCACCTCCCCTGGATGACCCAAGGGAAGAAAAGTCCTCTGAGAGCCATGACTTGTTTATCTTGGTTCTTTTTTCAAAAGCGAGGGGAATCCAACCACAGTCTTCCTCGTTTCCACTAATTGGGCCACACACACCCCACTTGACTGGCATCACTTGATCCCCCTTTTCAAAATGAAACAGATGCTTTGCATGAAGCACTCTCAAAAATACGCGTGCCTTTCACCTCCCCTGGATGACCCAGGGGAAGAAAAGTCATCTGAGAGCCATGACTTGTTCATCTTGGTTCTTTTTTCAAAAGCGAGGGGACTCCAACCACAGTCTCCCTCTTTTCCACTAATTGGGCCACACACAGCCCACTTGACTGGCATCACTTGAGCCCCCTTTTCAAAATGAAACAGATGCTTTGCATGAAGCACTCTAAAATATATGCGTGCCTTTCACCTCCCCTGGATGACCCAGGGGAAGAAAAGTCCTCTGAGAACCATGAATTGTTCATCTTGGTTCTTTTTTCAAAAGCGAGGGGACTACAAACACAGTGTCCCTCGTTTCCACTAATTGGGCCACACACACCCCACTTGACTGGCATCACTTGATCCCCCTTTTCAAAAGGAAACAAATGCTTTGCATGAAGCACTCTGAAAAATACGCGTGCCTTTCACCTCACCTGGATGACCCAGGGGAAGAAAAGTCCTCTGAGAGCCATGACTTGTTCATCTTGGGTCTTTTTTCAAAAGCTAGGGGACTCCAACCACAGTCTCCCTTGTTTCCACTAATTGGGCCACACAAAACCCACTTGACTGGCATCACTTGATCCTCCTTTTCAAAATGAATCCGATGCTTTGAATGAAGCACTCTCAAAAATACGTGTGCCTTTCACCTCCCCTGGATGACCTAAAGGAGGAAAAGTCCTCTGAGAGCCATGACTTGTTCATCTTGGTGTTTTTTTTTAAAAGCGAGGGGACTCCAACCACAGTCTCCCTCGTTTCCACTAATTGGGCCACACACACCCCACTTGACTGGCATCACTTGATCCCCCTTTTCAAAATGAAACAGATGCTTTGCATGAAGCACTCTCAAATATACGCGTGCCTTTCACCTCTCCTGGATAACCCAGGGGAAGAAAAGTGATCTGAGAGCCATGACTTATTCATCTTGGTTCTTTTTTCAAAAGCCAGGGGACTCCAACCACAGTCTCCCTCATTTCCACTAATTGGGCCACACACACCCCACTTGACTGGCATCACTTGATCCCCCTTTTCAAAATGAAACAGATGCTTTGCATGAAGCACTCTCAAAAATATACGTGCCTTTCACCTGCCCTGGATGACCCAGGGGAAGAAAAGTCCTCTGAGAGCCATGACTTGTTCATCTTGGTTCTTTTTTCAAAAGCGAGGGAACTCACACCACAGTCTCCCTCGTTTCCACTAATTGGGCCACACACACCCCACTTGACTGGCATCACTTGATCCCCCTTTTCAAAATGAAACAGATTCATTGCATGAAGCACTCTAAAATATATGCGTGCCTTTCACCTCCCCTGGATGACCCAGGGGAAGAAAAGTCCTCTGAGAACCATGAATTGTTCATCTTGGTTCTTTTTTCAAAAGCGAGGGGACTACAAACACAGTGTCCCTCGTTTCCACTAATTGGGCCACACACACCCCACTTGACTGGCATCACTTGATCCCCCTTTTCAAAATGAAACAAATGCTTTGCATGAAGCACTCTGAAAAATACGCGTGCCTTTCACCTCACCTGGATGACCCAGGGGAAGAAAAGTCCTCTGAGAGCCATGACTTGTTCATCTTGGGTCTTTTTTCAAAAGCTAGGGGACTCCAACCACAGTCTCCCTTGTTTCCACTAATTGGGCCACACAAAACCCACTTGACTGGCATCACTTGATCCTCCTTTTCAAAATGAATCCGATGCTTTGAATGAAGCACTCTCAAAAATACGTGTGCCTTTCACCTCCCCTGGATGACCTAAAGGAGGAAAAGTCCTCTGAGAGCCATGACTTGTTCATCTTGGGGTTTTTTTTTAAAAGCGAGGGGACTCCAACCACAGTCTCCCTCGTTTCCACTAATTGGGCCACACACACCCCACTTGACTGGCATCACTTGATCCCCCTTTTCAAAATGAAACAGATGCTTTGCATGAAGCACTCTCAAATATACGCGTGCCTTTCACCTCTCCTGGATAACCCAGGGGAAGAAAAGTGATCTGAGAGCCATGACTTATTCATCTTGGTTCTTTTTTCAAAAGCCAGGGGACTCCAACCACAGTCTCCCTCATTTCCACTAATTGGGCCACACACACCCCACTTGACTGGCATCACTTGATCCCCCTTTTCAAAATGAAACAGATGCTTTGCATGAAGCACTCTCAAAAATACACGTGCCTTTCACCTGCCCTGGATGACCCAGGGGAAGAAAAGTCCTCTGAGAGCCATGACTTGTTCATCTTGGTTCTTTTTTCAAAAGCGAGGGAACTCACACCACAGTCTCCCTCGTTTCCACTAATTGGGCCACACACACCCCACTTGACTGGCATCACTTGATCCCCCTTTTCAAAATGAAACAGATTCATTGCATGAAGCACTCTCAAATAAACGCGTGCCTTTCACCTCTCCTGGATAACCCAGGGGAAGAAAAGTGCTCTGAGAGCCATGACTTGTTCATCTTGGTTCTTTTTTCAAAAGCCAGGGGACTCCAACCACAGTCTCCCTCGTTTCCACTAATTGGGCCACACACACCCCACTTGACTGGCATTACTTGATCCCCCTTTTCAAAATGAAACAGATGCTTTGCATGAAGCACTCTTAAAAATACGCGTGCCTTTCACCTCCCTTGGATGACCCAGGGGAAGAAAGGTCCTCTGAGAGTCATGACTTGTTAATCTTGGTTCTTTTTTCAAAAGCCAGGGGACTCCAACCACAGTCTCCCTCATTTCCACTAATTGGGCCACACACACCCCACTTGACTGGCATCACTTGATCCCCCTTTTCAAAATGAAACAGATGCTTTGCATGAAGCACTCTCAAATATACGCGTGCCTTTCACCTCTCCTGGATAACCCAGGGGAAGAAAAGTGATCTGAGAGCCATGACTTGTTCATCTTGGTTCTTTTTTCAAAAGCGAGGGGACTCCAACCACAGTCTCCCTCGTTTCCACTAATTGAGCCACACACACCCCACTTGACTGGCATCACTTGATCCCCCTTTACAAATTGAAACCGATGCTTTGCATGAATCACTCTCAAAAATACGCATGCCTTTCACCTCCCCTGGATGACCCAGGGGAAGAAAAGTCCTCTGAGAGCCATGACTTGTTCATCTTGGTTCTTTTTTCAAAAGCGAGGGGACTCCAACCACAGTCTCCCTCGTTTCCACTAATTGGGCCACACACACCCCACTTGACTGGCATCACTTGATCCCCCTTTTCAAAATGAAACAGATGCTTTGCATGAAGCACTCTCAAAAATACACGTGCCTTTCACCTGCCCTGGATGACCCAGGGGAAGAAAAGTCCTCTGAGAGCCATGACTTGTTCATCTTGGTTCTTTTTTCAAAAGCGAGGGAACTCACACCACAGTCTCCCTCGTTTCCACTAATTGGGCCACACACACCCCACTTGACTGGCATCACTTGATCCCCCTTTTCAAAATGAAACAGATGCATTGCATGAAGCACTCTCAAATATACGCGTGCCTTTCACCTCTCCTGGATAACCCAGGGCAAGAAAAGTGCTCTGAGAGCCATGACTTGTTCATCTTGGTTCTTTTTTCAAAAGCCAGGGGACTCCAACCACAGTCTCCCTCGTTTCCACTAATTGGGCCACACACACCCCACTTGACTGGCATTACTTGATCCCCCTTTTCAAAATGAAACAGATGCTTTGCATGAAGCACTCTTAAAAATACGCGTGCCTTTCACCTCCCCTGGATGACCCAGGGGAAGAAAAGTCCTCTGAGAGTCATGACTTGTTAATCTTGGTTCTTTATTGAAAAGCGAGGGGACTCCAACCACAGTCTCCCTTGTCTCCACTAATTGGGCCACACACACCCCACTTGACTGGCATCACTTGATCCCCCTTTTCAAAATGAAACAGATACTTTGCATGAAGCACTCTCAAATATCCGCGTGACTTTCATCTCTCCTGGATAACCCAGGGGAAGAAAAGTGCAATGAGAGCCATGACTTGTTCATCTTGGTTCTTTTTTCAAAAGCGAGGGGACTCCAACCACAGTCTCCCTCGTTTCCACTAATTGGGCCACACACACCTCAGTTGACTGGCATCACTTGATCCCCCTTTTCAAAATGAAACAGATGCTTTGCATGAAGCACTCTCAAATATACGCGTGCCTTTAACCTCCCCTGGATGACCCAGGGGAAGAAAAGTCCTCTGAGAGCCATGACTTGTTCATCTTGGTTCTTTTTTCAAAACCGAGGGGAATCCAACCACAGTCTCCCTCGTTTCCACTAATTGGGCCACACACACCCCACTTGACTGGCATCACTTGATCCCCCTTTTCAAAATGAAACAGATGCTTTGCATGAAGCACTCTCAAAAATACGCGTGCCTTTCACCTCCCCTGGATGACCCAGGGGAAGAAAAGTCCTCTGAGAGCCATGACTTGTTCATCTTGGTTCTTTTTTCAAAAGCGAGGGGATTCCAACCACAGTCTCCCTCGTTTCCACTAATTGGGCCACACACACCCCACTTGACTGGCATCACTTGATCCCCCTTTTTAAAATCAAACAGATGCTTTGCATGAAGCACTCTCAAAAATACGCGTGCCTTTCACCTCCCCTGGATGACCCAGAGGAAGAAAAGAAAGTCCTCTGAGAGCCATGACTTGTTAATCTTGGTTCTTTTTTCAAAAGCGAGGGGACTCCAACCACAGTCTCCCTCGTTTCCACTAATTGAGCCACACACACCCCACTTGACTGGCATCACTTGATCCCCCTTTTCAAAATGAAACCGATGCTTTGCATGAAGCACTCTCAAAAATACGCATGCCTTTCACCTCCCCTGGATGACCCAGGGGAAGAAAAGTCCTCTGAGAGCCATGACTTGTTCATCTTGGTTCTTTTTTCAAAAGCGAGGGGACTCCAACCACAGTCTCCCTCGTTTCCACTAATTGGGCCACACACACCCCACTTGACTGGCATCACTTGATCCCCCTTTTTAAAATGAAACAGATGCTTTGCATGAAGCACTCTCAAAAACACGCGTGCCTTTCACCTCCCCTGGATGACCCAAGGGAATAAAAGTCCTCTGAGAGCCATGACTTGTTTATCTTGGTTCTTTTTTCAAAAGCGAGGGGACTCCAACCACAGTCTTCCTCGTTTCCACTAATTGGGCCACACACACCCCACTTGACTGGCATCACTTGATCCCCCTTTTCAAAATGAAACAGATGCTTTGCATGAAGCACTCTCAAAAATACGCGTGCCTTTCACCTCCCCTGGATGACCCAGGGGAAGAAAAGTCATCTGAGAGCCATGACTTGTTCATCTTGGTTCTTTTTTCAAAAGCGAGGGGACTCCAACCACAGTCTCCCTCTTTTCCACTAATTGGGCCACACACAGCCCACTTGACTGGCATCACTTGAGCACCCTTTTCAAAATGAAACAGATGCTTTGCATGAAGCACTCTAAAATATATGCGTGCCTTTCACCTCCCCTGGATGACCCAGGGCAAGAAAAGTCCTCTGAGAACCATGAATTGTTCATCTTGGTTCTTTTTTCAAAAGCGAGGGGACTACAAACACAGTGTCCCTCGTTTCCACTAATTGGGCCACACACACCCCACTTGACTGGCATCACTTGATCCCCCTTTTCAAAATGAAACAAATGCTTTGCATGAAGCACTCTGAAAAATACGCGTGCCTTTCACCTCACCTGGATGACCCAGGGGAAGAAAAGTCCTCTGAGAGCCATGACTTGTTCATCTTGGGTCTTTTTTCAAAAGTTAGGGGACTCCAACCACAGTCTCCCTTGTTTCCACTAATTGGGCCACACAAAACCCACTTGACTGGCATCACTTGATCCTCCTTTTCAAAATGAATCCGATGCTTTGAATGAAGCACTCTCAAAAATACGTGTGCCTTTCACCTCCCCTGGATGACCTAAAGGAGGAAAAGTCCTCTGAGAGCCATGACTTTTTCATCTTGGGTTTTTTTTTTAAAAGCGAGGGGACTCCAACCACAGTCTCCCTCGTTTCCACTAATTGGGCCACACACACCCCACTTGACTGGCATCACTTGATCCCCCTTTTCAAAATGAAACAGATGCTTTGCATGAAGCACTCTCAAATATACGCGTGCCTTTCACCTCTCCTGGATAACCCAGGGGAAGAAAAGTGATCTGAGAGCCATGACTTGTTCATCTTGGTTCTTTTTTTAAAAGCCAGGGGACTCCAACCACAGTCTCCCTCATTTCCACTAATTGGGCCACACACAACCCACTTGACTGGCATCACTTGATCCCCCTTTTCAAAATGAAACAGATGCTTTGCATGAAGCACTCTCAAAAATACGCGTGCCTTTCACCTGCCCTGGATGACCCAGGGGAAGAAAAGTCCTCTGAGAGCCATGACTTGTTCATCTTGGTTCTTTTTTCAAAAGCGAGGGAACTCACACCACAGTCTCCCTCGTTTCCACTAATTGGGCCACACACACCCCACTTGACTGGCATCACTTGATCCCCCTTTTCAAAATGAAACAGATGCATTGCATGAAGCACTCTCAAATATACGCGTGCCTTTCACCTCTCCTGGATAACCCAGGGGAAGAAAAGTGCTCTGAGAGCCATGACTTGTTCATCTTGGTTCTTTTTTCAAAAGCCAGGGGACTCCAACCACAGTCTCCCTCGTTTCCACTAATTGGGCCACACACACCCCACTTGACTGGCATTACTTGATCCCCCTTTTCAAAATGAAACAGATGCTTTGCATGAAGCACTCTTAAAAATACGCGTGCCTTTCACCTCCCCTGGATGACCCAGGGGAAGAAAAGTCCTCTGAAAGCCATGACTTGTTCATCTTGGTTCTTTTTTCAAAAGCGAGGGGACTCCAACCACAGTCTCCCTCGTTTCCACTAATTGGGCCACATACACCCCACTTGACTGGCATCACTTGATCCCCCTTTTCAAAATGAAACAGATGCTTTGCATGAAGCACTCTCAAATATACGCGTGCCTTTTAGCTCCCCTGGATGACCCAGGGGAAGAAAAGTGCTCTGAGAGCCATGACTTGTTCATCTTGGTTCTTTTTTCAAAAGCGAGGGGACTCCAACCACAGTCTCCCTCGTTTCCACTAATTGGGCCACACACACCCCACTTGACTGGCTTCACTTGATCCCCCTTTTTAAAATGAAACAGATGCTTTGCATGAAGCACTCTCAAAAACACGCGTGCCTTTCACCTCCCCTGGATGACCCAAGGGAAGAAAAGTCCTCTGAGAGCCATGACTTGTTTATCTTGGTTCTTTTTTCAAAAGCGAGGGGACTCCAACCACAGTCTTCCTCGTTTCCACTAATTGGGCCACACACACCCCACTTGACTGGCATCACTTGATCCCCCTTTTCAAAATGAAATAGATGCTTTGCATGAAGCACTCTCAAAAATACGCGTGCCTTTCACCTCCCCTGGATGACCCAGGGGAAGAAAAGTCATCTGAGAGCCATGACTTGTTCATCTTGGTTCTTTTTTCAAAAGCGAGGGGACTCCAACCACAGTCTCCCTCTTTTCCACTAATTGGGCCACACACAGCCCACTTGACTGGCATCACTTGAGCCCCCTTTTCAAAATGAAACAGATGCTTTGCATGAAGCACTCTAAAATATATGCGTGCCTTTCACCTCCCCTGGATGACCCAGGGGAAGAAAAGTCCTCTGAGAACCATGAATTGTTCATCTTGGTTCTTTTTTCAAAAGCGAGGGGACTACAAACACAGTGTCCCTCGTTTCCACTAATTGGGCCACACACACCCCACTTGACTGGCATCACTTGAGCCCCCTTTTCAAAATGAAACAGATGCTTTGCATGAAGCACTCTAAAATATATGCGTGCCTTTCACCTCCCCTGGATGACCCAGGGGAAGAAAAGTCCTCTGAGAGCCATGACTTGTTCATCTTGGGTCTTTTTTCAAAAGCTAGGGGACTCCAACCACAGTCTCCCTTGTTTCCACTAATTGGGCCACACAAAACCCACTTGACTGGCATCACTTGATCCTCCTTTTCAAAATGAATCCGATGCTTTGAATGAAGCACTCTCAAAAATACGTGTGCCTTTCACCTCCCCTGGATGACCTAAAGGAGGAAAAGTCCTCTGAGAGCCATGACTTGTTCATCTTGGGTTTTTTTTTTAAAAGCGAGGGGACTCCAACCACAGTCTCCCTCGTTTCCACTAATTGGGCCACACACACCCCACTTGACTGGCATCACTTGATCCCCCTTTTAAAAATGAAACAGATGCTTTGCATGAAGCACTCTCAAATATACGCGTGCCTTTCACCTCTCCTGGATAACCCAGGGGAAGAAAAGTGATCTGAGAGCCATGACTTGTTCATCTTGGTTCTTTTTTCAAAAGCCAGGGGACTCCAACCACAGTCTCCCTCATTTCCACTAATTGGGCCACACACACCCCACTTGACTGGCATCACTTGATCCCCCTTTTCAAAATGAAACAGATGCTTTGCATGAAGCACTCTCAAAAATACACGTGCCTTTCACCTGCCCTGGATGACCCAGGGGAAGAAAAATCCTCTGAGAGCCATGACTTGTTCATCTTGGTTCTTTTTTCAAAAGCGAGGGAACTCACACCACAGTCTCCCTCGTTTCCACTAATTGGGCCACACACACCCCACTTGACTGGCATCACTTGATCCCCCTTTTCAAAATGAAACAGATGCATTGCATGAAGCACTCTCAAATATACGCGTGCCTTTCACCTCTCCTGGATAACCCAGGGGAAGAAAAGTGCTCTGAGAGCCATGACTTGTTCATCTTGGTTCTTTTTTCAAAAGCCAGGGGACTCCAACCACAGTCTCCCTCGTTTCCACTAATTGGGCTACACACACCCCACTCGACTGGCATTACTTGATCCCCCTTTTCAAAATGAAACAGATGCTTTGCATGAAGCACTCTTAAAAATACGCGTGCCTTTCACCTCCCCTGGATGACCCAGGGGAAGAAAAGTCCTCTGAGAGTCATGACTTGTTAATCTTGGTTCTTTTTTCAAAAGCCAGGGGACTCCAACCACAGTCTCCCTCATTTCCACTAATTGGGCCACACACACCCCACTTGACTGGCATCACTTGATCCCCCTTTTCAAAATGAAACAGATGCTTTGCATGAAGCACTCTCAAATATACGCGTGCCTTTCACCTCTCCTGGATAACCCAGGGGAAGAAAAGTGATCTGAGAGCCATGACTTGTTCATCTTGGTTCTTTTTTCAAAAGCCAGGGGACTCCAACCACAGTCTCCCTCATTTCCACTAATTGGGCCACACACACCCCACTTGACTGGCATCACTTGATCCCCCTTTTCAAAATGAAACAGATGCTTTGCATGAAGCACTCTCAAAAATACACGTGCCTTTCACCTGCCCTGGATGACCCAGGGGAAGAAAAGTCCTCTGAGAGCCATGACTTGTTCATCTTGGTTCTTTTTTCAAAAGCGAGGGAACTCACACCACAGTCTCCCTCGTTTCCACTAATTGGGCCACACACACCCCACTTGACTGGCATCACTTGATCCCCCTTTTCAAAATGAAACAGATGCATTGCATGAAGCACTCTCAAATATACGCGTGCCTTTCACCTCTCCTGGATAACCCAGGGCAAGAAAAGTGCTCTGAGAGCCATGACTTGTTCATCTTGGTTCTTTTTTCAAAAGCCAGGGGACTCCAACCACAGTCTCCCTCGTTTCCACTAATTGGGCCACACACACCCCACTTGACTGGCATTACTTGATCCCCCTTTTCAAAATGAAACAGATGCTTTGCATGAAGCACTCTTAAAAATACGCGTGCCTTTCACCTCCCCTGGATGACCCAGGGGAAGAAAAGTCCTCTGAGAGTCATGACTTGTTAATCTTGGTTCTTTATTGAAAAGCGAGGGGACTCCAACCACAGTCTCCCTTGTCTCCACTAATTGGGCCACACACACCCCACTTAACTGGCATCACTTGATCCCCCTTTTTAAAATGAAACAGATGCTTTGCATGAAGCACTCTCAAAAACACGCGTGCCTTTCACCTCCCCTGGATGACCCAAGGGAAGAAAAGTCCTCTGAGAGCCATGACTTGTTTATCTTGGTTCTTTTTTCAAAAGCGAGGGGAATCCAACCACAGTCTTCCTCGTTTCCACTAATTGGGCCACACACACCCCACTTGACTGGCATCACTTGATCCCCCTTTTCAAAATGAAACAGATGCTTTGCATGAAGCACTCTCAAATATACGCGTGCCTTTCACCTCTCCTGGATAACCCAGGGGAAGAAAAGTGATCTGAGAGCCATGACTTATTCATCTTGGTTCTTTTTTCAAAAGCCAGGGGACTCCAACCACAGTCTCCCTCATTTCCACTAATTGGGCCACACACACCCCACTTGACTGGCATCACTTGATCCCCCTTTTCAAAATGAAACAGATGCTTTGCATGAAGCACTCTCAAAAATACACGTGCCTTTCACCTGCCCTGGATGACCCAGGGGAAGAAAAGTCCTCTGAGAGCCATGACTTGTTCATCTTGGTTCTTTTTTCAAAAGCGAGGGAACTCACACCACAGTCTCCCTCGTTTCCACTAATTGGGCCACACACACCCCACTTGACTGGCATCACTTGATCCCCCTTTTCAAAATGAAACAGATTCATTGCATGAAGCACTCTAAAATATATGCGTGCCTTTCACCTCCCCTGGATGACCCAGGGGAAGAAAAGTCCTCTGAGAACCATGAATTGTTCATCTTGGTTCTTTTTTCAAAAGCGAGGGGACTACAAACACAGTGTCCCTCGTTTCCACTAATTGGGCCACACACACCCCACTTGACTGGCATCACTTGATCCCCCTTTTCAAAATGAAACAAATGCTTTGCATGAAGCACTCTGAAAAATACGCGTGCCTTTCACCTCACCTGGATGACCCAGGGGAAGAAAAGTCCTCTGAGAGCCATGACTTGTTCATCTTGGGTCTTTTTTCAAAAGCTAGGGGACTCCAACCACAGTCTCCCTTGTTTCCACTAATTGGGCCACACAAAACCCACTTGACTGGCATCACTTGATCCTCCTTTTCAAAATGAATCCGATGCTTTGAATGAAGCACTCTCAAAAATACGTGTGCCTTTCACCTCCCCTGGATGACCTAAAGGAGGAAAAGTCCTCTGAGAGCCATGACTTGTTCATCTTGGGGTTTTTTTTAAAAGCGAGGGGACTCCAACCACAGTCTCCCTCGTTTCCACTAATTGGGCCACACACACCCCACTTGACTGGCATCACTTGATCCCCCTTTTCAAAATGAAACAGATGCTTTGCATGAAGCACTCTCAAATATACGCGTGCCTTTTACCTCTCCTGGATAACCCAGGGGAAGAAAAGTGATCTGAGAGCCATGACTTATTCATCTTGGTTCTTTTTTCAAAAGCCAGGGGACTCCAACCACAGTCTCCCTCATTTCCACTAATTGGGCCACACACACCCCACTTGACTGGCATCACTTGATCCCCCTTTTCAAAATGAAACAGATGCTTTGCATGAAGCACTCTCAAAAATACACGTGCCTTTCACCTGCCCTGGATGACCCAGGGGAAGAAAAGTCCTCTGAGAGCCATGACTTGTTCATCTTGGTTCTTTTTTCAAAAGCGAGGGAACTCACACCACAGTCTCCCTCGTTTCCACTAATTGGGCCACACACACCCCACTTGACTGGCATCACTTGATCCCCCTTTTCAAAATGAAACAGATTCATTGCATGAAGCACTCTCAAATATACGCGTGCCTTTCACCTCTCCTGGATAACCCAGGGGAAGAAAAGTGCTCTGAGAGCCATGACTTGTTCATCTTGGTTCTTTTTTCTAAAGCCAGGGGACTCCAACCACAGTCTCCCTCGTTTCCACTATTTGGGCCACACACACCCCACTTGACTGGCATTACTTGATCCCCCTTTTCAAAATGAAACAGATGCTTTGCATGAAGCACTCTTAAAAATACGCGTGCCTTTCACCTCCCCTGGATGACCCAGGGGAAGAAAAGTCCTCTGAGAGTCATGACTTGTTAATCTTGGTTCTTTTTTCAAAAGCCAGGGGACTCCAACCATAGTCTCCCTCATTTCCACTAATTGGGCCACACACACCCCACTTGACTGGCATCACTTGATCCCCCTTTTCAAAATGAAACAGATGCTTTGCATGAAGCACTCTCAAATATACGCGTGCCTTTCACCTCTCCTGGATAACCCAGGGGAAGAAAAGTGATCTGAGAGCCATGACTTGTTCATCTTGGTTCTTTTTTCAGAAGCCAGGGGACTCCAACCACAGTCTCCCTCATTTCCACTAATTGGGCCACACACACCCCACTTGACTGGCATCACTTGATCCCCCTTTTCAAAATGAAACAGATGCTTTGCATGAAGCACTCTCAAAAATACACGTGCCTTTCACCTGCCCTGGATGACCCAGGGGAAGAAAAGTCCTCTGAGAGCCATGACTTGTTCATATTGGTTCTTTTTTCAAAAGCGAGGGAACTCACACCACAGTCTCCCTCGTTTCCACTAATTGGGCCACACACACCCCACTTGACTGGCATCACTTGATCCCCCTTTTCAAAATGAAACAGATGCATTGCATGAAGCACTCTCAAATATACGCGTGCCTTTCACCTCTCCTGGATAACCCAGGGCAAGAAAAGTGCTCTGAGAGCCATGACTTGTTCATCTTGGTTCTTTTTTCAAAAGCCAGGGGACTCCAACCACAGTCTCCCTCGTTTCCACTAATTGGGCCACACACACCCCACTTGACTGGCATTACTTGATCCCCCTTTTCAAAATGAAACAGATGCTTTGCATGAAGCACTCTTAAAAATACGCGTGCCTTTCACCTCCCCTGGATGACCCAGGGGAAGAAAAGTCCTCTGAGAGTCATGACTTGTTAATCTTGGTTCTTTATTGAAAAGCGAGGGGACTCCAACCACAGTCTCCCTTGTCTCCACTAATTGGGCCACACACACCCCACTTGACTGGCATCACTTGATCCCCCTTTTCAAAATGAAACAGATACTTTGCATGAAGCACTCTCAAATATCCGCGTGACTTTCATCTCTCCTGGATAACCCAGGGGAAGAAAAGTGCAATGAGAGCCATGACTTGTTCATCTTGGTTCTTTTTTCAAAAGCGAGGGGACTCCAACCACAGTCTCCCTCGTTTCCACTAATTGAGCCACACACACCTCAGTTGACTGGCATCACTTGATCCCCCTTTTCAAAATGAAACAGATGCTTTGCATGAAGCACTCTCAAATATACGCGTGCCGTTAACCTCCCCTGGATGACCCAGGGGAAGAAAAGTCCTCTGAGAGCCATGACTTGTTCATCTTGGTTCTTTTTTCAAAACCGAGGGGAATCCAACCACAGTCTCCCTCGTTTCCACTAATTGGGCCACACACACCCCACTTGACTGGCATCACTTGATCCCCCTTTTCAAAATGAAACAGATGCTTTGCATGAAGCACTCTCAAAAATACGCGTGCCTTTCACTTCCCCTGGATGACCCAGGGGAAGAAAAGTCCTCTGAGAGCCATGACTTGTTCATCTTGGATCTTTTTTCAGAAGCCAGGGGACTCCAACCACAGTCTCCCTCATTTCCACTAATTGGGCCACACACACCCCACTTGACTGGCATCACTTGATCCCCCTTTTCAAAATGAAACAGATGCTTTGCATGAAGCACTCTCAAAAATACACGTGCCTTTCACCTGCCCTGGATGACCCAGGGGAGGAAAAGTCCTCTGAGAGCCATGACTTGTTCATATTGGTTCTTTTTTCAAAAGCGAGGGAACTCACACCACAGTCTCCCTCGTTTCCACTAATTGGGCCACACACACCCCACTTGACTGGCATCACTTGATCCCCCTTTTCAAAATGAAACAGATGCATTGCATGAAGCACTCTCAAATATACGCGTGCCTTTCACCTCTCCTGGATAACCCAGGGCAAGAAAAGTGCTCTGAGAGCCATGACTTGTTCATCTTGGATCTTTTTTCAAAAGCCAGGGGACTCCAACCACAGTCTCCCTCGTTTCCAATATTTGGGCCACACACACACACCACTTGACTGGCATCACTTGATCCCCCTTTTCAAAATGAAACAGATGCTTTGCATGAAGCACTCTCAAAAATACGCGTGCCTTTCACCTCCCCTGGATGACCCAGGGGAAGAAAAGTCCTCTGAAAGCCATGACTTGTTCATCTTGATTCTTTTTTCAAAAGCGAGGGGATTCCAACCACAGTCTCCCTCGTTTCCACTAATTGGGCCACACACAACCCACTTGACTGGCATCACTTGATCCCCCTTTTTAAAATCAAACAGATGCTTTGCATGAAGCACTCTCAAAAATACGCGTGCCTTTCACCTCCCCTGGATGACCCAGGGGAAGAAAAGAAAGTCCTCTGAGAGCCATGACTTGTTCATCTTGGTTCTTTTTTCAAAAGCGAGGGGACTCCAACCACAGTCTCCCTCGTTTCCACTAATTGGGCCACACACACCCCACTTGACTGGCATCACTTGATCCCCCTTTTCAAAATGAAACAGATGCTTTGCATGAAGCACTCTCAAATATACGCGTGCCTTTCACCTCTCCTGGATAACCCAGGGGAAGAAAAGTGCTCTGAGAGCCATGACTTGTTCATCTTGGTTCTTTTTTCAAAAGCGAGGGGACTCCAACCACAGTCTCCCTCGTTTCCACTAATTGGGCCACACACACCCCACTTGACTGGCATCACTTGATCCCCCTTTTCAAAATGAAACAGATGCTTTGCATGAAGCACTCTCAAAAATACACGTGCCTTTCACCTGCCCTGGATGACCCAGGGGAAGAAAAGTCCTCTGAGAGCCATGACTTGTTCATCTTGGTTCTTTTTTCAAAAGCGAGGGAACTCACACCACAGTCTCCCTCGTTTCCACTAATTGGGCCACACACACCCCACTTGACTGGCATCACTTGATCCCCCTTTTCAAAATGAAACAGATGCATTGCATGAAGCACTCTCAAATATACGCGTGCCTTTCACCTCTCCTGGATAACCCAGGGCAAGAAAAGTGCTCTGAGAGCCATGACTTGTTCATCTTGGTTCTTTTTTCAAAAGCCAGGGGACTCCAACCACAGTCTCCCTCGTTTCCACTAATTGGGCCACACACACCCCACTTGACTGGCATTACTTGATCCCCCTTTTCAAAATGAAACAGATGCTTTGCATGAAGCACTCTTAAAAATACGCGTGCCTTTCACCTCCCCTGGATGACCCAGGGGAAGAAAAGTCCTCTGAGAGTCATGACTTGTTAATCTTGGTTCTTTATTGAAAAGCGAGGGGACTCCAACCACAGTCTCCCTTGTCTCCACTAATTGGGCCACACACACCCCACTTAACTGGCATCACTTGATCCCCCTTTTTAAAATGAAACAGATGCTTTGCATGAAGCACTCTCAAAAACACGCGTGCCTTTCACCTCCCCTGGATGACCCAAGGGAAGAAAAGTCCTCTGAGAGCCATGACTTGTTTATCTTGGTTCTTTTTTCAAAAGCGAGGGGAATCCAACCACAGTCTTCCTCGTTTCCACTAATTGGGCCACACACACCCCACTTGACTGGCATCACTTGATCCCCCTTTTCAAAATGAAACAGATGCTTTGCATGAAGCACTCTCAAAAATACGCGTGCCTTTCACCTCCCCTGGATGACCCAGGGGAAGAAAAGTCATCTGAGAGCCATGACTTGTTCATCTTGGTTCTTTTTTCAAAAGCGAGGGGACTCCAACCACAGTCTCCCTCTTTTCCACTAATTGGGCCACACACAGCCCACTTGACTGGCATCACTTGAGCCCCCTTTTCAAAATGAAACAGATGCTTTGCATGAAGCACTCTAAAATATATGCGTGCCTTTCACCTCCCCTGGATGACCCAGGGGAAGAAAAGTCCTCTGAGAACCATGAATTGTTCATCTTGGTTCTTTTTTCAAAAGCGAGGGGACTACAAACACAGTGTCCCTCGTTTCCACTAATTGGGCCACACACACTCCACTTGACTGGCATCACTTGATCCCCCTTTTCAAAATGAAACAAATGCTTTGCATGAAGCACTCTGAAAAATACGCGTGCCTTTCATTTCACCTCCCCTGGATGACCTAAAGGAGGAAAAGTCCTCTGAGAGCCATGACTTGTTCATCTTGGGGTTTTTTTTAAAAGCGAGGGGACTCCAACCACAGTCTCCCTCGTTTCCACTAATTGGGCCACACACACCCCACTTGACTGGCATCACTTGATCCCCCTTTTCAAAATGAAACAGATGCTTTGCATGAAGCACTCTCAAATATACGCGTGCCTTTCACCTCTCCTGGATAACCCAGGGGAAGAAAAGTGATCTGAGAGCCATGACTTATTCATCTTGGTTCTTTTTTCAAAAGCCAGGGGACTCCAACCACAGTCTCCCTCATTTCCACTAATTGGGCCACACACACCCCACTTGACTGGCATCACTTGATCCCCCTTTTCAAAATGAAACAGATGCTTTGCATGAAGCACTCTCAAAAATACACGTGCCTTTCACCTGCCCTGGATGACCCAGGGGAAGAAAAGTCCTCTGAGAGCCATGACTTGTTCATCTTGGTTCTTTTTTCAAAAGCGAGGGAACTCACACCACAGTCTCCCTCGTTTCCACTAATTGGGCCACACACACCCCACTTGACTGGCATCACTTGATCCCCCTTTTCAAAATGAAACAGATTCATTGCATGAAGCACTCTAAAATATATGCGTGCCTTTCACCTCCCCTGGATGACCCAGGGGAAGAAAAGTCCTCTGAGAACCATGAATTGTTCATCTTGGTTCTTTTTTCAAAAGCGAGGGGACTACAAACACAGTGTCCCTCGTTTCCACTAATTGGGCCACACACACCCCACTTGACTGGCATCACTTGATCCCCCTTTTCAAAATGAAACAAATGCTTTGCATGAAGCACTCTGAAAAATACGCGTGCCTTTCACCTCACCTGGATGACCCAGGGGAAGAAAAGTCCTCTGAGAGCCATGACTTGTTCATCTTGGGTCTTTTTTCAAAAGCTAGGGGACTCCAACCACAGTCTCCCTTGTTTCCACTAATTGGGCCACACAAAACCCACTTGACTGGCATCACTTGATCCTCCTTTTCAAAATGAATCCGATGCTTTGAATGAAGCACTCTCAAAAATACGTGTGCCTTTCACCTCCCCTGGATGACCTAAAGGAGGAAAAGTCCTCTGAGAGCCATGACTTGTTCATCTTGGGGTTTTTTTTAAAAGCGAGGGGACTCCAACCACAGTCTCCCTCGTTTCCACTAATTGGGCCACACACACCCCACTTGACTGGCATCACTTGATCCCCCTTTTCAAAATGAAACAGATGCTTTGCATGAAGCACTCTCAAATATACGCGTGCCTTTCACCTCTCCTGGATAACCCAGGGGAAGAAAAGTGATCTGAGAGCCATGACTTATTCATCTTGGTTCTTTTTTCAAAAGCCAGGGGACTCCAACCACAGTCTCCCTCATTTCCACTAATTGGGCCACACACACCCCACTTGACTGGCATCACTTGATCCCCCTTTTCAAAATGAAACAGATGCTTTGCATGAAGCACTCTCAAAAATACACGTGCCTTTCACCTGCCCTGGATGACCCAGGGGAAGAAAAGTCCTCTGAGAGCCATGACTTGTTCATCTTGGTTCTTTTTTCAAAAGCGAGGGAACTCACACCACAGTCTCCCTCGTTTCCACTAATTGGGCCACACACACCCCACTTGACTGGCATCACTTGATCCCCCTTTTCAAAATGAAACAGATGCATTGCATGAAGCACTCTCAAATATACGCGTGCCTTTCACCTCTCCTGGATAACCCAGGGCAAGAAAAGTGCTCTGAGAGCCATGACTTGTTCATCTTGGTTCTTTTTTCAAAAGCCAGGGGACTCCAACCACAGTCTCCCTCGTTTCCACTAATTGGGCCACACACACCCCACTTGACTGGCATTACTTGATCCCCCTTTTCAAAATGAAACAGATGCTTTGCATGAAGCACTCTTAAAAATACGCGTGCCTTTCACCTCCCCTGGATGACCCAGGGGAAGAAAAGTCCTCTGAGAGTCATGACTTGTTAATCTTGGTTCTTTATTGAAAAGCGAGGGGACTCCAACCACAGTCTCCCTTGTCTCCACTAATTGGGCCACACACACCCCACTTAACTGGCATCACTTGATCCCCCTTTTTAAAATGAAACAGATGCTTTGCATGAAGCACTCTCAAAAACACGCGTGCCTTTCACCTCCCCTGGATGACCCAAGGGAAGAAAAGTCCTCTGAGAGCCATGACTTGTTTATCTTGGTTCTTTTTTCAAAAGCGAGGGGAATCCAACCACAGTCTTCCTCGTTTCCACTAATTGGGCCACACACACCCCACTTGACTGGCATCACTTGATCCCCCTTTTCAAAATGAAACAGATGCTTTGCATGAAGCACTCTCAAAAATACGCGTGCCTTTCACCTCCCCTGGATGACCCAGGGGAAGAAAAGTCATCTGAGAGCCATGACTTGTTCATCTTGGTTCTTTTTTCAAAAGCGAGGGGACTCCAACCACAGTCTCCCTCTTTTCCACTAATTGGGCCACACACAGCCCACTTGACTGGCATCACTTGAGCCCCCTTTTCAAAATGAAACAGATGCTTTGCATGAAGCACTCTAAAATATATGCGTGCCTTTCACCTCCCCTGGATGACCCAGGGGAAGAAAAGTCCTCTGAGAACCATGAATTGTTCATCTTGGTTCTTTTTTCAAAAGCGAGGGGACTACAAACACAGTGTCCCTCGTTTCCACTAATTGGGCCACACACACCCCACTTGACTGGCATCACTTGATCCCCCTTTTCAAAATGAAACAAATGCTTTGCATGAAGCACTCTGAAAAATACGCGTGCCTTTCATTTCACCTCCCCTGGATGACCTAAAGGAGGAAAAGTCCTCTGAGAGCCATGACTTGTTCATCTTGGGGTTTTTTTTAAAAGCGAGGGGACTCCAACCACAGTCTCCCTCGTTTCCACTAATTGGGCCACACACACCCCACTTGACTGGCATCACTTGATCCCCCTTTTCAAAATGAAACAGATGCTTTGCATGAAGCACTCTCAAATATACGCGTGCCTTTCACCTCTCCTGGATAACCCAGGGGAAGAAAAGTGATCTGAGAGCCATGACTTATTCATCTTGGTTCTTTTTTCAAAAGCCAGGGGACTCCAACCACAGTCTCCCTCATTTCCACTAATTGGGCCACACACACCCCACTTGACTGGCATCACTTGATCCCCCTTTTCAAAATGAAACAGATGCTTTGCATGAAGCACTCTCAAAAATACACGTGCCTTTCACCTGCCCTGGATGACCCAGGGGAAGAAAAGTCCTCTGAGAGCCATGACTTGTTCATCTTGGTTCTTTTTTCAAAAGCGAGGGAACTCACACCACAGTCTCCCTCGTTTCCACTAATTGGGCCACACACACCCCACTTGACTGGCATCACTTGATCCCCCTTTTCAAAATGAAACAGATTCATTGCATGAAGCACTCTAAAATATATGCGTGCCTTTCACCTCCCCTGGATGACCCAGGGGAAGAAAAGTCCTCTGAGAACCATGAATTGTTCATCTTGGTTCTTTTTTCAAAAGCGAGGGGACTACAAACACAGTGTCCCTCGTTTCCACTAATTGGGCCACACACACCCCACTTGACTGGCATCACTTGATCCCCCTTTTCAAAATGAAACAAATGCTTTGCATGAAGCACTCTGAAAAATACGCGTGCCTTTCACCTCACCTGGATGACCCAGGGGAAGAAAAGTCCTCTGAGAGCCATGACTTGTTCATCTTGGGTCTTTTTTCAAAAGCTAGGGGACTCCAACCACAGTCTCCCTTGTTTCCACTAATTGGGCCACACAAAACCCACTTGACTGGCATCACTTGATCCTCCTTTTCAAAATGAATCCGATGCTTTGAATGAAGCACTCTCAAAAATACGTGTGCCTTTCACCTCCCCTGGATGACCTAAAGGAGGAAAAGTCCTCTGAGAGCCATGACTTGTTCATCTTGGGGTTTTTTTTAAAAGCGAGGGGACTCCAACCACAGTCTCCCTCGTTTCCACTAATTGGGCCACACACACCCCACTTGACTGGCATCACTTGATCCCCCTTTTCAAAATGAAACAGATGCTTTGCATGAAGCACTCTCAAATATACGCGTGCCTTTCACCTCTCCTGGATAACCCAGGGGAAGAAAAGTGATCTGAGAGCCATGACTTATTCATCTTGGTTCTTTTTTCAAAAGCCAGGGGACTCCAACCACAGTCTCCCTCATTTCCACTAATTGGGCCACACACACCCCACTTGACTGGCATCACTTGATCCCCCTTTTCAAAATGAAACAGATGCTTTGCATGAAGCACTCTCAAAAATACACGTGCCTTTCACCTGCCCTGGATGACCCAGGGGAAGAAAAGTCCTCTGAGAGCCATGACTTGTTCATCTTGGTTCTTTTTTCAAAAGCGAGGGAACTCACACCACAGTCTCCCTCGTTTCCACTAATTGGGCCACACACACCCCACTTGACTGGCATCACTTGATCCCCCTTTTCAAAATGAAACAGATTCATTGCATGAAGCACTCTCAAATATACGCGTGCCTTTCACCTCTCCTGGATAACCCAGGGGAAGAAAAGTGCTCTGAGAGCCATGACTTGTTCATCTTGGTTCTTTTTTCAAAAGCCAGGGGACTCCAACCACAGTCTCCCTCGTTTCCACTAATTGGGCCACACACACCCCACTTGACTGGCATTACTTGATCCCCCTTTTCAAAATGAAACAGATGCTTTGCATGAAGCACTCTTAAAAATACGCGTGCCTTTCACCTCCCCTGGATGACCCAGGGGAAGAAAAGTCCTCTGAGAGTCATGACTTGTTAATCTTGGTTCTTTTTTCAAAAGCCAGGGGACTCCAACCACAGTCTCCCTCATTTCCACTAATTGGGCCACACACACCCCACTTGACTGGCATCACTTGATCCCCCTTTTCAAAATGAAACAGATGCTTTGCATGAAGCACTCTCAAATATACGCGTGCCTTTCACCTCTCCTGGATAACCCAGGGGAAGAAAAGTGATCTGAGAGCCATGACTTGTTCATCTTGGTTCTTTTTTCAGAAGCCAGGGGACTCCAACCACAGTCTCCCTCATTTCCACTAATTGGGCCACACACACCCCACTTGACTGGCATCACTTGATCCCCCTTTTCAAAATGAAACAGATGCTTTGCATGAAGCACTCTCAAAAATACACGTGCCTTTCACCTGCCCTGGATGACCCAGGGGAAGAAAAGTCCTCTGAGAGCCATGACTTGTTCATATTGGTTCTTTTTTCAAAAGCGAGGGAACTCACACCACAGTCTCCCTCGTTTCCACTAATTGGGCCACACACACCCCACTTGACTGGCATCACTTGATCCCCCTTTTCAAAATGAAACAGATGCATTGCATGAAGCACTCTCAAATATACGCGTGCCTTTCACCTCTCCTGGATAACCCAGGGCAAGAAAAGTGCTCTGAGAGCCATGACTTGTTCATCTTGGTTCTTTTTTCAAAAGCCAGGGGACTCCAACCACAGTCTCCCTCGTTTCCACTAATTGGGCCACACACACCCCACTTGACTGGCATTACTTGATCCCCCTTTTCAAAATGAAACAGATGCTTTGCATGAAGCACTCTTAAAAATACGCGTGCCTTTCACCTCCCCTGGATGACCCAGGGGAAGAAAAGTCCTCTGAGAGTCATGACTTGTTAATCTTGGTTCTTTATTGAAAAGCGAGGGGACTCCAACCACAGTCTCCCTTGTCTCCACTAATTGGGCCACACACACCCCACTTGACTGGCATCACTTGATCCCCCTTTTCAAAATGAAACAGATACTTTGCATGAAGCACTCTCAAATATCCGCGTGACTTTCATCTCTCCTGGATAACCCAGGGGAAGAAAAGTGCAATGAGAGCCATGACTTGTTCATCTTGGTTCTTTTTTCAAAAGCGAGGGGACTCCAACCACAGTCTCCCTCGTTTCCACTAATTGAGCCACACACACCTCAGTTGACTGGCATCACTTGATCCCCCTTTTCAAAATGAAACAGATGCTTTGCATGAAGCACTCTCAAATATACGCGTGCCGTTAACCTCCCCTGGATGACCCAGGGGAAGAAAAGTCCTCTGAGAGCCATGACTTGTTCATCTTGGTTCTTTTTTCAAAACCGAGGGGAATCCAACCACAGTCTCCCTCGTTTCCACTAATTGGGCCACACACACCCCACTTGACTGGCATCACTTGATCCCCCTTTTCAAAATGAAACAGATGCTTTGCATGAAGCACTCTCAAAAATACGCGTGCCTTTCACTTCCCCTGGATGACCCAGGGGAAGAAAAGTCCTCTGAGAGCCATGACTTGTTCATCTTGGATCTTTTTTCAAAAGCCAGGGGACTCCAACCACAGTCTCCCTCGTTTCCAATATTTGGGCCACACACACACACCACTTGACTGGCATCACTTGATCCCCCTTTTCAAAATGAAACAGATGCTTTGCATGAAGCACTCTCAAAAATACGCGTGCCTTTCACCTCCCCTGGATGACCCAGGGGAAGAAAAGTCCTCTGAAAGCCATGACTTGTTCATCTTGGTTCTTTTTTCAAAAGCGAGGGGATTCCAACCACAGTCTCCCTCGTTTCCACTAATTGGGCCACACACAACCCACTTGACTGGCATCACTTGATCCCCCTTTTTAAAATCAAACAGATGCTTTGCATGAAGCACTCTCAAAAATACGCGTGCCTTTCACCTCCCCTGGATGACCCAGGGGAAGAAAAGAAAGTCCTCTGAGAGCCATGACTTGTTCATCTTGGTTCTTTTTTCAAAAGCGAGGGGACTCCAACCACAGTCTCCCTCGTTTCCACTAATTGGGCCACACACACCCCACTTGACTGGCATCACTTGATCCCCCTTTTCAAAATGAAACAGATGCTTTGCATGAAGCACTCTCAAATATACGCGTGCCTTTCACCTCTCCTGGATAACCCAGGGGAAGAAAAGTGCTCTGAGAGCCATGACTTGTTCATCTTGGTTCTTTTTTCAAAAGCGAGGGGACTCCAACCACAGTCTCCCTCGTTTCCACTAATTGGGCCACACACACCCCACTTGACTGGCATCACTTGATCCCCCTTTTCAAAATGAAACAGATGCTTTGCATGAAGCACTCTCAAAAATACGCATGCCTTTCACCTCCCCTGGATGACCCAGGGGAAGAAAAGTCCTCTGAGAGCCATGACTTGTTCATCTTGGTTCTTTTTTCAAAAGCGAGGGGACTCCAACCACAGTCTCCCTCGTTTCCACTAATTGGGCCACACACACCCCACTTGACTGGCATCACTTGATCCCCCTTTTCAAAATGAAACAGATGCTTTGCATGAAGCACTCTCAAATATACGCGTGCCTTTCACCTCCCCTGGATGACCCAGGGGAAGAAAAGTCCTCTGAGAGCCATGACTTGTTCATCTTGGTTCTTTTTTTAAAAGCGAGGGGACTCCAACCACAGTCTCCCTCGTTTCCACTAATTGGGCCACACACACCCCACTTGACTGGCATCACTTGATCCCCCTTTTCAAAATGAAACAGATGCTTTGCATGAAGGACTCTCAAAAATACGCGTGCCTTTCACCTCCCCAGGATGACCCAGGGGAAGAAAAGTCCTCTGAGAGCCATGACTTGTTCATCTTGGTTCTTTTTTCAAAAGCGAGGGGATTCCAACCACAGTCTCCCTCGTTTCCACTAATTGGGCCACACACAACCCACTTGACTGGCATCACTTGATCCCCCTTTTTAAAATCAAACAGATGCTTTGCATGAAGCACTCTCAAAAATACGCGTGCCTTTCACCTCCCCTGGATGACCCAGGGGAAGAAAAGAAAGTCCTCTGAGAGCCATGACTTGTTCATCTTGGTTCTTTTTTCAAAAGCGAGGGGACTCCAACCACAGTCTCCCTCGTTTCCACTAATTGGGCCACACACACCCCACTTGACTGGCATCACTTGATCCCCCTTTTCAAAATGAAACAGATGCTTTGCATGAAGCACTCTCAAATATACGCGTGCCTTTCACCTCTCCTGGATAACCCAGGGGAAGAAAAGTGCTCTGAGAGCCATGACTTGTTCATCTTGGTTCTTTTTTCAAAAGCGAGGGGACTCCAACCACAGTCTCCCTCGTTTCCACTAATTGGGCCACACACACCCCACTTGACTGGCATCACTTGATCCCCCTTTTCAAAATGAAACAGATGCTTTGCATGAAGCACTCTCAAAAATACGCATGCCTTTCACCTCCCCTGGATGACCCAGGGGAAGAAAAGTCCTCTGAGAGCCATGACTTGTTCATCTTGGTTCTTTTTTCAAAAGCGAGGGGACTCCAACCACAGTCTCCCTCGTTTCCACTAATTGGGCCACACACACCCCACTTGACTGGCATCACTTGATCCCCCTTTTCAAAATGAAACAGATGCTTTGCATGAAGCACTCTCAAATATACGCGTGCCTTTCACCTCCCCTGGATGACCCAGGGGAAGAAAAGTCCTCTGAGAGCCATGACTTGTTCATCTTGGTTCTTTTTTGAAAAGCGAGGGGACTCCAACCACAGTCTCCCTCGTTTCCACTAATTGGGCCACACACACCCCATTTGACTGGCATCACTTGATCCCCCTTTTCAAAATGAAACAGATGCTTTGCATGAAGCACTCTTAAAAATACGCGTGCCTTTCACCTCCCCTGGATGACCCAGGGGAAGAAAAGTCCTCTGAGAGTCATGACTTGTTAATCTTGGTTCTATATTGAAAAGCGAGGGGACTCCAACCACAGTCTCCCTCGTTTCCAATATTTGGGCCACACACACACCACTTGACTGGCATCACTTGATCCCCCTTTTCAAAATGAAACAGATGCTTTGCATGAAGCACTCTCAAAAATACGCGTGCCTTTCACCTCCCCTGGATGACCCAGGGGAAGAAAAGTCCTCTGAGAGCCATGACTTGTTCATCTTGGTTCTTTTTTCAAAAGCGAGGGGATTCCAACCACAGTCTCCCTCGTTTCCACTAATTGGGCTACACACAACCCACTTGACTGGCATCACTTGATCCCCCTTTTTAAAATCAAACAGATGCTTTGCATGAAGCACTCTCAAAAATACGCGTGCCTTTCACCTCCCCTGGATGACCCAGGGGAAGAAAAGAAAGTCCTCTGAGAGCCATGACTTGTTCATCTTGGTTCTTTTTTCAAAAGCGAGGGGACTCCAACCACAGTCTCCCTCGTTTCCACTAATTGGGCCACACACACCCCACTTGACTGGCATCACTTGATCCCCCTTTTCAAAATGAAACAGATGCTTTGCATGAAGCACTCTCAAATATACGCGTGCCTTTCACCTCTCCTGGATAACCCAGGGGAAGAAAAGTGCTCTGAGAGCCATGACTTGTTCATCTTGGTTCTTTTTTCAAGAGCGAGGGGACTCCAACCACAGTCTCCCTCGTTTCCACTAATTGGGCCACACACACCCCACTTGACTGGCATCACTTGATCCCCCTTTTCAAAATGAAACAGATGCTTTGCATGAAGCACTCTCAAAAATACGCATGCCTTTCACCTCCCCTGGATGACCCAGGGGAAGAAAAGTCCTCTGAGAGCCATGACTTGTTCATATTGGTTCTTTTTTCAAAAGCGAGGGGACTCCAACCACAGTCTCCCTCGTTTCCACTAATTGGGCCACACACACCCCACTTGACTGGCATCACTTGATCCCCCTTTTCAAAATGAAACAGATGCTTTGCATGAAGCACTCTCAAAAATACGCATGCCTTTCACCTCCCCTGGATGACCCAGGGGAAGAAAAGTCCTCTGAGAGCCATGACTTGTTCATCTTGGTTCTTTTTTCAAAAGCGAGGGGACTCCAACCACAGTCTCCCTCGTTTCCACTAATTGGGCCACACACACCCCACTTGACTGGCATCACTTGATCCCCCTTTTCAAAATGAAACAGATGCTTTGCATGAAGCACTCTCAAATATACGCGTGCCTTTCACCTCCCCTGGATGACCCAGGGGAAGAAAAGTCCTCTGAGAGCCATGACTTGTTCATCTTGGTTCTTTTTTGAAAAGCGAGGGGACTCCAACCACAGTCTCCCTCGTTTCCACTAATTGGGCCACACACACCCCATTTGACTGGCATCACTTGATCCCCCTTTTCAAAATGAAACAGATGCTTTGCATGAAGCACTCTTAAAAATACGCGTGCCTTTCACCTCCCCTGGATGACCCAGGGGAAGAAAAGTCCTCTGAGAGTCATGACTTGTTAATCTTGGTTCTATATTGAAAAGCGAGGGGACTCCAACCACAGTCTCCCTCGTTTCCAATATTTGGGCCACACACACACCACTTGACTGGCATCACTTGATCCCCCTTTTCAAAATGAAACAGATGCTTTGCATGAAGCACTCTCAAAAATACGTGTGCCTTTCACCTCCCCTGGATGACCCAGGGGAAGAAAAGTCCTCTGAGAGCCATGACTTGTTCATCTTGGTTCTTTTTTCAAAAGCGAGGGGATTCCAACCACAGTCTCCCTCGTTTCCACTAATTGGGCCACACACAACCCACTTGACTGGCATCACTTGATCCCCCTTTTTAAAATCAAACAGATGCTTTGCATGAAGCACTCTCAAAAATACGCGTGCCTTTCACCTCCCCTGGATGACCCAGGGGAAGAAAAGAAAGTCCTCTGAGAGCCATGACTTGTTCATCTTGGTTCTTTTTTCAAAAGCGAGGGGACTCCAACCACAGTCTCCCTCGTTTCCACTAATTGGGCCACACACACCCCACTTGACTGGCATCACTTGATCCCCCTTTTCAAAATGAAACAGATGCTTTGCATGAAGCACTCTCAAATATACGCGTGCCTTTCACCTCTCCTGGATAACCCAGGGGAAGAAAAGTGCTCTGAGAGCCATGACTTGTTCATCTTGGTTCTTTTTTTAAAAGCGAGGGGACTCCAACCACAGTCTCCCTCGTTTCCACTAATTGGGCCACACACACCCCACTTGACTGGCATCACTTGATCCCCCTTTTCAAAATGAAACAGATGCTTTGCATGAAGCACTCTCAAAAATACGCATGCCTTTCACCTCCCCTGGATGACCCAGGGGAAGAAAAGTCCTCTGAGAGCCATGACTTGTTCATCTTGGTTCTTTTTTCAAAAGCGAGGGGACTCCAACCACAGTCTCCCTCGTTTCCACTAATTGGGCCACACACACCCCACTTGACTGGCATCACTTGATCCCCCTTTTCAAAATGAAACAGATGCTTTGCATGAAGCACTCTCAAATATACGCGTGCCTTTTACCTCCCCTGGATGACCCAGGGGAAGAAAAGTCCTCTGAGAGCCATGACTTGTTCATCTTGGTTCTTTTTTTAAAAGCGAGGGGACTCCAACCACAGTCTCCCTCGTTTCCACTAATTGGGCCACACACACCCCACTTGACTGGCATCACTTGATCCCCCTTTTCAAAATGAAACAGATGCTTTGCATGAAGCACTCTCAAATATACGCGTGCCTTTCACCTCTCCTGGATAACCCAGGGGAAGAAAAGTGCTCTGAGAGCCATGACTTCTTCATCTTGGTTCTTTTTTCAAAAGCGAGGGGACTCCAACCACAGTCTCCCTCGTTTCCACTAATTGGGCCACACACACCCCACTTGACTGGCATCACTTGATCCCCCTTTTCAAAATGAAACAGATGCTTTGCATGAAGCACTCTCAAAAATACGCATGCCTTTCACCTCCCCTGGATGACCCAGGGGAAGAAAAGTCCTCTGAGAGCCATGACTTGTTCATCTTGGTTCTTTTTTCAAAAGCGAGGGGACTCCAACCACAGTCTCCCTCGTTTCCACTAATTGGGCCACACACACCCCACTTGACTGGCATCACTTGATCCCCCTTTTCAAAATGAAACAGATGCATTGCATGAAGCACTCTCAAATATACGCGTGCCTTTCACCTCTCCTGGATAACCCAGGGCAAGAAAAGTGCTCTGAGAGCCATGACTTGTTCATCTTGGTTCTTTTTTCAAAAGCCAGGGGACTCCAACCACAGTCTCCCTCGTTTCCACTAATTGGGCCACACACACCCCACTTGACTGGCCTTACTTGATCCCCCTTTTCAAAATGAAACAGATGCTTTGCATGAAGCACTCTTAAAAATACGCGTGCCTTTCACCTCCCCTGGATGACCCAGGGTTAGAAAAGTCCTCTGAGAGTCATGACTTGTTAATCTTGGTTCTTTATTGAAAAGCGAGGGGACTCCAACCACAGTCTCCCTCGTTTCCAATATTTGGGCCACACACACACCACTTGACTGGCATCACTTGATCCCCCTTTTCAAAATGAAACAGATGCTTTGCATGAAGCACTCTCAAAAATACGCGTGCCTTTCACCTCCCCTGGATGACCCAGGGGAAGAAAAGTCCTCTGAGAGCCATGACTTGTTCATCTTGGTTCTTTTTTCAAAAGCGAGGGGATTCCAACCACAGTCTCCCTCGTTTCCACTAATTGGGCCACACACAACCCACTTGACTGGCATCACTTGATCCCCCTTTTTAAAATCAAACAGATGCTTTGCATGAAGCACTCTCAAAAATACGCGTGCCTTTCACCTCCCCTGGATGACCCAGGGGAAGAAAAGAAAGTCCTCTGAGAGCCATGACTTGTTCATCTTGGTTCTTTTTTCAAAAGCGAGGGGACTCCAACCACAGCCTCCCTCGTTTCCACTAATTGGGCCACACACACCCCACTTGACTGGCATCACTTGATCCCCCTTTTCAAAATGAAACAGATGCTTTGCATGAAGCACTCTCAAATATACGCATGCCTTTCACCTCTCCTGGATAACCCAGGGGAAGAAAAGTGCTCTGAGAGCCATGACTTGTTCATCTTGGTTCTTTTTTCAAAAGCGAGGGGACTCCAACCACAGTCTCCCTCGTTTCCACTAATTGGGCCACACACACCCCACTTGACTGGCATCACTTGATCCCCCTTTTCAAAATGAAACAGATGCTTTGCATGAAGCACTCTCAAAAATACGCATGCCTTTCACCTCCCCTGGATGACCCAGGGGAAGAAAAGTCCTCTGAGAGCCATGACTTGTTCATCTTGGTTCTTTTTTCAAAAGCGAGGGGACTCCAACCACAGTCTCCCTCGTTTCCACTAATTGGGCCACACACACCCCACTTGACTGGCATCACTTGATCCCCCTTTTCAAAATGAAACAGATGCTTTGCATGAAGCACTCTCAAATATACGCGTGCCTTTCACCTCCCCTGGATGACCCAGGGGAAGAAAAGTCCTCTGAGAGCCATGACTTGTTCATCTTGGTTCTTTTTTAAAAGCGAGGGGACTCCAACCACAGTCTCCCTCGTTTCCACTAATTGGGCCACACACACCCCACTTGACTGGCATCACTTGATCCCCCTTTTCAAAATGAAACAGATGCTTTGCATGAAGCACTCTCAAAAATACGCGTGCCTTTCACCTCCCCTGGATGACCCAGGGGAAGAAAAGTCCTCTGAGAGCCATGACTTGTTCATCTTGGTTCTTTTTTCAAAAGCGAGGGGATTCCAACCACAGTCTCCCTCGTTTCCACTAATTGGGCCACACACAACCCACTTGACTGGCATCACTTGATCCCCTTTTTAAAATCAAACAGATGCTTTGCATGAAGCACTCTCAAAAATACGCGTGCCTTTCACCTCCCCTGGATGACCCAGGGGAAGAAAAGAAAGTCCTCTGAGAGCCATGACTTGTTCATCTTGGTTCTTTTTTCAAAAGCGAGGGGACTCCAACCACAGTCTCCCTCGTTTCCACTAATTGGGCCACACACACCCCACTTGACTGGCATCACTTGATCCCCCTTTTCAAAATGAAACAGATGCTTTGCATGAAGCACTCTCAAATATACGCGTGCCTTTCCCCTCTCCTGGATAACCCAGGGGAAGAAAAGTGCTCTGAGAGCCATGACTTGTTCATCTTGGTTCTTTTTTCAAAAGCGAGGGGACTCCAACCACAGTCTCCCTCGTTTCCACTAATTGGGCCACACACACCCCACTTGACTGGCATCACTTGATCCCCCTTTTCAAAATGAAACAGATGCTTTGCATGAAGCACTCTCAAAAATACGCATGCCTTTCACCTCCCCTGGATGACCCAGGGGAAGAAAAGTCCTCTGAGAGCCATGACTTGTTCATCTTGGTTCTTTTTTCAAAAGCGAGGGTACTCCAACCACAGTCTCCCTCGTTTCCACTAATTGGGCCACACACACCCCACTTGACTGGCATCACTTGATCCCCCTTTTCAAAATGAAACAGATGCTTTGCATGAAGCACTCTCAAATATACGCGTGCCTTTCACCTCCCCTGGATGACCCAGGGGAAGAAAAGTCCTCTAAGAGCCATGACTTGTTCATCTTGGTTCTTTTTTGAAAAGCGAGGGGACTCCAACCACAGTCTCCCTCGTTTCCACTAATTGGGCCACACACACCCCATTTGACTGGCATCACTTGATCCCCCTTTTCAAAATGAAACAGATGCTTTGCATGAAGCACTCTCAAAAATACGCGTGCCTTTCACCTCCCCTGGATGACCCAGGGGAAGAAAAGTCCTCTGAGAGCCATGACTTGTTCATCTTGGTTCTTTTTTCAAAAGCGAGGGGATTCCAACCACAGTCTCCCTCGTTTCCACTAATTGGGCCACACACACCCCACTTGACTGGCATCACTTGATCCCCCTTTTTAAAATCAAACAGATGCTTTGCATGAAGCACTCTCAAAAATACGCGTGCCTTTCACCTCCCCTGGATGACCCAGAGGAAGAAAAGAAAGTCCTCTGAGAGCCATGACTTGTTCATCTTGGTTCTTTTTTCAAAAGCGAGGGGACTCCAACCACAGTCTCCCTCGTTTCCACTAATTGGGCCACACACACCCCACTTGACTGGCATCACTTGATCCCCCTTTTCAAAATGAAACAGATGCTTTGCATGAAGCACTCTCAAAAATACGCGTGCCTTTCACCTCCCCTGGATGACCCAGGGGAAGAAAAGTCCTCTGAGAGCCATGACTTGTTCATCTTGGATCTTTTTTCAAAAGCCAGGAGACTCCAACCACAGTCTCCCTCGTTTCCAATAATTGGGCCACACACACACCACTTGACTGGCATCACTTGATCCCCCTTTTCAAAATGAAACAGATGCTTTGCATGAAGCACTCTCAAAAATACGCGTGCCTTTCACCTCCCCTGGATGACCCAGGGGAAGAAAAGTCCTCTGAGAGCCATGACTTGTTCATCTTGGTTCTTTTTTCAAAAGCGAGGGGATTCCAACCACAGTCTCCCTCGTTTCCACTAATTGGGCCACACACAACCCACTTGACTGGCATCACTTGATCCCCCTTTTTAAAATCAAACAGATGCTTTGCATGAAGCACTCTCAAAAATACGCGTGCCTTTCACCTCCCCTGGATGACCCAGGGGAAGAAAAGAAAGTCCTCTGAGAGCCATGACTTGTTCATCTTGGTTCTTTTTTCAAAAGCGAGGGGACTCCAACCACAGTCTCCCTCGTTTCCACTAATTGGGCCACACACACCCCACTTGACTGGCATCACTTGATCCCCCTTTTCAAAATGAAACAGATGCTTTGCATGAAGCACTCTCAAATATACGCGTGCCTTTCACCTCTCCTGGATAACCCAGGGGAAGAAAAGTGCTCTGAGAGCCATGACTTGTTCATCTTGGTTCTTTTTTCAAAAGCGAGGGGACTCCAACCACAGTCTCCCTCGTTTCCACTAATTGGGCCACACACACCCCACTTGACTGGCATCACTTGATCCCCCTTTTCAAAATGAAACAGATGCTTTGCATGAAGCACTCTCAAAAATACGCATGCCTTTCACCTCCCCTGGATGACCCAGGGGAAGAAAAGTCCTCTGAGAGCCATGACTTGTTCATCTTGGTTCTTTTTTCAAAAGCGAGGGGACTCCAACCACAGTCTCCCTCGTTTCCACTAATTGGGCCACACACACCCCACTTGACTGGCATCACTTGATCCCCCTTTTCAAAATGAAACAGATGCTTTGCATGAAGCACTCTCAAATATACGCGTGCCTTTCACCTCCCCTGGATGACCCAGGGGAAGAAAAGTCCTCTGAGAGCCATGACTTGTTCATCTTGGTTCTTTTTTTAAAAGCGAGGGGACTCCAACCACAGTCTCCCTCGTTTCCACTAATTGGGCCACACACACCCCACTTGACTGGCATCACTTGATCCCCCTTTTCAAAATGAAACAGATGCTTTGCATGAAGCACTCTCAAAAATACGCGTGCCTTTCACCTCCCCTGGATGACCCAGGGGAAGAAAAGTCCTCTGAGAGCCATGACTTGTTCATCTTGGTTCTTTTTTCAAAAGCGAGGGGATTCCAACCACAGTCTCCCTCGTTTCCACTAATTGGGCCACACACAACCCACTTGACTGGCATCACTTGATCCCCCTTTTTAAAATCAAACAGATGCTTTGCATGAAGCACTCTCAAAAATACGCGTGCCTTTCACCTCCCCTGGATGACCCAGGGGAAGAAAACAAAGTCCTCTGAGAGCCATGACTTGTTCATCTTGGTTCTTTTTCAAAAGCGAGGGGACTCCAACCACAGTCTCCCTCGTTTCCACTAATTGGGCCACACACACCCCACTTGACTGGCATCACTTGATCCCCCTTTTCAAAATGAAACAGATGCTTTGCATGAAGCACTCTCAAATATACGCGTGCCTTTCACCTCTCCTGGATAACCCAGGGGAAGAAAAGTGCTCTGAGAGCCATGACTTGTTCATCTTGGTTCTTTTTTCAAAAGCGAGGGGACTCCATCCACAGTCTCCCTCGTTTTCCACTAATTGGGCCACACACACCCCACTTGACTGGCATCACTTGATCCCCCTTTTCAAAATGAAACAGATGCTTTGCATGAAGCACTCTCAAAAATACGCATGCCTTTCACCTCCCCTGGATGACCCAGGGGAAGAAAAGTCCTCTGAGAGCCATGACTTGTTCATCTTGGTTCTTTTTTCAAAAGCGAGGGGACTCCAACCACAGTCTCCCTCGTTTCCACTAATTGGGCCACACACACCCCACTTGACTGGCATCACTTGATCCCCCTTTTCAAAATGAAACAGATGCTTTGCATGAAGCACTCTCAAACATACGCGTGCCTTTCACCTCCCCTGTATGACCCAAGGGAAGAAAAGTCATCTGAGAGCCATGACTTGTTCATCTTGGTTCTTTTTTGAAAAGCGAGGGGACTCCAACCACAGTCTCCCTCGTTTCCACTAATTGGGCCACACACACCCCATTTGACTGGCATCACTTGATCCCCCTTTTCAAAATGAAACAGATGCTTTGCATGAAGCACTCTCAAAAATACGCGTGCCTTTCACCTCCCCTGGATGACCCAGGGGAAGAAAAGTCCTCTGAGAGCCATGACTTGTTCATCTTGGTTCTTTTTTCAAAAGCGAGGGGATTCCAACCACTGTCTCCCTCGTTTCCACTAATTGGGCCACACACAACCCACTTGACTGGCATCACTTGATCCCCCTTTTTAAAATCAAACAGATGCTTTGCATGAAGCACTCTCAAAAATACGCGTGCCTTTCACCTCCCCTGGATGACCCAGGGGCAGAAAAGAAAGTCCTCTGAGAGCCATGACTTGTTCATCTTGGTTCTTTTTTCAAAAGCGAGGGGACTCCAACCACAGTCTCCCTCGTTTCCACTAATTGGGCCACACACACCGCACTTGACTGGCATCACTTGATCCCCCTTTTCAAAATGAAACAGATGCTTTGCATGAAGCACTCTCAAATATACGCGTGCCTTTCACCTCCCCTGGATGACCCAGGGAAGAAAAGTCCTCTGAGAGCCATGACTTGTTCATCTTGGTTCTTTTTTCAAAAGCGAGGGGACTCCAACCACAGTCTCCCTCGTTTCCACTAATTGGGCCACACACACCCCACTTGACTGGCATCACTTGATCCCCCTTTTTAAAATGAAACAGATGCTTTGCATGAAGCACTCTCAAAAATACGCGTGCCTTTCACCTCCCCTGGATGACCCAGGGGAAGAAAAGTCCTCTGAGAGCCATGACTTGTTCATCTTGGTTCTTTTTTCAAAAGCGAGGGGATTCCAACCACAGTCTCCCTCGTTTCCACTAATTGGGCCACACACACCCCACTTGACTGGCATCACTTGATCCCCCTTTTCAAAATGAAACAGATGCTTTGCATGAAGCACTCTCAAAAATACGCGTGCCTTTCACTTCCCCTGGATGACCCAGGGGAAGAAAAGTCCTCTGAGAGCCATGACTTGTTCATCTTGGTTCTTTTTTCAAAAGCGAGGGGACTCCAACCACAGTCTCCCTCGTTTCCACTAATTGGGCCACACACACCCCACTTGACTGGCATCACTTGATCCCCCTTTTCAAAATGAAACAGATGCTTTGATTGAAGCACTCTCAAATATATGCGTGCCTTTCACCTCTCCTGGATAACCCAGGGGAAGAAAAGTGCTCTGAGAGCCATGACTTGTTCATCTTGGTTCTTTTTTCAAAAGCGAGGGGACTCCAACCACAGTCTCCCTCGTTTCCACTAATTGGGCCACACACACCCCACTTGACTGGCATCACTTGATCCCCCTTTTCAAAATGAAACAGATGCTTTGCATGAAGCACTCTCAAAAATACGCATGCCTTTCACCTCCCCTGGATGACCCAGGGGAAGAAAAGTCCTTTGAGAGCCATGACTTGTTCATCTTGGTTCTTTTTTCAAAAGCGAGGGGACTCCAACCACAGTCTCCCTCGTTTCCACTAATTGGGCCACACACACTCAACTTGACTGGCGTCACTTGATCCCCCTTTTCAAAATGAAACAGATGCTTTGCATGAAGCACTCTCAAATATACGCGTGCCTTTCACCTCCCCTGGATGACCCAGGGAAGAAAAGTCCTCTGAGAGCCATGACTTGTTCATCTTGGTTCTTTTTTCAAAAGCGAGGGGACTCCAACCACAGTCTCCCTCGTTTCCACTAATTGGGCCACACACACCCCACTTGACTGGCATCACTTGATCCCCCTTTTTAAAATGAAACAGATGCTTTGCATGAAGCACTCTCAAAAATACGCGTGCCTTTCACCTCCCCTGGATGACCCAGGGGAAGAAAAGTCCTCTGAGAGCCATGACTTGTTCATCTTGGTTCTTTTTTCAAAAGCGAGGGGATTCCAACCACAGTCTCCCTCGTTTCCACTAATTGGGCCACACACACCCCACTTGACTGGCATCACTTGATCCCCCTTTTCAAAATGAAACAGATGCTTTGCATGAAGCACTCTCAAAAATACGCGTGCCTTTCACTTCCCCTGGATGACCCAGGGGAAGAAAAGTCCTCTGAGAGCCATGACTTGTTCATCTTGGTTCTTTTTTCAAAAGCGAGGGGATTCCAACCACAGTCTCCCTCGTTTCCACTAATTGGGCCACACACACCCCACTTGACTGGCATCACTTGATCCCCCTTTTCAAAATGAAACAGATGCTTTGATTGAAGCACTCTCAAATATATGCGTGCCTTTCACCTCTCCTGGATAACCCAGGGGAAGAAAAGTGCTCTGAGAGCCATGACTTGTTCATCTTGGTTCTTTTTTCAAAAGCGAGGGGACTCCAACCACAGTCTCCCTCGTTTCCACTAATTGGGCCACGCACACCCCACTTGACTGGCATCACTTGATCCCCCTTTTCAAAATGAAACAGATGCTTTGCATGAAGCACTCTCAAAAATACGCGTGCCTTTCACCTCCCCTGGATGACCCAGGGGAAGAAAAGTCCTCTGAGAGCCATGACTTGTTCATCTTGGTTCTTTTTTCAAAAGCCAGGGGACTCCAACCACAGTCTCCCTCGTTTCCACTAATTGGGCCACACACACCCCACTTGACTGGCATCACTTGATCCCCCTTTTCAAAATGAAACAGATGCTTTGCATGAAGCACTCTCAAATATACGCGTGCCTTTCACCTCTCCTGGATAACCCAGGGGAAGAAAAGTGCTCTGAGAGCCATGACTTGTTCATCTTGGTTCTTTTTTCAAAAGCGAGGGGACTCCAACCACAGTCTCCCTCGTTTCCACTAATTGGGCCACACACACCCCACTTGACTGGCATCACTTGATCCCCCTTTTCAAAATGAAACAGATGCTTTGCATGAAGCACTCTCAAAAATACGCGTGCCTTTCACCTCCCCTGGATGACCCAGGGGAAGAAAAGTCCTCTGAGAGCCATGACTTGTTCATCTTGGTTCTTTTTTCAAAAGCGAGGGGACTCCAACCACAGTCTCCCTCGTTTCCACTAATTGGGCCACACACACCCCACTTGACTGGCATCACTTGATCCCCCTTTTCAAAATGAAACAGATGCTTTGCATGAAGCACTCTCAAATATACGCGTGCCTTTCACCTCCCCTGGATGACCCAGGGGAAGAAATGTCCTCTGAGAGCCATGACTTGTTCATCTTGGTTCTTTTTTCAAAAGCGAGGGGACTTCAACCACAGTCTCCCTCGTTTCCACTAATTGGGCCACACACACCCCACTTGACTGGCATCACTTGATCCCCCTTTTCAAAATGAAACAGATGCTTTGCATGAAGCACTCTCAAAAATACGCGTGCCTTTCACCTCCCCTGGATGACCCAGGGGAAGAAAAATCCTCTGAGAGCCATGACTTGTTCATCTTGGTTCTTTTTTCTAAAGAGAGGGGATTCCAACCACAGTCTCCCTCGTTTCCACTAATTGGGCCACACACACCCCACTTGACTGGCATCACTTGATCCCCCTTTTCAAAATGAAACAGATGCTTTGCATGAAGCACTCTCAAAAATACGCGTGCCTTTCACTTCCCCTGGATGACCCAGGGGAAGAAAAGTCCTCTGAGAGCCATGACTTGTTCATCTTGGTTCTTTTTTCAAAAGCGAGGGGACTCCAACCACAGTCTCCCTCGTTTCCACTAATTGGGCCACACACACCCCACTTGACTGGCATCACTTGATCCCCCTTTTCAAAATGAAACAGATGCTTTGATTGAAGCACTCTCAAATATATGCGTGCCTTTCACCTCTCCTGGATAACCCAGGGGAAGAAAAGTGCTCTGAGAGCCATGACTTGTTCATCTTGGTTCTTTTTTCAAAAGCGAGGGGACTCCAACCACAGTCTCCCTCGTTTCCACTAATTGGGCCACACACACCCCACTTGACTGGCATCACTTGATCCCCCTTTTCAAAATGAAACAGATGCTTTGCATGAAGCACTCTCAAAAATACGTGTGCCTTTCACCTCCCCTGGATGACCCAGGGGAAGAAAAGTCCTCTGAGAGCCATGACTTGTTCATCTTGGTTCTTTTTTCAAAAGCCAGGGGACTCCAACCACAGTCTCCCTCGTTTCCACTAATTGGGCCACACACACCCCACTTGACTGGCATCACTTGATCCCCCTTTTAAAAATGAAACAGATGCTTTGCATGAAGCACTCTCAAAAATACGCATGCCTTTCACCTCCCCTGGATGACCCAGGGGAAGAAAAGAAAGTCCTCTGAGAGCCATGACTTGTTCATCTTGGTTCTTTTTTCAAAAGCGAGGGGACTCCAACCACAGTCTCCCTTGTTTCCACTAATTGGGCCACACACACCCCACTTGACTGGCATCACTTGATCCCCCTTTTCAAAATGAAACAGATGCTTTGCATGAAGCACTCTCAAATATACGCGTGCCTTTCACCTCTCCTGGATAACCCAGGGGAAGAAAAGTGCTCTGAGAGCCATGACTTGTTCATCTTGGTTCTTTTTTCAAAAGCGAGGGGACTCCAACCACAGTCTCCCTCGTTTCCACTAATTGGGCCACACACACCCCACTTGACTGGCATCACTTGATCCCCCTTTTCAAAATGAAACAGATGCTTTGCATGAAGCACTCTCAAAAATACGCGTGCCTTTCACCTCCCCTGGATGACCCAGGGGAAGAAAAGTCCTCTGAGAGCCATAACTTGTTCATCTTGGTTCTTTTTTCAAAAGCGAGGGGACTCCAACCACAGTCTCCCTCGTTTCCACTAATTGGGCCACACACACCCCACTTGACTGGCATCACTTGATCCCCCTTTTCAAAATGAAACAGATGCTTTGCATGAAGCACTCTCAAATATACGCGTGCCTTTCACCTCCCCTTGATGACCCAGGGGAAGAAAAGTCCTCTGAGAGCCATGACTTGTTCACCTTGGTTCTTTTTTCAAAAGCGAGGGGACTCCAACCACAGTCTACCTAGGTTTCCACTAATTGGGCCACACACACCCCACTTGACTGGCATCACTTGATCCCCCTTTTCAAAATGAAACAGATGCTTTGCATGAAGCACTCTCAAATATACGCGTGTCTTTCACCTCTCCTGGATAACCCAGGGGAAGAAAAGTGCTCTGAGAGCCATGACTTGTTCATCTTGGTTCTTTTTTCAAAAGCGAGGGGACTCCAACCACAGTCTCCCTCGTTTCCACTAATTGGGCCACACACACCCCACTTGACTGGCATCACTTGATCCCCCTTTTCAAAATGAAACTGATGCTTTGCATGAAGCACTCTCAAAAATACGCGTGCCTTTCACCTCCCCTGGATGACCCAGGGGAAGAAAAGTCCTCTGAGAGCCATGACTTGTTCATCTTGGTTCTTTTTTCAAAAGCGAGGGGACTCCAACCACAGTCTCCCTCGTTTCCACTAATTGGGCCACAAATACCCCACTTGACTGGCATCACTTGATCCCCCTTTTCTAAATGAAACAGATGCTTTGCATGAAGCACTCTCAAAAATACGCGTGCCTTTCACCTCCCCTGGATGACACAGGGGAAGAAAAGTCCTCTGAGAGCCATGACTTGTTCATCTTGGTTCTTTTTTCAAAAGCCAGGGGACTCCAACCACAGTCTCCCTCGTTTCCAATAATTGGGCCACACACACACTACTTGACTGGCATCACTTGATCCCCCTTTTCAAAATGAAACAGATGCTTTGCATGAAGCACTCTCAAAAATACGCGTGCCTTTCACCTCCCCTGGATGACCCAGGGGAAGAAAAGTCCTCTGAGAGCCATGACTTGTTCATCTTGGTTCTTTTTTCAAAAGCGAGGGGACTCCAACCACAGTCTCCCTCGTTTCCACTAATTGGGCCACACACACCCCACTTGACTGGCATCACTTGATCCCCCTTTTCAAAATGAAACAGATGCTTTGCATGAAGCACTCTCAAATATATGCGTGCCTTTCACCTCTCCTGGATAACCCAGGGGAAGAAAAGTGCTCTGAGAGCCATGACTTGTTCATCTTGGTTCTTTTTTAAAAAGCGAGGGAACTCCAACCACAGTCTCCCTCGTTTCCACTAATTGGGCCACACACACCCCACTTGACTGGCATCACTTGATCCCCCTTTTCAAAATGAAACCGATGCTTTGCATGAAGCACTCTCAAAAATACGCGTGCCTTTCACCTCCCCTTGATGACCCAGGGGAAGAAAAGTCCTCTGAGAGCCATGACTTGTTCATCTTGGTTCTTTTTTCAAAAGCGAGGGGACTCCAACCACAGTCTCCCTCGTTTCCACTAATTGGGCCACACACACCCCACTTGACTGGCATCACTTGATCCCCTTTTTCAAAATGAAACAGATGCTTTGCATGAAGCACTCTCAAAAATACGCGTGCCTTTCACCTCCCCTGGAACACCCAGGGGAAGAAAAGTCCTCTGAGAGCCATGACTTGTTCATCTTGGTTCTTTTTTCAAAAGCCAGGGGACTCCAACCACAGTCTCCCTCGTTTCCAATAATTGGGCCACACACAAACTACTTGACTGGCATCACTTGATCCCCCTTTTCAAAATGAAACAGATGCTTTGCATGAAGCACTCTCAAAAATACGCGTGCCTTTCACCTCCCCTGGATGACCCAGGGGAAGAAAAGTGCTCTGAGAGCCATGACTTGTTCATCTTGGTTCTTTTTTCAAAAGCCAGGGGATTCCAACCACAGTCTCCCTCGTTTCCACTAATTGGGCCACACACACCCCACTTGACTGGCATCACTTGATCCCCCTTTTCAAAATGAAACAGATGCTTTGCATGAAGCACTCTCAAAAATACGCGTGCCTTTCACTTCCCCTGGATGACCCAGGGGAAGAAAAGTCCTCTGAGAGCCATGACTTGTTCATCTTGGTTCTTTTTTCAAAAGCGAGGGGACTCCAACCACAGTCTCCCTCGTTTCCACTAATTGGGCCACACACACCCCACTTGACTGGCATCACTTGATCCCCCTTTTCAAAATGAAACAGATGCTTTGCATGAAGCACTCTCAAAAATACGCGTGCCTTTCACCTCCCCTGGATGACCCAGGGGAAGAAAAGTCCTCTGAGAGCCATGACTTGTTCATCTTGGTTCTTTTTTCAAAAGCCAGGGGACTCCAACCACAGTCTCCCTCGTTTCCACTAATTGGGCCACACACACCCCACTTGACTGGCATCACTTGATCCCCCTTTTCAAAATGAAACCGATGCTTTGCATGAAGCACTCTCAAAAATACGCATGCCTTTCACCTTCCCTGGATGACCCAGGGGAAGAAAAGAAAGTCCTCTGAGAGCCATGACTTGTTCATCTTGGTTCTTTTTTCAAAAGCGAGGGGACTCCAACCACAGTCTCCCTCATTTCCACTAATTGGGCCACACACACCCCACTTGACTGGCATCACTTGATCCCCCTTTTCAAAATGAAACAGATGCTTTGCATGAAGCACTCTCAAATATACGCGTGCCTTTCACCTCTCCTGGATAACCCAGGGGAAGAAAAGTGCTCTGAGAGCCATGACTTGTTCATCTTGGTTCTTTTTTCAAAAGCGAGGGGACTCCAACCACAGTCTCCCTCGTTTCCACTAATTGGGCCACACACACCCCACTTGACTGGCATCACTTGATCCCCCTTTTCAAAATGAAACAGATGCTTTGCATGAAGCACTCTCAAAAATACGCGTGCCTTTCACCTCCCCTGGATGACCCAGGGGAAGAAAAGTCCTCTGAGAGCCATGACTTGTTCATCTTGGTTCTTTTTTCAAAAGCGAGGGGACTCCAACCACAGTCTCCCTCGTTTCCACTAATTGGGCCACACACACCCCACTTGACTGGCATCACTTGATCCCCCTTTTCAAAATGAAACAGATGCTTTGCATGAAGCACTCTCAAATATACGCGTGCCTTTCACCTCTCCTGGATAACCCAGGGGAAGAAAAGTGCTCTGAGAGCCATGACTTGTTCATCTTGGTTCTTTTTTAAAAAGCGAGGGAACTCCAACCACAGTCTCCCTCGTTTCCACTAATTGGGCCACACACACCCCACTTGACTGGCATCACTTGATCCCCCTTTTCAAAATGAAACAGATGCTTTGCATGAAGCACTCTCAAAAATACGCGTGCCTTTCACCTCCCCTTGATGACCCAGGGGAAGAAAAGTCCTCTGAGAGCCATGACTTGTTCATCTTGGTTCTTTTTTCAAAAGCGAGGGGACTCCAACCACAGTCTCCCTCGTTTCCACTAATTGGGCCACACACACCCCACTTGACTGGCATCACTTGATCCCCCTTTTCAAAATGAAACAGATGCTTTGCATGAAGCACTCTCAAAAATACGCGTGCCTTTCACCTCCCCTGGATGACCCAGGGGAAGAAAAGTCCTCTGAGAGCCATGACTTGTTCATCTTGGTTCTTTTTTCAAAAGCCAGGGGACTCCAACCACAGTCTCCCTCGTTTCCAATAATTGGGCCACACACAAACTACTTGACTGGCATCACTTGATCCCCCTTTTCAAAATGAAACAGATGCTTTGCATGAAGCACTCTCAAAAATACGCGTGCCTTTCACCTCCCCTGGATGACCCAGGGGAAGAAAAGTGGTCTGAGAGCCATGACTTGTTCATCTTGGTTCTTTTTTCAAAAGCGAGGGGATTCCAACCACAGTCTCCCTCGTTTCCACTAATTGGGCCACACACACCCCACTTGACTGGCATCACTTGATCCCCCTTTTCAAAATGAAACAGATGCTTTGCATGAAGCACTCTCAAAAATACGCGTGCCTTTCACTTCCCCTGGATGACCCAGGGGAAGAAAAGTCCTCTGAGAGCCATGACTTGTTCATCTTGGTTCTTTTTTCAAAAGCGAGGGGACTCCAACCACAGTCTCCCTCGTTTCCACTAATTGGGCCACACACACCCCACTTGACTGGCATCACTTGATCCCCCTTTTCAAAATGAAACAGATGCTTTGCATGAAGCACTCTCAAAAATACGCGTGCCTTTCACCTCCCCTGGATGACCCAGGGGAAGAAAAGTCCTCTGAGAGCCATGACTTGTTCATCTTGGTTCTTTTTTCAAAAGCCAGGGGACTCCAACCACAGTCTCCCTCGTTTCCACTAATTGGGCCACACACACCCCACTTGACTGCCATCACTTGATCCCCCTTTTCAAAATGAAACCGATGCTTTGCATGAAGCACTCTCAAAAATACGCATGCCTTTCACCTCCCCTGGATGACCCAGGGGAAGAAAAGAAAGTCCTCTGAGAGCCATGACTTGTTCATCTTGGTTCTTTTTTCAAAAGCGAGGGGACTCCAACCACAGTCTCCCTCGTTTCCACTAATTGGGCCACACACACCCCACTTGACTGGCATCACTTGATCCCCCTTTTCAAAATGAAACAGATGCTTTGCATGAAGCACTCTCAAATATACGCGTGCCTTTCACCTCTCCTGGATAACCCAGGGGAAGAAAAGTGCTCTGAGAGCCATGACTTGTTCATCTTGGTTCTTTTTTCAAAAGCGAGGGGACTCCAACCACAGTCTCCCTCGTTTCCACTAATTGGGCCACACACACCCCACTTGACTGGCATCACTTGATCCCCCTTTTCAAAATGAAACAGATGCTTTGCATGAAGCACTCTCAAAAATACGCGTGCCTTTCACCTCCCCTGGATGACCCAGGGGAAGAAAAGTCCTCTGAGAGCCATGACTTGTTCATCTTGGTTCTTTTTTCAAAAGCGAGGGGACTCCAACCACAGTCTCCCTCGTTTCCACTAATTGGGCCACACACACCCCACTTGACTGGCATCACTTGATCCCCCTTTTCAAAATGAAACAGATGCTTTGCATGAAGCACTCTCAAATATACGCGTGCCTTTCACCTCCCCTGGATGACCCAGGGGAAGAAAAGTCCTCTGAGAGCCATGACTTGTTCATCTTGGTTCTTTTTTCAAAAGCGAGGGGACTCCAACCACAGTCTCCCTCGTTTCCACTAATTGGGCCACACACACCCCACTTGACTGGCATCACTTGATCCCCCTTTTCAAAATGAAACAGATGCTTTGCATGAAGCACTCTCAAAAATACGCGTGCCTTTCACCTCCCCTGGATGACCCAGGGGAAGAAAAGTCCTCTGAGAGCCATGACTTGTTCATCTTGGTTCTTTTTTCAAAAGCGAGGGGATTCCAACCACAGTCTCCCTCGTTTCCACTAATTGGGCCACACACACCCCACTTGACTGGCATCACTTGATCCCCCTTTTCAAAATGTAACAGATGCTTTGCATGAAGCACTCTCAAAAATACGCGTGCCTTTCACTTCCCCTGGATGACCCAGGGGAAGAAAAGTCCTCTGAGAGCCATGACTTGTTCATCTTGGTTCTTTTTTCAAAAGCCAGGGGACTCCAACCACTGTCTCCCTCGTTTCCACTAATTGGGCCACACACACCCCACTTGACTGGCATCACTTGATCCCCCTTTTCAAAATGAAACAGATGCTTTGCATGAAGCACTCTCAAATATACGCGTGCCTTTCACCTCTCCTGGATAACCCAGGGGAAGAAAAGTGCTCTGAGAGCCATGACTTGTTCATCTTGGTTCTTTTTTCAAAAGCGAGGGGACTCCAACCACAGTCTCCCTCGTTTCCACTAATTGGGCCACACACACCCCACTTGACTGGCATCACTTGATCCCCCTTTTCAAAATGAAACAGATGCTTTGCATGAAGCACTCTCAAAAATACGCGTGCCTTTCACCTCCCCTGGATGACCCAGGGGAAGAAAAGTCCTCTGAGAGCCATAACTTGTTCATCTTGGTTCTTTTTTCAAAAGCGAGGGGACTCCAACCACAGTCTCCCTCGTTTCCACTAATTGGGCCACACACACCCCACTTGACTGGCATCACTTGATCCCCCTTTTCAAAATGAAACAGATGCTTTGCATGAAGCACTCTCAAATATACGCGTGCCTTTCACCTCCCCTGGATGACCCAGGGGAAGAAAAGTCCTCTGAGAGCCATGACTTGTTCACCTTGGTTCTTTTTTCAAAAGCGAGGGGACTCCAACCACAGTCTACCTAGGTTTCCACTAATTGGGCCACACACACCCCACTTGACTGGCATCACTTGATCCCCCTTTTCAAAATGAAACAGATGCTTTGCATGAAGCACTCTCAAATATACGCGTGTCTTTCACCTCTCCTGGATAACCCAGGGGAAGAAAAGTGCTCTGAGAGCCATGACTTGTTCATCTTGGTTCTTTTTTCAAAAGCGAGGGGACTCCAACCACAGTCTCCCTCGTTTCCACTAATTGGGCCACACACACCCCACTTGACTGGCATCACTTGATCCCCCTTTTCAAAATGAAACTGATGCTTTGCATGAAGCACTCTCAAAAATACGCGTGCCTTTCACCTCCCCTGGATGACCCAGGGGAAGAAAAGTCCTCTGAGAGCCATGACTTGTTCATCTTGGTTCTTTTTTCAAAAGCGAGGGGACTCCAACCACAGTCTCCCTCGTTTCCACTAATTGGGCCACAAATACCCCACTTGACTGGCATCACTTGATCCCCCTTTTCAAAATGAAACAGATGCTTTGCATGAAGCACTCTCAAAAATACGCGTGCCTTTCACCTCCCCTGGATGACCCAGGGGAAGAAAAGTCCTCTGAGAGCCATGACTTGTTCATCTTGGTTCTTTTTTCAAAAGCCAGGGGACTCCAACCACAGTCTCCCTCGTTTCCAATAATTGGGCCACACACACACTACTTGACTGGCATCACTTGATCCCCCTTTTCAAAATGAAACAGATGCTTTGCATGAAGCACTCTCAAAAATACGCGTGCCTTTCACCTCCCCTGGATGACCCAGGGGAAGAAAAGTGCTCTGAGAGCCATGACTTGTTCATCTTGGTTCTTTTTTCAAAAGCGAGGGGATTCCAACCACAGTCTCCCTCGTTTCCACTAATTGGGCCACACACACCCCACTTGACTGGCATCACTTGATCCCCCTTTTCAAAATGAAACAGATGCTTTGCATGAAGCACTCTCAAAAATACGCGTGCCTTTCACCTCCCCTGGATGACCCAGGGGAAGAAAAGTCCTCTGAGAGCCATGACTTGTTCATCTTGGTTCTTTTTTCAAAAGCGAGGGGACTCCAACCACAGTCTCCCTCGTTTCCACTAATTGGGCCACACACACCCCACTTGACTGGCATCACTTGATCCCCCTTTTCAAAATGAAACAGATGCTTTGCATGAAGCACTCTCAAATATATGCGTGCCTTTCACCTCTCCTGGATAACCCAGGGGAAGAAAAGTGCTCTGAGAGCCATGACTTGTTCATCTTGGTTCTTTTTTAAAAAGCGAGGGAACTCCAACCACAGTCTCCCTCGTTTCCACTAATTGGGCCACACACACCCCACTTGACTGGCATCACTTGATCCCCCTTTTCAAAATGAAACCGATGCTTTGCATGAAGCACTCTCAAAAATACGCGTGCCTTTCACCTCCCCTTGATGACCCAGGGGAAGAAAAGTCCTCTGAGAGCCATGACTTGTTCATCTTGGTTCTTTTTTCAAAAGCGAGGGGACTCCAACCACAGTCTCCCTCGTTTCCACTAATTGGGCCACACACACCCCACTTGACTGGCATCACTTGATCCCCCTTTTCAAAATGAAACAGATGCTTTGCATGAAGCACTCTCAAAAATACGCGTGCCTTTCACCTCCCCTGGAACACCCAGGGGAAGAAAAGTCCTCTGAGAGCCATGACTTGTTCATCTTGGTTCTTTTTTCAAAAGCCAGGGGACTCCAACCACAGTCTCCCTCGTTTCCAATAATTGGGCCACACACAAACTACTTGACTGGCATCACTTGATCCCCCTTTTCAAAATGAAACAGATGCTTTGCATGAAGCACTCTCAAAAATACGCGTGCCTTTCACCTCCCCTGGATGACCCAGGGGAAGAAAAGTGCTCTGAGAGCCATGACTTGTTCATCTTGGTTCTTTTTTCAAAAGCGAGGGGATTCCAACCACAGTCTCCCTCGTTTCCACTAATTGGGCCACACACACCCCACTTGACTGGCATCACTTGATCCCCCTTTTCAAAATGAAACAGATGCTTTGCATGAAGCACTCTCAAAAATACGCGTGCCTTTCACTTCCCCTGGATGACCCAGGGGAAGAAAAGTCCTCTGAGAGCCATGACTTGTTCATCTTGGTTCTTTTTTCAAAAGCGAGGGGACTCCAACCACAGTCTCCCTCGTTTCCACTAATTGGGCCACACACACCCCACTTGACTGGCATCACTTGATCCCCCTTTTCAAAATGAAACAGATGCTTTGCATGAAGCACTCTCAAAAATACGCGTGCCTTTCACCTCCCCTGGATGACCCAGGGGAAGAAAAGTCCTCTGAGAGCCATGACTTGTTCATCTTGGTTCTTTTTTCAAAAGCCAGGGGACTCCAACCACAGTCTCCTTCGTTTCCACTAATTGGGCCACACACACCCCACTTGACTGGCATCACTTGATCCCCCTTTTCAAAATGAAACCGATGCTTTGCATGAAGCACTCTCAAAAATACGCATGCCTTTCACCTCCCCTGGATGACCCAGGGGAAGAAAAGAAAGTCCTCTGAGAGCCATGACTTGTTCATCTTGGTTCTTTTTTCAAAAGCGAGGGGACTCCAACCACAGTCTCCCTCGTTTCCACTAATTGGGCCACACACACCCCACTTGACTGGCATCACTTGATCCCCCTTTTCAAAATGAAACAGATGCTTTGCATGAAGCACTCTCAAATATACGCGTGCCTTTCACCTCTCCTGGATAACCCAGGGGAAGAAAAGTGCTCTGAGAGCCATGACTTGTTCATCTTGGTTCTTTTTTCAAAAGCGAGGGGACTCCAACCACAGTCTCCCTCGTTTCCACTAATTGGGCCACACACACCCCACTTGACTGGCCTCACTTGATCCCCCTTTTCAAAATGAAACAGATGCTTTGCATGAAGCACTCTAAAAAATACGCGTGCCTTTCACCTCCCCTGGATGACCCAGGGGAAGAAAAGTCCTCTGAGAGCCATGACTTGTTCATCTTGGTTCTTTTTTCAAAAGCGAGGGGACTCCAACCACAGTCTCCCTCGTTTCCACTAATTGGGCCACACACACCCCACTTGACTGGCATCACTTGATCCCCCTTTTCAAAATGAAACAGATGCTTTGCATGAAGCACTCTCAAATATACGCGTGCCTTTCACCTCTCCTGGATAACCCAGGGGAAGAAAAGTGCTCTGAGAGCCATGACTTGTTCATCTTGGTTCTTTTTTAAAAAGCGAGGGAACTCCAACCACAGTCTCCCTCGTTTCCACTAATTGGGCCACACACACCCCACTTGACTGGCATCACTTGATCCCCCTTTTCAAAATGAAACCGATGCTTTGCATGAAGCACTCTCAAAAATACGCGTGCCTTTCACCTCCCCTTGATGACCCAGGGGAAGAAAAGTCCTCTGAGAGCCATGACTTGTTCATCTTGGTTCTTTTTTCAAAAGCGAGGGGACTCCAACCACAGTCTCCCTCGTTTCCACTAATTGGGCCACACACACCCCACTTGACTGGCATCACTTGATCCCCCTTTTCAAAATGAAACAGATGCTTTGCATGAAGCACTCTCAAAAATACGTGTGCCTTTCACCTCCCCTGGATGACCCAGGGGAAGAAAAGTCCTCTGAGAGCCATGACTTGTTCATCTTGGTTCTTTTTTCAAAAGCCAGGGGACTCCAACCACAGTCTCCCTCGTTTCCAATAATTGGGCCACACACAAACTACTTGACTGGCATCACTTGATCCCCCTTTTCAAAATGAAACAGATGCTTTGCATGAAGCACTCTCAAAAATACGCGTGCCTTTCACCTCCCCTGGATGACCCAGGGGAAGAAAAGTGCTCTGAGAGCCATGACTTGTTCATCTTGGTTCTTTTTTCAAAAGCGAGGGGATTCCAACCACAGTCTCCCTCGTTTCCACTATTTGGGCCACACACACCCCACTTGACTGGCATCACTTGATCCCCCTTTTCAAAATGAAACAGATGCTTTGCATGAAGCACTCTCAAAAATACGCGTGCCTTTCACTTCCCCTGGATGACCCAGGGGAAGAAAAGTCCTCTGAGAGCCATGACTTGTTCATCTTGGTTCTTTTTTCAAAAGCGAGGGGACTCCAACCACAGTCTCCCTCGTTTCCACTAATTGGGCCACACACACCCCACTTGACTGGCATCACTTGATCCCCCTTTTCAAAATGAAACAGATGCTTTGCATGAAGCACTCTCAAAAATACGCGTGCCTTTCACCTCCCCTGGATGACCCAGGGGAAGAAAAGTCCTCTGAGAGCCATGACTTGTTCATCTTGGTTCTTTTTTCAAAAGCCAGGGGACTCCAACCACAGTCTCCCTCGTTTCCACTAATTGGGCCACACACACCCCACTTGACTGGCATCACTTGATCCCCCTTTTCAAAATGAAACCGATGCTTTGCATGAAGCACTCTCAAAAATACGCATGCCTTTCACCTCCCCTGGATGACCCAGGGGAAGAAAAGAAAGTCCTCTGAGAGCCATGACTTGTTCATCTTGGTTCTTTTTTCAAAAGCGAGGGGACTCCAACCACAGTCTCCCTCGTTTCCACTAATTGGGCCACACACACCCCACTTGACTGGCATCACTTGATCCCCCTTTTCAAAATGAAACAGATGCTTTGCATGAAGCACTCTCAAATATACGCGTGCCTTTCACCTCTCCTGGATAACCCAGGGGAAGAAAAGTGCTCTGAGAGCCATGACTTGTTCATCTTGGTTCTTTTTTCAAAAGCGAGGGGACTCCAACCACAGTCTCCCTCGTTTCCACTAATTGGGCCACACACACCCCACTTGACTGGCATCACTTGATCCCCCTTTTCAAAATGAAACAGATGCTTTGCATGAAGCACTCTCAAAAATACGCGTGCCTTTCACCTCCCCTGGATGACCCAGGGGAAGAAAAGTCCTCTGAGAGCCATGACTTGTTCATCTTGGTTCTTTTTTCAAAAGCGAGGGGACTCCAACCACAGTCTCCCTCGTTTCCACTAATTGGGCCACACACACCCCACTTGACTGGCATCACTTGATCCCCCTTTTCAAAATGAAACAGATGCTTTGCATGAAGCACTCTCAAAAATACGCGTGCCTTTCACCTCCCCTGGATGACCCAGGGGAAGGAAAGTCCTCTGAGAGCCATGACTTGTTCATCTTGGTTCTTTTTTCAAAAGCGAGGGGACTCCAACCACAGTCTCCCTCGTTTCCACTAATTGGGCCACACACACCCCACTTGACTGGCATCACTTGATCCCCCTTTTCAAAATGAAACAGATGCTTTGCATGAAGCACTCTCAAAAATACGCGTGCCTTTCACCTCCCCTGGATGACCCAGGGGAAGAAAAGTCCTCTGAGAGCCATGACTTGTTCATCTTGGTTCTTTTTTCAAAAGCGAGGGGATTCCAACCACAGTCTCCCTCGTTTCCACTAATTGGGCCACACACACCCCACTTGACTGGCATCACTTGATCCCCCTTTTCAAAATGTAACAGATGCTTTGCATGAAGCACTCTCAAAAATACGCGTGCCTTTCACTTCCCCTGGATGACCCAGGGGAAGAAAAGTCCTCTGAGAGCCATGACTTGTTCATCTTGGTTCTTTTTTCAAAAGCGAGGGGACTCCAACCACAGTCTCCCTCGTTTCCACTAATTGGGCCACACACACCCCACTTGACTGGCATCACTTGATCCCCCTTTTCAAAATGAAACAGATGCTTTGCATGAAGCACTCTCAAATATACGCGTGCCTTTCACCTCTCCTGGATAACCCAGGGGAAGAAAAGTGCTCTGAGAGCCATGACTTGTTCATCTTGGTTCTTTTTTAAAAAGCGAGGGAACTCCAACCACAGTCTCCCTCGTTTCCACTAATTGGGCCACACACACCCCACTTGACTGGCATCACTTGATCCCCCTTTTCAAAATGAAACCGATGCTTTGCATGAAGCACTCTCAAAAATACGCGTGCCTTTCACCTCCCCTTGATGACCCAGGGGAAGAAAAGTCCTCTGAGAGCCATGACTTGTTCATCTTGGTTCTTTTTTCAAAAGCGAGGGGACTCCAACCACAGTCTCCCTCGTTTCCACTAATTGGGCCACACACACCCCACTTGACTGGCATCACTTGATCCCCCTTTTCAAAATGAAACAGATGCTTTGCATGAAGCACTCTCAAAAATACGCGTGCCTTTCACCTCCCCTGGATGACCCAGGGGAAGAAAAGTCCTCTGAGAGCCATGACTTGTTCATCTTGGTTCTTTTTTCAAAAGCCAGGGGACTCCAACCACAGTCTCCCTCGTTTCCAATAATTGGGCCACACACAAACTACTTGACTGGCATCACTTGATCCCCCTTTTCAAAATGAAACAGATGCTTTGCATGAAGCACTCTCAAAAATACGCGTGCCTTTCACCTCCCCTGGATGACCCAGGGGAAGAAAAGTGCTCTGAGAGCCATGACTTGTTCATCTTGGTTCTTTTTTCAAAAGCGAGGGGATTCCAACCACAGTCTCCCTCGTTTCCACTATTTGGGCCACACACACCCCACTTGACTGGCATCACTTGATCCCCCTTTTCAAAATGAAACAGATGCTTTGCATGAAGCACTCTCAAAAATACGCGTGCCTTTCACTTCCCCTGGATGACCCAGGGGAAGAAAAGTCCTCTGAGAGCCATGACTTGTTCATCTTGGTTCTTTTTTCAAAAGCGAGGGGACTCCAACCACAGTCTCCCTCGTTTCCACTAATTGGGCCACACACACCCCACTTGACTGGCATCACTTGATCCCCCTTTTCAAAATGAAACAGATGCTTTGCATGAAGCACTCTCAAAAATACGCGTGCCTTTCACCTCCCCTGGATGACCCAGGGGAAGAAAAGTCCTCTGAGAGCCATGACTTGTTCATCTTGGTTCTTTTTTCAAAAGCCAGGGGACTCCAACCACAGTCTCCCTCGTTTCCACTAATTGGGCCACACACACCCCACTTGACTGGCATCACTTGATCCCCCTTTTCAAAATGAAACCGATGCTTTGCATGAAGCACTCTCAAAAATACGCATGCCTTTCACCTCCCCTGGATGACCCAGGGGAAGAAAAGAAAGTCCTCTGAGAGCCATGACTTGTTCATCTTGGTTCTTTTTTCAAAAGCGAGGGGACTCCAACCACAGTCTCCCTCGTTTCCACTAATTGGGCCACACACACCCCACTTGACTGGCATCACTTGATCCCCCTTTTCAAAATGAAACAGATGCTTTGCATGAAGCACTCTCAAATATACGCGTGCCTTTCACCTCTCCTGGATAACCCAGGGGAAGAAAAGTGCTCTGAGAGCCATGACTTGTTCATCTTGGTTCTTTTTTCAAAAGCGAGGGGACTCCAACCACAGTCTCCCTCGTTTCCACTAATTGGGCCACACACACCCCACTTGACTGGCATCACTTGATCCCCCTTTTCAAAATGAAACAGATGCTTTGCATGAAGCACTCTCAAAAATACGCGTGCCTTTCACCTCCCCTGGATGACCCAGGGGAAGAAAAGTCCTCTGAGAGCCATGACTTGTTCATCTTGGTTCTTTTTTCAAAAGCGAGGGGACTCCAACCACAGTCTCCCTCGTTTCCACTAATTGGGCCACACACACCCCACTTGACTGGCATCACTTGATCCCCCTTTTCAAAATGAAACAGATGCTTTGCATGAAGCACTCTCAAAAATACGCGTGCCTTTCACCTCCCCTGGATGACCCAGGGGAAGGAAAGTCCTCTGAGAGCCATGACTTGTTCATCTTGGTTCTTTTTTCAAAAGCGAGGGGACTCCAACCACAGTCTCCCTCGTTTCCACTAATTGGGCCACACACACCCCACTTGACTGGCATCACTTGATCCCCCTTTTCAAAATGAAACAGATGCTTTGCATGAAGCACTCTCAAAAATACGCGTGCCTTTCACCTCCCCTGGATGACCCAGGGGAAGAAAAGTCCTCTGAGAGCCATGACTTGTTCATCTTGGTTCTTTTTTCAAAAGCGAGGGGATTCCAACCACAGTCTCCCTCGTTTCCACTAATTGGGCCACACACACCCCACTTGACTGGCATCACTTGATCCCCCTTTTCAAAATGTAACAGATGCTTTGCATGAAGCACTCTCAAAAATACGCGTGCCTTTCACTTCCCCTGGATGACCCAGGGGAAGAAAAGTCCTCTGAGAGCCATGACTTGTTCATCTTGGTTCTTTTTTCAAAAGCGAGGGGACTCCAACCACAGTCTCCCTCGTTTCCACTAATTGGGCCACACACACCCCACTTGACTGGCATCACTTGATCCCCCTTTTCAAAATGAAACAGATGCTTTGATTGAAGCACTCTCAAATATATGCGTGCCTTTCACCTCTCCTGGATAACCCAGGGGAAGAAAAGTGCTCTGAGAGCCATGACTTGTTCATCTTGGTTCTTTTTTCAAAAGCGAGGGGACTCCAACCACAGTCTCCCTCGTTTCCACTAATTGGGCCACACACACCCCACTTGACTGGCATCACTTGATAGCCCCTTTTCAAAATGAAACAGATGCTTTGCATGAAGCACTCTCAAAAATACGCGTGCCTTTCACCTCCCCTGGATGACCCAGGGGAAGAAAAGTCCTCTGAGAGCCATGACTTGTTCATCTTGGTTCTTTTTTCAAAAGCCAGGGGACTCCAACCACTGTCTCCCTCGTTTCCACTAATTGGGCCACACACACCCCACTTGACTGGCATCACTTGATCCCCCTTTTCAAAATGAAACAGATGCTTTGCATGAAGCACTCTCAAAAATACGCATGCCTTTCACCTCCCCTGGATGACCCAGGGGAAGAAAAGAAAGTCCTCTGAGAGCCATGACTTGTTCATCTTGGTTCTTTTTTCAAAAGCGAGGGGACTCCAACCACAGTCTCCCTCGTTTCCACTAATTGGGCCACACACACCCCACTTGACTGGCATCAATTGATCCCCCTTTTCAAAATGAAACAGATGCTTTGCATGAAGCACTCTCAAATATACGCGTGCCTTTCACCTCTCCTGGATAACCCAGGGGAAGAAAAAAGCTCTGAGAGCCATGACTTGTTCATCTTGGTTCTTTTTTCAAAAGCGAGGGGACTCCAACCACAGTCTCCCTCGTTTCCACTAATTGGGCCACACACACCCCACTTGACTGGCATCACTTGATCCCCCTTTTCAAAATGAAACAGATGCTTTGCATGAAGCACTCTCAAATATACGCGTGCCTTTCACCTCCCCTGGATGACCCAGGGGAAGAAAAGTCCTCTGAGAGCCATGACTTGTTCATCTTGGTTCTTTTTTCAAAAGCGAGGGGACTCCAACGACAGTCTACCTAGGTTTCCACTAATTGGGCCACACACACCCCACTTGACTGGCATCACTTGATCCCCCTTTTCAAAATGAAACAGATGCTTTGCATGAAGCACTCTCAAATATACGCGTGCCTTTCACCTCTCCTGGATAACCCAGGGGAAGAAAAGTGCTCTGAGAGCCATGACTTGTTCATCTTGGTTCTTTTTTCAAAAGCGAGGGGACTCCAACCACAGTCTCCCTCGTTTCCACTAATTGGGCCACACACACCCCACTTGACTGGCATCACTTGATCCCCCTTTTCAAAATGAAACTGATGCTTTGCATGAAGCACTCTCAAAAATACGCGTGCCTTTCACCTCCCCTGGATGACCCAGGGGAAGAAAAGTCCTCTGAGAGCCATGACTTGTTCATCTTGGTTCTTTTTTCAAAAGCGAGGGGACTCCAACCACAGTCTCCCTCGTTTCCACTAATTGGGCCACACACACCCCACTTGACTGGCATCACTTGATCCCCCTTTTCTAAATGAAACAGATGCTTTGCATGAAGCACTCTCAAAAATACGCGTGCCTTTCACCTCCCCTGGATGACCCAGGGGAAGAAAAGTCCTCTGAGAGCCATGACTTGTTCATCTTGGTTCTTTTTTCAAAAGCCAGGGGACTCCAACCACAGTCTCCCTCGTTTCCAATAATTGGGCCACACACACACTACTTGACTGGCATCACTTGATCCCCCTTTTCAAAATGAAACAGATGCTTTGCATGAAGCACTCTCAAAAATACGCGTGCCTTTCACCTCCCCTGGATGACCCAGGGGAAGAAAAGTGCTCTGAGAGCCATGACTTGTTCATCTTGGTTCTTTTTTCAAAAGCCAGGGGACTCCAACCACTGTCTCCCTCGTTTCCACTAATTGGGCCACACACACCCCACTTGACTGGCATCACTTGATCCCCCTTTTCAAAATGAAACAGATGCTTTGCATGAAGCACTCTCAAAAATACGCATGCCTTTCACCTCCCCTGGATGACCCAGGGGAAGAAAAGAAAGTCCTCTGAGAGCCATGACTTGTTCATCTTGGTTCTTTTTTCAAAAGCGAGGGGACTCCAACCACAGTCTCCCTCGTTTCCACTAATTGGGCCACACACACCCCACTTGACTGGCATCACTTGATCCCCCTTTTCAAAATGAAACAGATGCTTTGCATGAAGCACTCTCAAATATACGCGTGCCTTTCACCTCTCCTGGATAACCCAGGGGAAGAAAAAAGCTCTGAGAGCCATGACTTGTTCATCTTGGTTCTTTTTTCAAAAGCGAGGGGACTCCAACCACAGTCTCCCTCGTTTCCACTAATTGGGCCACACACACCCCACTTGACTGGCATCACTTGATCCCCCTTTTCAAAATGAAACAGATGCTTTGCATGAAGCACTCTCAAATATACGCGTGCCTTTCACTTCCCCTGGATGACCCAGGGGAAGAAAAGTCCTCTGAGAGCCATGACTTGTTCATCTTGGTTCTTTTTTCAAAAGCGAGGGGACTCCAACCACAGTCTACCTAGGTTTCCACTAATTGGGCCACACACACCCCACTTGACTGGCATCACTTGATCCCCCTTTTCAAAATGAAACTGATGCTTTGCATGAAGCACTCTCAAAAATACGCGTGCCTTTCACCTCCCCTGGATGACCCAGGGGAAGAAAAGTCCTCTGAGAGCCATGACTTGTTCATCTTGGTTCTTTTTTCAAAAGCGAGGGGACTCCAACCACAGTCTCCCTCGTTTCCACTAATTGGGCCACACACACCCCACTTGACTGGCATCACTTGATCCCCCTTTTCTAAATGAAACAGATGCTTTGCATGAAGCACTCTCAAAAATACGCGTGCCTTTCACCTCCCCTGGATGACCCAGGGGAAGAAAAGTCCTCTGAGAGCCATGACTTGTTCATCTTGGTTCTTTTTTCAAAAGCCAGGGGACTCCAACCACAGTCTCCCTCGTTTCCAATAATTGGGCCACACACACACTACTTGACTGGCATCACTTGATCCCCCTTTTCAAAATGAAACAGATGCTTTGCATGAAGCACTCTCAAAAATACGCGTGCCTTTCACCTCCCCTGGATGACCCAGGGGAAGAAAAGTGCTCTGAGAGCCATGACTTGTTCATCTTGGTTCTTTTTTCAAAAGCGAGGGGATTCCAACCACAGTCTCCCTCGTTTCCACTAATTGGGCCACACACACCCCACTTGACTGGCATCACTTGATCCCCCTTTTCAAAATGAAACAGATGCTTTGCATGAAGCACTCTCAAAAATACGCGTGCCTTTCACCTCCCCTGGATGACCCAGGGGAAGAAAAGTCCTCTGAGAGACATGACTTGTTCATCTTGGTACTTTTTTCAAAAGCGAGGGGACTCCAACCACAGTCTCCCTCGTTTCCACTAATTGGGCCACACACACCCCACTTGACTGGCATCACTTGATCCCCCTTTTCAAAATGAAACAGATGCTTTGCATGAAGCACTCTCAAATATACGCGTGCCTTTCACCTCTCCTGGATAACCCAGGGGAAGAAAAGTGCTCTGAGAGCCATGACTTGTTCATCTTGGTTCTTTTTTAAAAAGCGAGGGAACTCCAACCACAGTCTCCCTCGTTTCCACTAATTGGGCCACACACACCCCACTTGACTGGCATCACTTGATCCCCCTTTTCAAAATGAAACCGATGCTTTGCATGAAGCACTCTCAAAAATACGCGTGCCTTTCACCTCCCCTTGATGACCCAGGGGAAGAAAAGTCCTCTGAGAGCCATGACTTGTTCATCTTGGTTCTTTTTTCAAAAGCGAGGGGACTCCAACCACAGTCTCCCTCGTTTCCACTAATTGGGCCACACACACCCCACTTGACTGGCATCACTTGATCCCCCTTTTCAAAATGAAACAGATGCTTTGCATGAAGCACTCTCAAAAATACGTGTGCCTTTCACCTCCCCTGGATGACCCAGGGGAAGAAAAGTCCTCTGAGTGCCATGACTTGTTCATCTTGGTTCTTTTTTCAAAAGCCAGGGGACTCCAACCACAGTCTCCCTCGTTTCCAATAATTGGGCCACACACAAACTACTTGACTGGCATCACTTGATCCCCCTTTTCAAAATGAAACAGATGCTTTGCATGAAGTACTCTCAAAAATACGCGTGCCTTTCACCTCCCCTGGATGACCCAGGGGAAGAAAAGTGCTCTGAGAGCCATGACTTGTTCATCTTGGTTCTTTTTTCAAAAGCGAGGGGATTCCAACCACAGTCTCCCTCGTTTCCACTAATTGGGCCACACGCACCCCACTTGACTGGCATCACTTGATCCCCCTTTTCAAAATGAAACAGATGCTTTGCATGAAGCACTCTCAAAAATACGCGTGGCTTTCACCTCCCCTGGATGACCCAGGGGAAGAAAAGTCCTCTGAGAGCCATGACTTGTTCATCTTGGTTCTTTTTTCAAAAGCGAGGGGACTCCAATCACAGTCTCCCTCGTTTCCACTAATTGGGCCACACACACCCCACTTGACTGGCATCACTTGATCCCCCTTTTCATAATGAAATAGATGCTTTGCATGAAGCACTCTCAAATATACACGTGCCTTTCACCTCTCCTGGATAACCCAGGGGAAGAAAAGTGCTCTGAGAGCCATGACTTGTTCATCTTGGTTCTTTTTTCAAAAGCGAGGGTACTCCAACCACAGTCTCCCTCGTTTCCACTAATTGGGCCACACACACCCCACTTGACTGGCATCACTTGATCCCCCTTTTCAAAATGAAACAGATGCTTTGCATGAAGCACTCTCAAAAATACGCGTGGCTTTCACCTCCCCTGGATGACCCAGGGGAAGAAAAGTCCTCTGAGAGCCATGACTTGTTCATCTTGGTTCTTTTTTCAAAAGCGAGGGGACTCCAACCACAGTCTCCCTCGTTTCCACTAATTGGGCCACACACACCCCACTTGACTGGCATCACTTGATTCCCCTTTTCAAAATGAAACAGATGCTTTGCATGAAGCACCCTCAAAAATACGCGTGCCATTCACCTCCCCTGGATGACCCAGGGGAAGAAAAGTCCTCTGAGAGCCATGACTTGTTCATCTTGGTTCTTTTTTCAAAAGCGAGGGGACTCCAACCACAGTCTCCCTCGTTTCCACTAATTGGGCCACATACACCCCACTTGACTGGTATCACTTGATCCCCCTTTTCAAAATGAAACAGATGCTTTGCATGAAGCACTCTCAAAAATATGCGTGCCTTTCACCTCCCCTGGATGACCCAGGGGAAGAAAAGTCCTCTGAGAGCCATGACTTGTTCATCTTGGTTCTTTTTTCAAAAGCGAGTGGACTCCAACCACAGTCTCCCTCGTTTCCACTAATTGGGCCACACACACCCCACTTGACTGGCATCACTTGATCCCCCTTTTCAAAATGAAACAGATGCTTTGCATGAAGCAGTCTCAAAAATACGCGTGCCTCTCACCTCCCCTGGATGACCCAGGGGAAGAAAAGTCCTCTGAGAGCCATGACTTGTTCATCTTGGTTCTTTTTTCAAAAGCGAGGGAACTCCAATGACAGTCTTCCTCGTTTCCACTAATTGGGCCACGAACACCCCACTTGACTGGCATCACTTGATTCCCCTTTTCAAAATGAAACAGATGCTTTGCATGAAGCACTCTCAAAAATATGCGTGCCTTTCACCTCCCCTGGATGACCCAGGGGAAGAAAAGTCCTCTGAGAGCCATGACTTGTTCATCTTGGTTCTTTTTTCAAAAGCGAGGGGACTCCAACCACAGTCTCCCTCGTTTCCACTAATTGGGCCACACACCCCACTTGACTGGCATCACTTGAGCCCCCTTTTCAAAATGAAACAGATGCTTTGCATGAAGCACTCTCAAATATATGCGTGCCTTTCACCTCCCCTGGATGACCCAGGGGAAGAAAAGTCCTCTGAGAGCCATGACTTGTTCATCTTGGTTCTTTTTTCAAAAGCGAGTGGACTCCAACCACAGTCTCCCTCATTTCCACTAATTGGGCCACACACACCCCACTTGACTGGCATCACTTGATCCCCCTTTTCAAAATGAAACAGATGCTTTGCATGAAGCACTCTCAAATATACGCGTGCCTTTCACCTCTCCTGGATAACCCAGGGGAAGAAAAGTGCTCTGAGAGCCATGACTTGTTCATCTTGGTTTTTTTTTCAAAAGCGAGGGGACTCCAACCACAGTCTCCCTCGTTTCCACTAATTGGGCCACACACACCCCACTTGACTGGCATCACTTGATCCCCCTTTTCAAAATGAAACTGATGCTTTGCATGAAGCACTCTCAAAAATACGCGTGCCTTTCACCTCCCCTGGATGACCCAGGGGAAGAAAAGTCCTCTGAGAGCCATGACTTGTTCATCTTGGTTCTTTTTTCAAAAGCGAGAGGACTCCAACCACAGTCTCCCTCGTTTCCACTAATTGGGCCACACACACCCCACTTGACTGGCATCACTTGATCCCCCTTTTCTAAATGAAACAGATGCTTTGCATGAAGCACTCTCAAAAATACGCGTGCCTTTCACCTCCCCTGGATGACCCAGGGGAAGAAAAGTCCTCTGAGAGCCATGACTTGTTCATCTTGGTTCTTTTTTCAAAAGCCAGGGGACTCCAACCACAGTCTCCCTCGTTTCCAATAATTGGGCCACACACACACTACTTGACTGGCATCACTTGATCCCCCTTTTCAAAATGAAACAGATGCTTTGCATGAAGCACTCTCAAAAATACGCGTGCCTTTCACCTCCCCTGGATGACCCAGGGGAAGAAAAGTGCTCTGAGAGCCATGACTTGTTCATCTTGGTTCTTTTTTCAAAAGCGAGGGGATTCCAACCACAGTCTCCCTCGTTTCCACTAATTGGGCCACACACACCCCACTTGACTGGCATCACTTGATCCCCCTTTTCAAAATGAAACAGATGCTTTGCATGAAGCACTCTCAAAAATACGCGTGCCTTTCACCTCCCCTGGATGACCCAGGGGAAGAAAAGTCCTCTGAGAGACATGACTTGTTCATCTTGGTACTTTTTTCAAAAGCGAGGGGACTCCAACCACAGTCTCCCTCGTTTCCACTAATTGGGCCACACACACCCCACTTGACTGGCATCACTTGATCCCCCTTTTCAAAATGAAACAGATGCTTTGCATGAAGCACTCTCAAATATACGCGTGCCTTTCACCTCTCCTGGATAACCCAGGGGAAGAAAAGTGCTCTGAGAGCCATGACTTGTTCATCTTGGTTCTTTTTTAAAAAGCGAGGGAACTCCAACCACAGTCTCCCTCGTTTCCACTAATTGGGCCACACACACCCCACTTGACTGGCATCACTTGATCCCCCTTTTCAAAATGAAACCGATGCTTTGCATGAAGCACTCTCAAAAATACGCGTGCCTTTCACCTCCCCTTGATGACCCAGGGGAAGAAAAGTCCTCTGAGAGCCATGACTTGTTCATCTTGGTTCTTTTTTCAAAAGCGAGGGGACTAGAGATGAGCGAACCGGTCCCGGTTCGGCTCGAGGCCGGTTCGCCGAACGGGGGTCCCGTTCGAGTTCGGTTCGTCGAACGTTCGACGAACCGAACTCGAACGTATAGGCTATAATGGGAGGCAATCACAAACACATAAAAATGCATTATAAATGTACACAAACAGTTAATAAACATTGCCATAACACTTACCGGTCCTCGCGATCCCTTCTGCACTCTGTCTCCTGCCGCTATTCCATCCGATGATCGCTGAATCCTCCCGGTGACCTGCACTGCCAGCAGAGAAGCAGGACCTATCGTGACGTCAAAATAGCCATGTGACCAGTCACGTGGCTATTATCTCATTGGCTACAGACTGGTCACATGACTATGACACGTCATGTAGGACCTGCGAGTGCATCTCTCCGGTACACGGTGCACATATGTGTATCGCCGTGTACCGGCGACATGCTCTAGCACACGGTCGACTCCCCGTTCCGTTAGGGACCGGCTGACACAGCCGGTCATTAACGGAGATCACCGTTGCCATAGCAACGCAGTTAGCGGTGACGTCACCGCTAACCGCGGCTCCGGGAGCACCGTTGCTATGGTAACGCGTCTGTCAGCGTTACCGCTAGCAGCCAGCAGTGATCACTCACGGAGTGAAGGCTGCACGCTGCTTCCCGATTGTAGTGAGCATTGTAGTTAGGATGGAGGTTCCCCAGCCCCAAGTGATGCCCCTCACTACAATCGTCACTACTACTACACTAGAAAGAAAGAAGACAGAAGAGCAGGATCGTGGAGGGCTGACAGGGGTAATAAAGATGGAGTCTCTAATGTGTCTGTGTATTTATTTCTATTAAAGTATTTTTTCTCTGTGTGGTGTCTTTTTTTAACCCTTTATTGGAGATTCTTAATGGCCGGGTCAAACGTGCCTGACATTAAGAATCTCTGGCTTAATACTGGCTGGTAAAACAAAGCCAGTATTAACTCATGATTACCCAACAAGCCACCCGGCTCCAGGGCTGTTGGAAGAGTTGGATACAGCGCCAGATGATGGCGCTTCTATGAGAGCGCCATTTTCTGGGACGGCTGCGGACTGAAATCCGCAGCAGAGGCGCCCACAAACCTCGGGCTAACCTGTGCTGCGGATTCCAATCCCCAGCTGCCTAGTTGTACCCGGCTGGACACAAAAATAGGGCGAAGCCCACGTCATTTGTTTTTTAATTATTTCATGAAATAAGTGAAATAATTAAAAAAAACGGGCTTCCCTATATTTTTGGTTCCCAGCCGGGTACAAATAGGCAACTGGGGGTTGGAGGCAGCCCGTGGCTGCCAGCTGTACCTGGCTAGCATACAAAAATATGGCGAAGCCCACGTCATTTTTTTGGTGGGCAAAAAACTTCTGCATACAGTCCTGGATGGAGTATGCTGAGCCTTGTAGTTCTGCAGCTGCTGTCTGCTCTTCTCCATACAGACAGACAGCAGCTGCAGAACTACAAGGCTCAGCATACTCCATCCAGGACTGTATGCAGAAGTTTTTTGCCCCCTGAAAAAATTATGTGGCTTCGCCATATTTTTGTATGCTAGCCAGGTACAGCAGGCAGGTACGGCTGCCCCCAACCCCCAGTTGCCTATTTGTACCCGGCTGGGAACCAAAAATAAAGGGAAGCCCTTTTTTTTATTATTTCATGAATTTCATGAAATAATTAGAAAATAAATGACGTAGGCTTTGCCCCATTTTTGTGTCCAGCCAGGTACAACTAGGCAGCTGGGATTGGAATCCGCACCACCGGTTGGCCTGAGCTTTCTGGGCCCCACTGCTGCGAATTGCAGTCTGCAGCCACCTCAGAAAATGGCATTTTCATAGAAGCGCCATCTTCTGGCGCTGTATCCAACTCTTCCAGCACCTGCCTGCTATACCTGGCTAGCATACAAAAATATGGCGAAGCTCACGTCCTTTTTTTGTAGCTTTTTGGCAAAAAAAAAAAAAAATGCTTCCCTGGATTTTCCATTGCCAGTGAAGGTAACACCAAGCAGTGGGGGTTAGCAGCCAGTAGCTGCTTGGATTACCCTTAGCTAGCAATACAAAAAATGCAGTGGGAGCTAACATATATTTTTTTTAATTATTTATTTAAATAACTAAAAATAAAATGGGCTTCCCTGTATTTTGATTGCTGGACATCACAGTGCTGTAAAAATAAATCTTTAAAAAAAATGACGTAGCGCTCCGCGGTATTTTTGATTCTCAGCGCAGATAAAGCAGACAGCTATGGGTTGCCACCCCCATCTGCCTGCCGTTACCTTGGTTGGCAATCAAAATACAGGGAAGCCCATTAATTTTTTCTATTTAAAAAATAGTTAAAAAAAAAAAATTACGTTGGGTCCCCCCATTTTTGATAGCCAGCTAGGGTAAAGCAGACGGCTGTAGCCTGAAAACCACAGCTGGCAGCTTTACCGTGGTTGGGGATCCAATGTGGAGGTCACCTCAGGCTCTTTTTTATAATTATTTTATAAATATTAATAATTACACAATAAAAGTAGGGGACCCCCCAAATTGGATCACCAGCCAAGGTAAAGCGGACAGCTGTGGTCTGGTATTCTCAGGGTGGGAAGGTCCATAGTTATTGGGCCTTCACAGCCTAAAAATAGCAGGCCGCAGGCACCCCAGACGTGGCGCATCCACTAGATGCGCCAATCCTGGCGCTTCACCCCAGCTCATCCCGTGCCCTGGTGCAGTGGCAAACGGGGTAATAAATCGGGTTGATACTAGCTGTAAAGTCACCTGAGATCAAGCCCAGCAGTTTGTGATGTCATGGCGTCTATTAGATACCCAACATCATAAACTGTCAGTACTAACAAAAACAAAAAATCGACAAAAGAAATTTATTTGAAAAAACAGTCCCCAAAACATTTCCTCTTTCACCAATTTATTGTAAGAAAAAAAATAAAGGGGTCCCACGACGACTCTGGACCGTCTAGAATATGGGGGGGAGACACTCAGGGAACGTATCCCCCATTTTCTAGGAGTGCGGACCCTTCATGTGAGGAGTGTGGGTGCAATGAATCTGCACTCACTCTCCCCGGGTCCACAGCAGCAGAGTCCATGTCGTAATGGTTGCTACCAAAGCTGCAATGCCCTGCTCATGAGGTAAGGGCATGCCTAATCAGGAGAACTACTGTAGAGGAAGCTCTGCTCACTGGTATATAGGTGCTCAGAGGTAATAATAGATAAAATTAGTGAGTAACCTCGGCACTCTATATCTCCCAGACTAAGTCAGTAAGTCACAACGGATAGTAATGCAAAATCACTCTTTATTGGTCCGTATTAAGAAAATTTTTTTTTCATAAGCATATATGTTTTTGTCCAAAACAAGTTACAAATGACGTTTCGGCCTGAGCCTTCGTCAGATTGGACTTATCTGCATGTAATCATGAAAAATGACAATAATCAGTATCACATAAGAGTGAGAGAACAATAACATAAACTCGAACAATGTAGAGGTACAATTGGGATGCAGCAAAAAAATTGCAACACAGCAAGAAATGAAACACATGATACAAATGTCATAATACAGTACAAGGACAATATAGTAATGACAAATATGGGGTCAGAGTAGGCTTAGACAGCTCTGGTACGAAAAAGATGTCAATCATGAAGTAACATGTGCAGTAGGTGTAGAGCTACACTATGCATGGCAGAGCTAATGGGTAGACCGACCATAGAAAAAGTAGAGAAAAAGTGGAGAATAAGTGGAACATAAGAGGAGAAAAAGTGGAGAAAAAGTGGAGAAAAAAGTGGAGAAAAAGTGGAGAAAAAGTGGAGAAAAAGTGGAGAAAAAGTGGAGAAAAAGTGGAGATTAAGAGGAGAAAAAGTGGAGAAAAAAGTGGAGAAAAAGTGGAGAAAAAGTGGAGCATAAGTGGAGAAAAAGTGGAGAAAAAGTGGAGCATAAGAGGAGAAAAAGTGGAGAAAAAAGTGGAGAAAAAGTGGAGAAAAAGTGGAGCATAAGAGGAGAAAAAGTGGAGAAAAAGTGGAGAAAAAGTGGAGCATAAGAGGAGAAAAAGTGGAGAAAAAGTGGAGAAAAAGTGGAGCATAAGAGGAGAAAAAGTGGAGATTAAGAGGAGAAAAAGTGGAGAAAAAGTGGAGCATAAGAGGAGAAAAAGTGGAGAAAAAGTGGAGAAAAAGTGGAGAAAAAGTGGAGCATAAGAGGAGAAAAAGTGGAGATTAAGAGGAGAAAAAGTGGAGAAAAAGTGGAGAAAAAGTGGAGAAAAAGTGGAGCATAAGAGGAGAAAAAGTGGAGAAAAAAGTGGAGAAAAAGTGGAGAAAAAGTGGAGAAAAAGTGGAGATTAAGAGGAGAAAAAGTGGAGCATAAGAGGAGAAAAAGTGGAGAAAAAAGTGGAGAAAAAGTGGAGAAAGTGGAGAAAAAAATGGAGAAAAAGTGGAGAAAAAGTGGAGAAAAAGTGGAGAATAAGAGGAGAAAAAGTGGAGAAAAAGTGGAGAAAAAGTGGAGAATAAGAGGAGAAAAAGTGGAGAATAAGTGGAGAAAAAAATGGAGAAAAAGTGGAGAAAAAGTGGAGCATAAGAGGAGAAAAAGTGGAGAAAAAGTGGAGAAAAAGTGGAGAAAAAGTGGAGCATAAGAGGAGAAAAAGTGGAGAAAAAAGTGGAGAAAAAGTGGAGAAAAAGTGGAGCATAAGAGGAGAAAAAGTGGAGAAAAAGTGGAGAAAAAGTGGAGCATAAGAGGAGAAAAAGTGGAGAAAAAGTGGAGAAAAAGTGGAGCATAAGAGGAGAAAAAGTGGAGAAAAAGTGGAGAAAAAAGTGGAGAAAAAGTGGAGAAAAAGTGGAGAAAAAGTGGAGATTAAGAGGAGAAAAAGTGGAGAAAAAGTGGAGCATAAGAGGAGAAAAAGTGGAGAAAAAAGTGGAGAAAACGTGGAGAAAAAGTGGAGAAAAAGTGGAGAAAAAGTGGAGCATAAGAGGAGAAAAAGTGGAGAAAAAGTGGAGAAAAAAGTGGAGAAAAAGTGGAGAAAAAGTGGAGAAAAAGTGGAGAAAAAGTGGAGAAAAAGTGGAGCATAAGAGGAGAAAAAGTGGAGAAAAAGTGGAGAAAAAGTGGAGCATAAGAGGAGAAAAAGTGGAGAAAAAGTGGAGAAAAAAGTGGAGAAAAAGTGGAGAAAAAGTGGAGAAAAAGTGGAGAAAAAGTGGAGAAAAAGTGGAGATTAAGAGGAGAAAAAGTGGAGAAAAAGTGGAGAAAAAGTGGAGCATAAGAGGAGAAAAAGTGGAGAAAAAAGTGGAGAAAACGTGGAGAAAACGTGGAGAAAAAGTGGAGAAAAAGTGGAGAAAAAGTGGAGAAAAAGTGGAGAAAAAGTGGAGCATAAGAGGAGAAAAAGTGGAGAAAAAAGTGGAGAAAAAGTGGAGAAAAAGTGGAGAAAAAGTGGAGAAAAAGTGGAGATTAAGAGGAGAAAAAGTGGAGAAAAAGTGGAGCATAAGAGGAGAAAAAGTGGAGAAAAAAGTGGAGAAAACGTGGAGAAAACGTGGAGAAAAAGTGGAGAAAAAGTGGAGAAAAAGTGGAGCATAAGAGGAGAAAAAGTGGAGAAAAAGTGGAGAAAAAAGTGGAGAAAAAGTGGAGAAAAAGTGGAGAAAAAGTGGAGAAAAAGTGGAGAAAAAGTGGAGCATAAGAGGAGAAAAAGTGGAGAAAAAGTGGAGAAAAAGTGGAGAAAAAGTGGAGCATAAGAGGAGAAAAAGTGGAGAAAAAGTGGAGAAAAAAGTGGAGAAAAAGTGGAGAAAAAGTGGAGAAAAAGTGGAGAAAAAGTGGAGATTAAGAGGAGAAAAAGTGGAGAAAAAGTGGAGAAAAAGTGGAGCATAAGAGGAGAAAAAGTGGAGAAAAAAGTGGAGAAAACGTGGAGAAAACGTGGAGAAAAAGTGGAGAAAAAGTGGAGAAAAAGTGGAGAAAAAGTGGAGAAAAAGTGGAGCATAAGAGGAGAAAAAGTGGAGAAAAAAGTGGAGAAAAAGTGGAGAAAAAGTGGAGAAAAAGTGGAGATTAAGAGGAGAAAAAGTGGAGCATAAGAGGAGAAAAAGTGGAGAAAAAAGTGGAGAAAAAGTGGAGAAAGTGGAGAAAAAAATGGAGAAAAAGTGGAGAAAAAGTGGAGAAAAAGTGGAGAATAAGAGGAGAAAAAGTGGAGAAAAAGTGGAGAAAAAGTGGAGAATAAGAGGAGAAAAAGTGGAGAATAAGTGGAGAAAAAAATGGAGAAAAAGTGGAGAAAAAGTGGAGAGAAAGTGGAGAAAAAAATGGAGAAAAAGTGGAGCACCCTTTGGTGCCTTTCATGTGGCACTAAGGGGTGCTTAGCTTTGTATTTAGCCAAAAAAATGAAAAAAAAATGACATAGGGTTCCCCCTAGTTTTGTAGCCAGCTAGGGTAAAGCAGACGGCTGCAGCCTGCAGACCACAGCTGGCAACCTCACCTTGGCTGGTAATCCAAAACTGAGGGCACCCCACGCTGTTATTTTAAATTAAATAAATAATTGAAAAAAAAAACACGTAGGGGTCCCCCAAAATTGGATCACCAGCCAAGGTAAAGCAGACAGCTGGGGCCTGATATTCTCAGACTAGGGAGGTCCATGGTTATTGGAATCTCCCCAGCCTAAAAATAGCAGGCCGCAGCCGCCCCAGAAGTGGCGCATCCATTAGATGCGCCAATCCTGGTGCTTCGCCCCAGCTCATCCCGCGCCCTGGTGCGGTGGCAAACGGGGTAATATTTGGGGTTAATACCAGATGTGTAATGTCACCTGGCATCAAGCCCTGGGGTTGGTGAGGTCAGGCGTCTATCAGATACCCGACATCACCAACCCAGTCAGTAATAAAAAAAAAATACACGACAAACACATTTTTATTTGAAAAAACACTCCCCAAAACATTCCCTCTTTAACCAATTTATTAGATTGAAAAACAAATCCAGGTCTGGTGTAATCCAAGGGGTTGCCATGACGATGCACACTGTCCCAGTCAATAAAGAGCAGGATGTTCCCCATTGGCTGGGAGAGCAGTGCAGTGACCTGAGCTAACATCAATGGGTCAGCCCAGGTCACTGCAGGCCATGACAAGTGCTGCTGTCAGCGAGGTACATTACCTGCGCTGATCTCCAGCACACTGACAGCCCCTGTCACTGAGCTCAATGACCGCCCGGCGCCTTCACACCAAGTATCGCGAGAGGTCCGTGACGTCACCGCTAGTCAGTCTCGGGTCGGAAGCGATAGGTGATGTGACAAGCGGCGGCCATGGAGGACAGTGACAGCGCTGAGGTCGGGATGGCGGGACTTCATCACCGCAGGTAAGCCGAGCGAGCGAGCGGGCGGGCGGGCGGGCGGGCGGGCGGGGGGGGGGGGGATGTGGATGTGTGTGTGTGTGTTTGTGTATGTGTATGTATGTGTACATGCTGCGGGCAGGAGGGGGTGGAGCGAGCTGAGCGGGAAAGTGTGGGCTTCCTGCACGTAACTAAGATAAACATCGGGTTACTAACCAAAGCGCTTTGCTTGGATACCCGATGTTTATCTTGGTTACCAGCTTGTGGCAGGCTGCCAGCGATGGCTCCTGCTCACTGTAGCTGTAAAAAGCCCTGCTTTTTGCTGCTAGAACCGTTCTCGAACGTATCTAGAACTATCGAGCTTTTAGCAAAAAGCTCGAGTTCTAGTTCGATCTCGAACAGCCCAAAAATCACTCGAACCTAGAACTGGAGAACCACGAACCACGAACCGCGCTCAACTCTAGAGGGGACTCCAACCACAGTCTCCCTCGTTTCCACTAATTGGGCCACACACACCCCACTTGACTGGCATCACTTGATCCCCCTTTTCAAAATGAAACAGATGCTTTGCATGAAGCACTCTCAAAAATACGCGTGCCTTTCACCTCCCCTGGATGTCCCAGGGGAAGAAAAGTCCTCTGAGAGCCATGACTTGTTCATCTTGGTTCTTTTTTCAAAAGCCAGGGGACTCCAACCACAGTCTCCCTCGTTTCCAATAATTGGGCCACACACAAACTACTTGACTGGCATCACTTGATCCCCCTTTTCAAAATGAAACAGATGCTTTGCATGAAGTACTCTCAAAAATACGCGTGCCTTTCACCTCCCCTGGATGACCCAGGGGAAGAAAAGTGCTCTGAGAGCCATGACTTGTTCATCTTGGTTCTTTTTTCAAAAGCGAGGGGATTCCAACCACAGTCTCCCTCGTTTCCACTAATTGGGCCACACGCACCCCACTTGACTGGCATCACTTGATCCCCCTTTTCAAAATGAAACAGATGCTTTGCATGAAGCACTCTCAAAAATACGCGTGGCTTTCACCTCCCCTGGATGACCCAGGGGAAGAAAAGTCCTCTGAGAGCCATGACTTGTTCATCTTGGTTCTTTTTTCAAAAGCGAGGGGACTCCAATCACAGTCTCCCTCGTTTCCACTAATTGGGCCACACACACCCCACTTGACTGGCATCACTTGATCCCCCTTTTCATAATGAAACAGATGCTTTGCATGAAGCACTCTCAAATATACACGTGCCTTTCACCTCTCCTGGATAACCCAGGGGAAGAAAAGTGCTCTGAGAGCCATGACTTGTTCATCTTGGTTCTTTTTTCAAAAGCGAGGGTACTCCAACCACAGTCTCCCTCGTTTCCACTAATTGGGCCACACACACCCCACTTGACTGGCATCACTTGATCCCCCTTTTCAAAATGAAACAGATGCTTTGCATGAAGCACTCTCAAAAATACGCGTGGCTTTCACCTCCCCTGGATGACCCAGGGGAAGAAAAGTCCTCTGAGAGCCATGACTTGTTCATCTTGGTTCTTTTTTCAAAAGCGAGTGGACTCCAACCACAGTCTCCCTCGTTTCCACTAATTGGGCCACACACACCCCACTTGACTGGCATCACTTGATCCCCCTTTTCAAAATGAAACAGATGCTTTGCATGAAGCAGTCTCAAAAATACGCGTGCCTCTCACCTCCCCTGGATGACCCAGGGGAAGAAAAGTCCTCTGAGAGCCATGACTTGTTCATCTTGGTTCTTTTTTCAAAAGCGAGGGAACTCCAATGACAGTCTTCCTCGTTTCCACTAATTGGGCCACGAACACCCCACTTGACTGGCATCACTTGATTCCCCTTTTCAAAATGAAACAGATGCTTTGCATGAAGCACTCTCAAAAATATGCGTGCCTTTCACCTCCCCTGGATGACCCAGGGGAAGAAAAGTCCTCTGAGAGCCATGACTTGTTCATCTTGGTTCTTTTTTCAAAAGCGAGGGGACTCCAACCACAGTCTCCCTCGTTTCCACTAATTGGGCCACACACCCCACTTGACTGGCATCACTTGAGCCCCCTTTTCAAAATGAAACAGATGCTTTGCATGAAGCACTCTCAAATATATGCGTGCCTTTCACCTCCCCTGGATGACCCAGGGGAAGAAAAGTCCTCTGAGAGCCATGACTTGTTCATCTTGGTTCTTTTTTCAAAAGCGAGTGGACTCCAACCACAGTCTCCCTCATTTCCACTAATTGGGCCACACATACCCCACTTGACTGGCATCACTTGATCCCCCTTTTCAAAATGAAACAGATGCTTTGCATGAAGCAGTCTCAAAAATACGCGTGCCTCTCACCTCCCCTGGATGACCCAGGGGAAGAAAAGTCCTCTGAGAGCCATGACTTTTTCATCTTGGTTCTTTTTTCAAAAGCGAGGGAACTCCAATGACAGTCTTCCTCGTTTCCACTAATTGGGCCACACACTCCCCACTTGACTGGCATCACTTGATCCCCCTTTTCAAAATGAAACAGATGCTTTGCATGAAGCACTCTCAAAAATACGCGTGCCTTTCACCTCACCTGGATGACCCAGGGGAAGAAAAGTCCTCTGAGAGCCATGACTTGTTCATCTTGGTTCCTTTTTCAAAAGTGAGGGGACTCCAACCACAGTCTCCCTCGTTTCCACTAATTGGGCCACACACAACCCACTTGACTGGCATCACTTGATCCTCCTTTTCAAAATGAAACAGATGCTTTGCATGAAGCACTCTCAAAAATACGTGTGCCTTTCAACTCCCCTGGATCACCCAAGGGAAGAAAAGTCCTCTGAGAGCCATGACTTGTTCATCTTGGTTCTTTTTTCAAAAGCGAGGGGACTCCAACCACAGTCTCCCTTGTTTCCACTAATTGGGCCACACACACCCCACTTGACTGGCATCACTTGATGCCCCTTTTCAAAATGAAACCGATGCTTTGCATGAAGCACTCTCAAAAATACGCGTGCCTTTCACCTCCCCTGGATGACGCAGGGGAAGAAAAGTCCTCTGAGAGCCATGACTTGTTCATCTTGGTTCTTTTTTCAAAAGCGAGGGGACTCCAACCACAGTCTCCCTCGTGTCCACTAATTGGGCCACACACACCCCACTTGACTGGCATCACTTGATCCCCCTTTTCAAAATGAAACAGATGCTTTGCATGAAGCACTCTCAAAAATATGCGTGCCTTTCACCTCCCCTGGATGACCCAGGGGAAGAAAAGTCCTCTGAGAGCCATGACTTGTTCATCTTGGTTCTTTTTTCAAAAGCGAGGGGACTCCAACCACAGTCTCCCTCGTTTCCACTAATTGGGCCACATACACCCCACTTGACTGGCATCACTTGATCCCCCTTTTCAAAATGAAACAGATGCTTTGCATGAAGCACTCTCAAATATACTCGTGCCTTTCACCTGCCCTGGATGACCCAGGGGAAGAAAAGTCCTCTGAGAGCCATGACTTGTTCATCTTTGTTCTTTTTTCAAAAGCGAGGGGACTCCAACCACAGTCTCCCTCGTTTCCACTAATTGGGCCACACACACCCCACTTGACTGGCATCACTTGATCCCCCTTTTCAAAATGAAACAGATGCTTTGCATGAAGCACTCTCAAAAATATGCGTGCCTTTCACCTCCCCTGGATGACCCAGGGGAAGTAAAGTCCTCTGAGAGCCATGCCTATTTCATCTTGGTTCTTTTTTCAAAAGCGAGGGGACTCCAACCACAGTCTCCCTCGTTTCCACTAATTCGGAAACACACAGCCCACTTGACTGGCATCACTTGATCCCCCTTTTCAAAATGAAACAGATGCTTTGCATGAACCTCTCTCAAAAATACGCGTGCTTTTCACCTCTCCTGGATGACCCAGGGGAAGAAAAGTCCTCTGAGAGCCATGACTTTTTCATCTTGGTTCTTTTTTCAAAAGCGAGGGGACTCCAACCACAGTCTCCCTCGTTTCCACTAATTGGGCCACACACACCCCACTTGACTGGCATCAATTGATCCCCCTTTTCAAAATGAAACCGATGCTTTGCATGAAGCACTCTCAAAAATATGCGTGCCTTTCACCTCCCCTGGATGACCCAGGGGAAGAAAAGTCCTCTGAGAGCCATGACTTGTTCATCTTGGTTCTTTTTTCAAAAGCGAGGGGACTCCAACCACAGTCTCCCTCGTTTCCACTAATTGGGCCAAACACACCCCACTTGACTGGCATCACTTGATCCCCCTTTTCAAAATGAAACCGATGCTTTGCATGAAGCACTCTCAAAAATACGCGTGCCTTTCACCTCCCCTGGATGACCCAGGGGAAGAAAAGTCCTCTGAGAGCCATGACTTGTTCATCTTGGCTCTTTTATCAAAAGCGAGGGGACTCCAACCACAGTCTCCCTCGTTTCCACTAATTGGGACACACACACCCCACTTGACTGGCATCACTTGATCCCCCTTTTCAAAATGAAACAGATGCTTTGCATGAAGCACTCTCAAAAATACGCGTGCCTTTCACCTCTCCTGGATAACCCAGGGGAAGAAAAAAGCTCTGAGAGCCATGACTTGTTCATCTTGGTTCTTTTTTCAAAAGCGAGGGGACTCCAACCACAGTCTCCCTCGTTTCCACTAATTGGGCCACACACACCCCACTTGACTGGCATCACTTGATCCCCCTTTTCAAAATGAAACAGATGCTTTGCATGAAGCACTCTCAAAAAAACGCGTGCCTTTCACCTCCCCTGGATGACCCAGGGGAAGAAAAGTCCTCTGAGAGCCATGACTTGTTCATCTTGGCTCTTTTATCAAAAGCGAGGGGACTCCAACCACAGTCTCCCTCGTTTCCACTAATTGGGACACACACACCCCACTTGACTGGCATCACTTGATCCCCCTTTTCAAAATGAAACAGATGCTTTGCATGAAGCACTCTCAAAAATACGCGTGCCTTTCACCTCTCCTGGATAACCCAGGGGAAGAAAAAAGCTCTGAGAGCCATGACTTGTTCATCTTGGTTCTTTTTTCAAAAGCGAGGGGACTCCAACCACAGTCTCCCTCGTTTCCACTAATTGGGCCACACACACCCCACTTGACTGGCATCACTTGATCCCCCTTTTCAAAATGAAACAGATGCTTTGCATGAAGCACTCTCAAAAAAACGCGTGCCTTTCACCTCCCCTGGATGACCCAGGGGAAGAAAAGTCCTCTGAGAGCCATGACTTGTTCATCTTGGTTCTTTTTTCAAAAGCGAGTGGACTCCAACCACAGTCTCCCTCGTTTCCACTAATTGGGCCACACACACCCCACTTGACTGGCATCACTTGATCCCCCTTTTCAAAATGAAACCGATGCTTTGCATGAAGCACTCTCAAAAATACGCGTGCCTTTCACCTCCCCTGGATGACCCAGGGGAAGAAAAGTCCTTTGAGAGCCATGACTTGTTCATCTTGGCTCTTTTATCAAAAGCGAGGGGACTCCAACCACAGTCTCCCTCGTTTCCACTAATTGGGCTACACACACCCCACTTGACTGGCATCACTTGATCCCCCTTTTCAAAATGAAACAGATGCTTTGCATGAAGCACTCTCAAAAATACGCGTGCCTTTCACCTCTCCTGGATAACCCAGGGGAAGAAAAAAGCTCTGAGAGCCATGACTTGTTCATCTTGGTTCTTTTTTCAAAAGCGAGGGGACTCCAACCACAGTCTCCCTCGTTTCCACTAATTGGGCCACACACACCCCACTTGACTGGCATCACTTGATCCCCGTTTTCAAAATGAAACCGATGCTTTGCATGAAGCACTCTCAAAAATACGCGTGCCTTTCACATCCCCTGGATGACCCAGGGGAAGAAAAGTCCTCTGAGAGCCATGACTTGTTCATCTTGGTTCTTTTTTCAAAAGCGAGGGGACTCCAACCACAGTCTCCCTCGTTTCCACTAATTGGGCCACACACAACCTATTTGACTGGCATCACTTGATCCTCCTTTTCAAAATGAAACAGATGCTTTGCATGAAGCACTCTCAAAAATACGTGTGCCTTTCACCTCCCCTGAATGACCCAGTGGAAGAAAAGTCCTCTGAGAGCCATGACTTGTTCATCTTGGTTCTTTTTTCAAAAGCGATGGAACTCCAACCACAGTCTCCCTCGTTTCCACTAATTGGGCCACACACAACCCACTTGACTGGCATCACTTGATCCCCCTTTTCAAAATGAAACAGATGCTTTGCATGAAGCACTCTCAAAAATACGCATGCCTTTCACCTCCCCTGGATGACCCAGGGGAAGAAAAGTCCTCTGAGAGCCATGACTTGTTCATCTTGGTTCTTTTTTGAAAACCGAGGGGACTCCAACCACAGTCTCCCTCGTTTCCACTAATTGGGCCACACACACCCCACTTGACTGGCATCACTTGATCCCCCTTTTAAAAATGAAACAGATGCTTTGCATGAAGCACTCTCAAATATATGCGTGCCTTTCACCTCTCCTGGATAACCCAGGGGAAGAAAAAAGCTCTGAGAGCCATGACTTGTTCATCTTGGTTCTTTTTTCAAAAGCGAGGGGACTCCAACCACAGTCTCCCTCGTTTCCACTAATTGGGCGACACACACCCCACTTGACTGGCATCACTTGATCCCCCTTTTCAAAATGAAACCGATGCTTTGCATGAAGCACTCTCAAAAATACGCGTGCCTTTCACCTCCCCTGGATGATCCAGGGGAAGAAAAGTCCTCAGAGAGCCATGACTTGTTCATCTTGGTTCTTTTTTCAAAAGCGAGGGGACTCCAACCACAGTCTCCCTCGTTTCCACTAATTGAGCCACACACACCCCACTTGACTGGCATCACTTGATCCCCCTTTTCAAAATGAAACAGATGCTTTGCATGAAGCACTCTCAAATATACGCGTGCCTTTCACCTCCCCTGGATGAACCAGGGGAAGAAAAGTCCTCTGAGAGCCATGACTTGTTCATCTTGGTTCTTTTTTCAAAAGTGAGGGGACTCCAACCACAGTCTCCCTCGTTTCCACTAATTGGGCCACACACACCCCACTTGACTGGCATCACTTGATCCCCATTTTCAAAATGAAACCGATGCTTTGCATGAAGCACTCTCAAAATTACGCGTGCCTTTCACCTCCCCTAAATGACCCAGGGGAAGAAAAGTCCTCTGAGAGCCATGACTTGTTCATCTTGGTTCTTTTTTCAAAAGCGAGGGGACTCCAACCACAGTCTCCCTCGTTTCCACTAATTGGGCCACATACACCCCACTTGACTGGCATCACTTGATCCCCCTTTTCAAAATGAAACAGATGCTTTGCATGAAGCACTCTCAAATATACGCGTGCCTTTCACCTCCCCTGGATGACCCAGGGGAAGAAAAGTCCTCTGAGAGCCATGACTTGTTCATCTTGGTTCTTTTTTCAAAAGCGAGGGGACTCAAACCACAGTCTCCCTCGTTTCCACTAATTGGGCCACACACACCCCACTTGACTGGCATCACTTGATCCCCCTTTTCAAAATGAAACAGATGCTTTGCATGAAGCACTCTCAAATATACGCGTGCCTTTCACCTCCCCTGGATGACCCAGGGGAAGAAAAGTCCTCTGAGAGCCATGACTTGTTCATCTTGGTTCTTTTTTCAAAAGCGAGGGGACTCCAACCACAGTCTCCCTCGTTTTCCACTAATTGGGCCACACACACCCTACTTGACTGGCATCACTTGATCCCCCTTTTGAAAATGAAACAGATGCTTTGCATGAAGCACTCTCAAAAATACGCGTGCCTTTCACCTCCCCTGGATGACCCAGGGGAAGAAAAGTCCTCTGAGAGCCAGGACTTGTTCATCTTGGTTCTTTTTTCAAAAGCGAGGGGACTCCAACCACAGTCTCCCTCGTTTCCACTAATTGGGCCACACACACCCCACTTGACTGGCATCACTTGATCCCCCTTTTCAAAATGAAACAGATGCTTTGCATGAAGCACTCTCAAAAATACGCGTGCCTTTCACCTCCCCTGGATGACCCAGGGGAAGAAAAGTCCTCTGAGAGCCATGACTTGTTAATCTTGGTTCTTTTTTCAAAAGCGAGGGGACTCCAACCACAGTCTCCCTCGTTTCCACTAATTGGGCCACACACACCCCACTTGACTGGCATCACTTGAGCCCCCTTTTCAAAATGAAACCGATGCTTTGCATGAAGCACTCTCAAATATATGCGTGCCTTTCACCTCCCCTGGATGACCCAGGGGAAGAAAAGTCCTCTGAGAGCCATGACTTGTTCATCTTGGTTCTTTTTTCAAAGGCGAGGGGACTCCAACCACAGTCTCCCTCGTTTCCACTAATTGGGCCACACACACCCCACTTGACTGGCATCACTTGATCCCCCTTTTCAAAATGAAACAGATGCTTTGCATGAAGCACTCTCAAAAATTCGCGTGCCTTTCACCTCCCCTGGATGACCCAGGGGAAGAAAAGTCCTCTGAGAGCCATGACTTGTTCATCTTGGTTCTTTTTTCAAAAGCGAGGGGACTTCAACCACAGTCTCCCTCGTTTCCACTAATTGGGCCACACACACCCCACTTGACTGGCATCACTTGATCCCCCTTTTCAAAATGAAACAGATGCTTTGCATGAAGCACTCTCAAATATACGCGTGCCTTTCACCTCCCCTGGATGACCCAGGGGAAGAAAAGTCCTCTGAGAGCCATGTCCACATTGTCAGTGGACAGACGTGTGTGCTTATCTGCCAGCAGACCCCCAGCAGCACTGAAGACAGGTTCCGAGAGAACGCTGGCTGCAGGACACGAAAAGATCCCCAAGGCGTATGTGGCAAGCTCAGGCAATGTATCCAGATTGGAAGCCTAAAATGAGCAGGGTTCAAGTTGCACAATAATGGCATCGACGTTTCCTTGCATATACTCATATATCTGTGTGTCCTCCTCTTTTTCCTTGTCCAGCTCTTTTGTTTTCGCATGAGTATATGTCCTTGTCACTTTCCCATGTATTTGTGTTGTGTTGTGAGTTGTTTGTTACCTTTTGGACACCTTTGAGGGTGTTTTTATGTGTTTGTGAATGCCTGCCATTGCTTCCTATGCGGTTCGAGTTCGGTTCGTCGAACGTTCGTCGAACTGAACTCGAACGGGACCTCCGTTCGACGAACCGAACTCGAGCCGAACCACGACCAGGTCGCTCATCTCTAGTCCTAACACTAAAATATTTTTATAAAATTTGCCATACGGCTTCACATATGAATAGTAGAACTGCTCTTAGCAGCACTCACCTGGTCTATTTCAATCCCGTACCCATGACTGAGTCATGGCTGTGGGCGGGATAGGTCTAAGCAAATGGTGCATGAAGTAAATAGCCTGTGGACAGGGCGTGATGACTGAATGTGAACAGTCACCATCCGCCAAAATCCAGACAGGTGGAATACATCCCAAATTGGGGTGCATAGCAAGGTGGGGGTCAGCCACCGACCAATTCAATGAAGAAAAAACAAAAAGCCAGCACCAAATGTGCACCTCAGCACCAAAAATTGCAAACTGTACTTATTATAAAAATTTTGAGATTTTTGGCAAAAAATTGCAATTTCTTGAGCTACCCCGCCACGTCACAGGAAATCTCATTTGGGGCAGTCCTAACACTAAAATATTTTTATAAAATGTGCCATACGGCCTCACATATGAATAGTAGAACTGCTCTTAGCAGCACTCACCTGGTCTATTTCAATCCCGTACCCATGACTGAGTCATGGCTGTGTGCGGGAGAGGTTTACATCCCAAATTGGGGTGCATAGCAAGGTGGGGGTCAGCCACCGACCAATTCAATGAAGAAAAAAGAAAAAGCCAGCACCAAATGTGCAATGAAGAAAAAAGAAAAAGCCAGCACCAAATGTGCAATGAAGAAAAAAGAAAAAGCCTGTACCAAATGTGCAGTTCTACTATTCATATGTGAGGCCGTATGGCACATTTTATAAAAATATTTTAGTGTAGGACTGCCCCATATGAGATTTGCCGTGACGTGGCGGGGTAGCTCAAGAAATTGCAATTTTTTGCCAAAAATTTCAAATTTTTTTTATAATAAGTACAGTTTGGAATTTTTAGTGCTGAAGTGCACATTTAGTGCTGGCTTTTTGTTTTTTCTTCACAGTTATAGGTATTGTTGCTTGTTAGTATCTGACCTAAAAAAAAGGTGCTAAAGGAGTATCTAAAAACTGTTTCTTTTCAACTTTAATTGCTTCCTCAAAATTATGCAGTGAAATACAAGTATAGGTATTGCTAGCGGTGGCTACTGAAAATGTGCTTTTCAACAAGCTAAAAAGGTATACTTGGCACGTTAGGTATTCTTGTCTGCTCCAAATTACACAGTCAACCACATTTGTAGGTAGTGACACTTTTTAGTGCCTTCACAATATTGCCAACTCAGGCAGGAAAGAAATAATATATCTTTTGTGTCTGACAGTTGTGGTTGTAGGGTTGGAAAACATGTGTTTCAAATGGAAAGGGTACATTAACCATGACTGGTAAATCACAATGATTCTTGTAGTGGAAGGGAAATTAGGCAGGGTGTTGGAGGTGTACATATGTGTTCTGTAGTTCTGAAAGTCAAAGGTCTAGGGAGCAAATGCCAGCTCATCCTATACCCTTGAAATAAGAACAACTTCATTTTCTGGACAGATTACTCCACTAAATTTCTTTAGCAGCCACTCGTCGCTTCAACTTCAATATGAGGCTGATAAACTGCAGGTGCTAGAATGGATGGCAAGTGCTGCATGAAGTGCCCTCTCTTCTTTTTTCCTCCACCTCAACATCACACAGTTCATTCCCCAGAGGTGCCACCCCTATTACACTTGCTTGTGCCCACGTCACAAATATCAGCTGGCAAACTGACTGTGGGGAACCACTTGTGAGCGAGTCTGCAGAGCTGTTTACACATTCTATCCCATGGGCATCAGAAATCTGGTCCAATGATTCCCAGACTGCAGATGAGGAAAGCATTTGCACCGATGCCCAAAATCTTTTTGAGTTGGATCCTCGCTAGGATGCCTCATTAACTGACATTAACCCCCGGGGTGGAGAGGATGATGATGAGGCTCAGATACCTATTATGCTGTAATGTCAGGTCAGGAAGAGGAGGAGGGGAAAAATATAGAACATGATGGCAAAATTGTAGATCCCACTTGGTGTGAACCTAGAGGCACACAGCTAAGTAGCTTAGAAGATGACCAGGAGGAGAAGGAGGAAGCTGAGGATTTTACAGTGGCGATTCCCACACAAACACATACTGATTCAACCATGAGAAGCACTGCGTCCTCACCCACAACTCTGGCTGTGGCCAGTAGCAGTTGTGGATCTGCAGTTCACAGGAAGAGTTGCCTAGCCTGGGAATTTTTTTGAGACCGCAAAAGATGACCCAACTGCCAATGTTGCAAACAACGACTGAGTAGAGGCATAAATTCAAATAATTTGACTACTACATGCATGAGCAGGGACATGCACAACCAACATGCATTACTGTGTGAATCTCACTGTGCTAAAATGTGGACTAACTGGCCTACCCAACCACCGGTGGCCAAATCAACATCGTCTGCTGTTTTTTTCTCCTCCTGCGTCCCCATCGAAACTATTCTAATACAGGTTTCTGACCGCAGAACTTCCTCTGGTGTAACCGCTACAGTGGGGTAGCATGCACACAAAAGGTGTACCCAGATCTTTTAATGCGCTATGGGAAGTGGGGCAATTGCTGTTACTGATCTGCTGTCTGCCTGAAAAGATTTTGAATGTCGAGACTCCAAAATGGGTCTCAAAGTTATGTCTTATGCGTAGTACCAGTCTTCTGGGAGGAACAGGCCTACATCTGCCACCCAGGCATGTCTTCATTTTTAAAATTAAAATGGCAGCCAAAACCAGTGTGTTACATGGACTGTAGCTCCCAGCTTTTTAATGTGCTATAGGGAGGGGGGCAATTGATGCTACTATACTACTGTCTGCCTGAAAAGTTTTTAAGTGTCAAGTCTACAAGATAGGTCTTCGAGTTGTGTCTTGTGGGTAGTGCCAGTCTTCTGGGACCAAGAGATTTATACTGGTCACTGTAGCATGTCTTCATTTTGCCAATTCTAATGCCAGTCCACAGCCTGTGTGTTACATGGACCATACCTTCCTACTCTTTTAAAGCCCTTGGAGGAGGGGCATTTGATGCTACTGTACTGCTGTCTGCCTGAAAGGTTTTTAATTTTCAAGACTGCAAGATAGGTGTCAAAGTTGTGTCTTGTGAGTAGTGCCAGTCTTCTGGGAGCAAGAGACCTACACCCGTCACTGTAGTATGACTTACTTTTTCAAATGCTAATGTCGGCGCACATCCTGTGTTTTGCGTGGACCATACCTCCCTGCTCTTTCAAAGCCCTATGGGGAGGAGGCAATTAATGCTACTGTACTACTGCTCTCTGCCTGAAAGCCTGAAAGGTTTTTAAACATTTCCGTTGAGTTTTAAAATTTAAAAGCCAGGTGACATCCTATGTGTAAGTGAATGAAATTAGGCAGAGCTTACAATAATATGCATCAGAAAAGGCAGTGACACAGCTGCAGAGTTGTGGAACACTATCTAGGCTGAGTTTGATAAATGGCTGTCTCCTCTGAACCTAGAGCTATGGAAGGCCCTGTGCGATTACGGTGCAATCTTAGTGGCAGCATTACGGCTGGGCAACATTACGTCTGGGAGACATCACATATGCACTGCATGGCTTAACCTGGTTGTACAGCAATTTTCTAGGGCAGTATTATGCGGTTTCTGGTGAAGGGATAAATGGTGGTTTAGGCCTTGTTCCAGGGTCAGTGCCACCCACGCAGCCATGTTGCTTAGATGTTCTATTTGTAGTGTGTGCCAATTGTTGCCACTTTTCCTATTGCCTGACCTTAATTTTTGGAAATGTGGAAACTCCAAGTAGGGTCTCCAAGTTGGCTTTGTCTGTAGTACCAAGGGTATTGGAGCACCAGTCCTACACCTATCTTTTATCTTGCTGTCTCTGGTGAAGGTAAAAAATGCTGGTTTAGGGCTTGTTTCAGGGCTGGTCCCGTACAGCCATGTTGTTTAGTTGGCCTATTTGTAGTGTGGGCCAATTTTTGCCACTTTTCCTCTTGCTTGACATTAATTTTTGGAAATGTGGAGACTCCAAGTAGGGTCTCTAAAGCCTGCTTTACATGTTACGATTTTGCATACGATATCGTATCCGATCGTAACCGCCCCCATCGTATGTGCAGCACGTTCAATTTGTTGAATGTGCCGCACAAATGATTAACCCCCGTCACACGTACTTACCCGTCCATACGACCTCAATGTGGGCGGCGAACGTCCACTTCCTGGAGTGGGAGGGACGTTCGGCGTCACATCGACGTCACACGGCAGCCAGCCAATAGAAGCGGAGGGGCGGAGATGAGCGGGACGTAAACATCCCGCCCACCTCCTACCTTCCGCATTGCTGGCCGGGAGCCGCAGGACGCAGGTAAGATCTGTTCATCATTCCCGGGGTGTCACATACTGCAATGTGTGCTACCCCAGGTACGATGAACAATCTGACATTCAATTTTTAGGAAATGAACGACGTGCGTGCGATGAACGTTTTAACGTTCAATCGCAATCACACGTACCTGTCACACACTACAATGTACCTTACGATGCCGGATGTGCGTAACTTACGACATGACCCCGCCGACACATCGTAAAATATATTGTAGCATGTAAAGCGGGCTTTAGTTGGCTTTGTCTGCAGTGCCAGGGGTCTGGGAGCACCAGCCCTACACCTGTCTTTTATCTTGCTGTATCTGGCGAAGGTAGAGATGCTGGTTCAGGCCTTGTTCCAGGGCTGATCCCATGCAGCCATTTTGCTTAGTTGGCCTATTTGTAGTCTGTGCCAATTGTTGTGACATTTCCTCTTGCCTAACCTTAAATTTTGGAAATTTGGAGATTCCAAGTAGGGTCTCCAAGTTGGCTTTGTCTGCAGTGCCAGGAGTATAGGAGCAGTAGCCCTACACCTGTCTTTTATCTTGCTGTCTCTGGTGAAGGTAGAAATGCTGATTCAAGCCTTGTTGCAGGGCCAGTCCCACGCAGCCATGTTGCATACTTGACGTATTTATAGTCTGTGACAATTGTTGCCACAGTTCCTCTTGCCTGACCTTAATTTTTGGAAATTTGGAGACTCTAAGTAGGGTCTCCAAGCTGGCTTTGTTTGTACTGCCAAGGATATGGGAGCACCAGTCCTACGCCTGTCTTATATCTTGCTGTCTCTGGTGAAGAAGATAGAAATGCTGGTTCAGGCTTTGCTCCAGGGCCAGTCCCACACAGCCATGTTGCTTAGTTGGCCTATTTGTAATGTGTGCCAATTGTTGCCACTTTTCCTGTTACCTGATCTTAATTTTTGGAAATGAGGAGACTCCAAGTAGGGTCTCCAAGTTGGCTTTTGTCTGTAGTGCCAGGGGTATGGGAGCACCAGCCCTATGTCTGTCACTCATGCATCTCTTTATTTTTAAAATGAAAATGCCAGGTCACATCCTGTGTGTAAGTCAGGGCAAACAGGCAGTGCTTAAATTAATATGCATTGGAGAATGCAGTCACACAGCTGTAGAGTTGTGGACCACTTTCCAGGCCCCTTTTTTGATCAATAATTGTCTCCACAGAACCTGGAGCCTTGGAAGGCCATGTGCAATAATGGTGCAAACCTAGTGGTGATACTACACTTGAGCGACATCACATGTGCTAATGTGCTCAACCTGGTTGTACAAAAATGTCTAGGGCACTATTCCTGCCTGGATGCACTGGGGCAGAAGGCATGGTCACTGTGTGCTCACTTTTTAAAATGAAAATGCCTGGCCACATCATGTGTGTTGCATGGACCATACCTTCCTGCTGTGCAAAAACACTATTGGGAAATGAGGGAGGGGGGAGCAATTGATGCCACTATCCTGTTGTCTGCCAGAAATGTTTTTAAATCTCAAGACTCCAAGATGGCTCTCCAAGTGGTGACTTGTCTATACTGGCATGGGTATGGGAGCAAGAGGCCTAATCCTGTCACTCATGCACCTCTTGATTTTTAAAATTGAAATGACAGGTCATATCCTGTGTGTAAGTCAATGCAATCAGGCAGTGCTGAATTGAATATGCATTGGAGAACGCAGTCACACAGCTGCAGAGTTGTGGACCACTACCCAGGCCAAGTTTAATTCATAGCTGTCTCTGGTGCAGACATTTCAGCACAAAACATTCAACAAATTTGCACATCCTGGAAGAAAACTGCACCAAAATGGCATCAAAACCGTTTTTTTGCCAAGATTTGCAGATTTGGTGCTGCGAAAATGGTGCAAACCTGATGCCAGGGCATATCCTCTGTGTTGCATGGACCATAGCTTCCTGATGGGCAAAGACACTATGGGAAAATGGGGGGGGGCGCAATTGATTGCTTCAATTTACGCAGTAAACTAAATTTCTAGGTATTGTTACTTATTACTGCCTGCTCCAAATTAGGCAGTGAAACACATTTCTAGATATTGTTATGCGGGCGTCACACGAGACGATCTATCGTGCGATATGTCGTCGGGGTCATGGTTTTCGTGATGCACATCCGGCATCGTTTGCAACGTCGTTTCGTGTGACTCCTACGAGCGTCTCAGAACAATCGCAAATCGGTTACAAATCATGTATTGTTTACACGTCGTTTATTTTTAAAAAATTGTTTATTCTTCTTTGCGCCAGTTGTTCATCGTACCCGGGGTAGCACACATCTCTCCGTGTGACACCCCGGGAACGATGAACTGCAGCTTACCTGCGGCCGCCGGCAATACTGAAGGAAGAAGGTGGGCGGGATGTTTACGTCCCGCTCATCTCCGCCCCTCCGCTTCTATTGGCCGGCCGCTGTGTGACGTCGCTGTGACGCCAAACATCCCTCCCCCTTCAGGAAGTGGATGGTCACCGCCCACAGCGACGTCGCTCAGCAGGTAAGTGCGTTTGACGGCGGTTTAACGACTTTGTGCGCCACTGGCAACTAATTGCCCGTGACGCACAAACGTCAGGGGCGGGTTTGATCGCTCGTGCGATTCCACAATAGATCGTATCGTGTGACACCCGCATTAGTTAATAGTGCCTGCTATAAATTTGCTGCTAGTGAACTAGCTAAATAGGTCTTGCCACTTTTGAGTGGTTGCCATAAATTATGTTTCAAACCACATTTCTAGATATTGCTACTTATTATTGATTGTGACTTTTCCGTATATTCACCAATTACAGAATCACAGATCTCAATCCATTTCTGTCTTTTCACTTCCCTAACCATGCTTTAGCATGCCGTGGCATCTTCCAGGACTTGGCGGTCTTGTAAAAGCCCATTCTTATTTGTTAACACATTCAGCCATTCTTTCTCATCTACTCTTCCTCCCCAGGTGTGCACTCCTGCCAGCTTTAAAATGACTTTCATGTTTTTCACATACTTCCTCCCTTCACGCTCAGTTACTAAATCCTTCGCAGTAGCCTGCTTGGGCACAGACTCATTAGACCCCATGTTAAGCTGGGGCCACACGGGTATTACTGTGATCCCCTCGCATGACACTCGGCTCACACTGGCAGTACAGCAGAGCCAAGTGTCATGTGAGTGTCCCTGCGACTGAGGTCCAACCGTGCAAGCGGACCTCAGCTGCGGGGGGTGGGCTGGCACTGAGGAGGGGCGGGCTGGTATATATATATGCAAAGTTAGATGCAGAAATATTTGGTCAGTTACACAAGTTTTTGCATTGTAGCTATGTAATCCAAACATATACAAAATAAAGTTAAATAATTAATATGGGCTTAAAGTGCAGACCCTCAGCTTTAATTTGAAGGTAGGGATGGGCGAACCCGAACTGTAAAGTTCGGTGTCTGTACCGAACACATGATGTTCATGCACACGAACATGAACACAAGCTTTCTGGGACATTCGTGTTACAGGTCGTGTAACCGTTCGGGTCCAGGGGCTGTTAAAAAAAAGCACGTTATTAAAAAAACATTCTGATCATACTTACAGGTCCCGCGACGCATCCTGCAGACTCTGCCTCCCAGCGCTTCTGCTAACGCGTCCGTCCGATCATTGCGGTTTCCCCCGGTAAGCACCTCTGGCTAAAAGGACCTGCCGTGACCGTGACGTCATACCCATGTGACCAGTCACGTGTGAATGTTGTATTACCTCATTGGCTACAGACTGGTCATGTGAGTATGACGTCATCACAAGTCCTGGCGCACCGTGATGCGAGTGTCATCGCATCACGGCGCACAATTTCCCGACAGCAGTGGGTCAGCTGCATGTATTTCCACGGCTGAAGCACTGCTGTCGGGACTCGGGAGAGTGGGGTGATGCACTGCAAGACGCAAGTGCAATCATCCTGTCACTGTCAGCGTGCTGCATCGCTATGTCCAGAACGATGCAGCAGACCTGACATGTCTCTCTGTGCTTCACTGTGTATAGACTGTCTGTGCACAAGATGAAGCAGAGTTGACTTTTCTCTTTCCTTCTCACTGTGTATAGACTGTCTGTGCACAAGATGAAGCAGAATTGTCTTTGCTCTTTGCTTCTCACTGTGTATAGACTGTCTTTGCACAGTGAGTAAGCTGACGTGGCTGTCCTTGTGGATTACCTCGGGCTAAGGATTTTTTTATAATAAAGATGGAGTCTCTAAATGTTTTTTGTTTTATTTCTAATAAAAAAAATTCTCTGTGTTGTGGTATTTTGTTGGCGTGACACCATGAATTTCGGGCTTAGTACCATCTGAGAATACAAAGCTAGTATTAACCCCTTTATTACCCAGCGAGCCACCGCCATCACAGCCGCTAGACGAGCCAGGTAAAGCTCCTGGAAATGGCGCTAAGAAACAATGCACCATTTCGAGGGGTGGCTGCGGGCTGCAGAGATTCCCAGCCCCCAGCTGCCTGGCCTTACCTGACTGGTGATCAAAATATGGTGGGAGCCCAAGCATTTTTTTTTTTAAACATATTTTATTTGATGTCAGCAAGCACATATCATCAACAAGAGAACATGTTGTTACATTCCATAAAATTTCTCCGGATCCTACAATGCTTCTGTTACATCAGTTTCTTTAAATAATAAAAAAAATGGGCTTCCCTGTATTTTGATTGCCAGCAAAGGTAACGCCAGGCAGCTGGGGGTGGCAGCCCGTAGCCGTCTGCTTAATCTGCGCTGAGAATCAAAAATACTGCGAAGCACTACATTATTTTTTTTAATGATTTATTCATTTTTACAGTACTGTGATGTCAGGCAATCAAAATATATAGGGAAGAAGGTTATCCAGCACAGCTTTGGCAAGGTCCGGCATGCAGGGATAACACTCTGGTAGTGCAGGGATCCAATAGAAGAAAAAAGATAATCCAGCCTCCGGAATAATATAAAATCTTTTGAAAATCCCGGAAAAAGTGTTTTATGTGGTTTTTTTTAAACATTATATGTATATATATATATATATATATATATATATATATATATATGCGTGTGGAAGAAAAAAAAGGGAAGAAAAAAATATAGTCATGCATATATGATTTTCTTTTCTCTTGTACCTAATTCTTTTTGTTCACTTTTTGTGGAATATTTTGTATCATGTGTGTTTTGTATATTATCTACCCTGTGATAGCACATGTGTTTTTCTGATTAAACTCACCCCTCCCATTGGTAGGAGTGACATTCGTTTACTCAGGCTTGACAAAGAAGGCAGGTCGCTTTCGAAACGCGTTGCCGCACTTGGGCTCCCTATTTTCTCCTTGTAATGATTAGAGTTGAGCGCGGTTCGCGGTTCGAGGTTCTCCAGTTCGCGGCTCGAGTGATTTTGGGGGCTGTTCTAGATCGAACTAGAATTCGAGCTTTTTGCTAAAGCTAGGATAGTTCTAGATACGTTCGAGAACGGTTCTAGCAGCAAAAAGACAAGCTAATTACTAGCTGGCTTTCCGCTGTAATAGAGAAAGTCACTCTGTGACTAACACTATTATGAAATTTCAGCGTATAGTGTGCGGGAACAGCGCATTTAGATCACTGCTGTTTGGATAATGGCGATCGCCATTTTTTTTTTTTTCCCTTGTCTTCCTTCCCTAAGCGCGTGCATGTAGTGGGGCGGGCCAGCATGTCAGCCAATCCCAGACACACACACACAGCTAAGTGGACTTTTAGCCAGAGAAGCAACGGCATGTGTGATAGGATGTCCATGTCACATGTCCATGCATTATAAAAATGGACATTTTCCTCCAGCACGCCATTATCTGCCTTCTGCGTCTTGGTGTCAGTCACCGCTGGCGTAGCTCCTGTCTCCGATACTGCTGTGTACGCTCTATACACAGCAATATACAGAATAGGGATAGAAGTTTCTATTAGTCCTTGTAAGGGCTAAAACCGGCAGGGTCAGAGCCATAGGTGACAGTCAGGTCCGTGAAAACAGATTTTAACAGCTACACAAGATGACAGCGTCGGTGTAGCTAAGGTCAGGGATTTCCTTGCTGCATTTCCCCATTAGGAGGGATAGAAAGGGAGGCTTCCTTTCCTCTACCCAGACCCACAACCCTGTCACTGTACCCTCCTGCCCTTTGCACACTCAAACTCATTGTTACTAAGCCATTATACTAGCAAACACTGAGGAAACTTAGTGGCATCCTAAAAGTGGCTGTTGGACTTCCATTAGTGTCCCACTGGTGCAAACCTATGTACAGCACCTCTGCATTGCACACTCAAACTCATTGTTACTAAGCCATTATACTAGCAAACACTGAGGAAACTTAGTGGCATCCTAAAAGTGGCTGTTGGACTTCCATTAGTGTCCCACTGGTGCAAATCTATGTGCAGCACCTCTGCATTTTACACTCAAACTCATTATTACTAAGCCATTATACTAGCAAACACTGAGAAAACTTAGTGGCATCCAAAAAGTGGCTGTTGGACTTCCATTAGTGTCCCACTGGTGCAAAGATATTTGCAGCACCTCTGCATTGCACACTCAAACTCATTGTTACTAAGCCATTATACTAGCAAACACTGAGGAAACTTAGTGGCATCCTAAAAGTGGCTGTTGGACTTCATTATTGTCCCACTGGAGCAAAGCTATTGCTAGCACCTCTGCATGACACCCTCCTGCTCTGTTTTTAGTAAGCTATAATAATAGCAAAAAATGCTGCCATTTAGTGGCATACAAGAAGTGGCTGTTGGACTTCCATTAGTGTCCCACTGGTGCAAATCTATGTGCAGCACCTCTGCATTGCACACTCAAACTCATTGTTACTAAGCAATTATACTAACAAACACTGAGTAAACTTAGTGGCATCCTAAAAGTGGCTGTTGGACTTTCATTAGTGTCCCACTGGTGCAAATCTATGTGCAGTACCTCTGCATTGCACACTCAAACTCATTGTTACTAAGCCATTATACTAGCAAACACTAAGGAAACTTAGTGGCATCCTAAAAGTGGCTGTTGGACTTCATTATTGTCCCACTAGTGCAAAGATATTTGCAGCACCTCTGCATTGCACACTCAAACTCATTGTTACTAATCCATTATACTAGCAAACACTGAGGAAACTTAGTGGCATCCTAAAAGTGGCTGTTGGACTTCATTATTGTCCCACTGGTGCAAAGCTATTTCTAGCACCTCTGCATGACAACCTCCTGCTCTGTTTTTAATAAGCTATAATAATAGCAAAAAATGCTGCCATTTAGTGGCATACAAAAAGTGGCTGTTGTACTCCATTAGTGTCCCACTGGTGCCAAGCTATTTCTAGCACCTCTGCATGACACCCTCCTGCTCTGTTTTTAATAAGCTATAATAATAGCAAAAAATGCTGCCATTTAGTGGCATACAAGAAGTGGCTGTTGTACTCCATTAGTGTCCCACTGGTGCCAAGCTATTTCTAGCACCTCTGCATGACACCCTCCTGCTCTGTTTTTAATAAGCTATAATAATAGCAAAAAATGCTGCCATTTAGTGGCATACAAGAAGTAGCTGTTGTACTCCGTTAGTGTCCCACTGGTGCCAAGCTATTTCTAGCACCTCTGCATGACACCCTCCTGCTCTGTTTTTAATAAGCTATAATAATAGCAAAAAATGCTGCCATTTAGTGGCATACAAGAAGTAGCTGTTGTACTCCATTAGTGTCCCACTGGTGCCAAGCTATTTCTAGCACCTCTGCATGACACCCTCCTGCTCTGTTTTTAATAAGCTATAATAATAGCAAAAAATGCTGCCATTTAGTGGCATACAAGAAGTGGCTGTTGGACTTCCATTAGTGTCCCACTGGTGAAAAGCTATTTGCAGCAGCTCTGCATGACACCCTCATGCACATTTTGCTACGCTAATTTTATAGCAAATCAGGGAATTCCTTGCTGCATTTGATCTTTCGGAGGGATAGAAAGTGAGGCTTCTTTTACTGTCCTGGAACCCACAGAACACGGCCACTGTACCCACCTGTCCACTTTTGCCACGCTATTTAATTTGCCCAAAGAGCTGACTCTTTTTCTGCCTTCCTAAAATTGTCTGTAATACTAAGTTAGTGTTCCTTTGCTGCCAAGCAAGGTACAACACATGTGCATTCTACACTCCTTTCCATTTCTGGAATGCAATTATTAACTGCAGGTAGTCCAGCCAATCTGTGATGAAGGTGCAGGTGTGGATATAATGTAGCCTGCATCCAATGTTGGTTTTCTCGATGTCTGACAGCTCAACAATACCATCTGTTTCCACTTCCAAAACAAGTGATGACCTGCCAATCACACTCCCTGTTGCGTGTAAAGGGGTGGAAGTTCAGTGTGAAAAACCATGTGAGACTGCTGTCCCCACAGTCACAGAGGATGAAGAGCATGCAGATGCACTTGATGGGGCAGGCGGTGGTTGCACAGGCACGCTAGGCCGCATTGTAGCACAGTGAAATTCACATTGCGACTTATGCTTCATTTTAAGTCGTGTACAGGGTGGGCTCCCCAGTATGCAGCAAAACCAGGCAACAGGAAAAGGACTCTAGTCAGTTGGGTTGATAAATGATTGTTTAACTTTACCAAAACAAACAATAAGAACCATGCATACAATTTAAATAATTGAATAATCTATTCTGTTGCCTACTACCTGCTAATCCCTCTGCGTAGCAGTAATTGTGTGTTTGTGCGTGTGTGTGTGTGTGTGTGTGTGTGTGCGAACACGACTTACCAGTGGCACATCACAAGAGCTTCCCAGTTATCTACCTAAACATGGACAAAACACATTACCCCCTCTGAATACCCTTGTTAGCTGAAGCCTCACAGATAAGGCAGATGATAACAGTGTGAATGCAAACCACACAGCTCTGCAACACAGTCATGGAAATCTTGAAAATCAACAGTGAATGCAAACATGTGTCGCTGTTCCTCTATGATTTAAACTGTACGTGACAATTTGACAGTGCAGAGGCAGCAAGTCTTATTGTCTATAAATAGTCGGCCTACCCAGAACAGATATGTGTTTTGCTAATAAAACAAAGTGTTGCGTGCCCGCATTATTGTCTGGGCACAGCCTACCGTACCCGGGTACTGTGATGTCCAGTAGCCAGAAATACAGACTTTACGCTCCTCTCACGTTAAGCAGTATAGACAGCACCGTAAGAATGTTGGTCTGTGGCACAGGATGCTGCTCACTGGCGTTACGGTATTCCTCACCAAACTCCAAAATGACTCCCCTCACAATTGAACGAAGTGTTTCCGCGGAAGCTCCTTGCTGTAACACACACCTTTAGCTTTTCCTTCTGTTCATAGAGAGCATCTCCAAGTCCACACCCGAAGAGCAATTTCTCCTCCACGTCTAAGTGTGGAGAGGCAGCTAGTGCGCATGCGTGTGCCGATTTACCCCAGCCGCAGCCTAACTACAGTGTTTCGCCTAGTGAGTATGCTCAGCCTGACTGTGCCATTCCTGAGGCTAAGTCTTAATTTCGGGATACAGCGCATGCTCCCACACTTAGTGCGAAAAGCCTCTTTGCACAGGTACGGGTCTAAGTCCTGTTTTGTGCCTAGACACCATGCTAAAGCTGATAGTCTTTCTTCAGAGACTGTATTTCATGCTACTGAGCATGCTCACGCACTTACTGCATCAGAGACTAGGTCCGGTAATGAACTCTTTGGCCCTGCCCCTGATGTGGGGGGCCCATATAGACCACAGGGCATTAGGTGTCCTGACAATGTGGCCAGGCCACTTCTAAATGGCTTGCAGAGGCCCGCCCCTATGACTTGTCACCTCATTAGTGATGGTCAGACGATGACTGGTGAGGTGTTTGTGTCGTGGCAGCCATGAGGTCATTATTGAAGTTGCGGTTCCAAATAGGACGCTAGTTATGCCACTCATGACGTGTCACTCTGCTTTTGTCTCCAGGAGGTGCATTGTGGTCCACTCTGGTTTGGGCCGGACCCAGGTTATAAAACGGGCTGGAGCCAACAAGGAGGTGCGCAGTCTTCTATTATGCTCCGAAAGAGCACACCTCCATGTGTTGAACCCATTGCGGCTTTAGGCCAGAGATAGGCAGGGATAGGGCGTCGATGCAGGCCGCCACCACAGTTGGTAACGCAGAACAGTTAAGACCAGCTCCTGTCTTACCAGTCCTGCTTGTGCAGCCCAGTGGCATTAACAGGCCTACTGCTGCTGATGCGCCTGCTGTCCACAGGTGTGGCCCCAATGCACCCGGTCAGCGTACTCAATGGCCCCTGTAATGTTAACAGGGAGTTCCTGGGCTGGGTGAGAGTGTGGACCCTGTGAAGCTAACAGGGCTCCCAGTCTCCAGATCCCAGTGGCGTCTAACTCGGTTCAGGCTACTATTAGTTTCATAGCCACACAGCTCTGTATCCAGCACCTAACCTTCCAGTTGCCAACCTCTCCTTTTCCATCTGTGAGCACGGTGGACACTGACTGCTGATGGGGATATATACCTTTCTCTTTCTTTTCTTATTAATTTTCGTTATATAGCGGTAACATAGTATATACCACCTTATCCAAATCTGCCAGTCCCACCGTAACAGATGGTGTTTCTTCAGCAAATGTTACTTTTGCTTAACCACCAAACCCACGGACAAAAACTTTTTTCCCCTTTCCAACACACCTGTTCCCCTTTCCACCAGCATCTGTCCTTTTTCGACTCATTTTGTATATGACCAAAAGTGCAACTCTGCAGGGACACCATACTCAATGCCATCTCAGCACAGCAGCCAGCCCTCGGTCCCTCAGATGTGGACAAGTAAAAAACCATTTCCTCCTATCCATGACAAAGCATTGAGATTCACTCTGTGCAGCAGTGGTGTTTAGTGGAAAAGCAGATCTACAATTGCGTACCACCTTCTGCAGATACTCCTGTATACGTGCGTCCCTTTCTATCGCAGGAATTTTTTCGCCAAATTTTGTCTTGTACCGGGGATCTAACAGTGTGGCAACCCAGTAGTTAGCATTACTTCAAATTCGTACAATCTGAGGGTCATGTTGTAGGTAGTGCAGCAAGAAGGCGCTCATGTGTCTTGTGCATCCAGGAGGACCAAGTCCTTGGTGTGTTGGTGGCAGAGAAGTGAGAATCGTGCCTCCTTCCTCTGCCCTCTCCCACCAAACTCGCACAACCGAAATGTGAGCAAGCTCTCACTCATCTGCTGAGTCTTCCATGCCCATCGCCAGTTCGTCCTCCATTTCTTCATGGGCTCCTGCACCTTCCTCAACACTTTTTGCTGATACTATGCGCCCTTGTTAATCCCTCTCCCCCACCATGACTGCTGGCCTAGGTGCCGCTGACCATCTGGACCTCGTAGATCTTGTTCCTTATACCTTCCGCATATGACTCCTCCTGTACTTCCTCCCCTTCCTCTTGTCCCAACACCTGACTCCGAATAATGCTTATAGTGTGCTCCATCATGTAGATGTCCAGAATTGTCACGCTGAGAATGGCATTGCCAGTGCTAAACATCTTCGTCGACATTTGTAAACTGTGTAGAAGGGTGCATAGGTCCTTGATCTGACTCTCACTCCAGCAGCGTGATCTGCACCACCTCTGGATCAAGTTAGGCCAGGCTATATGTCATAACGTATTGCAGCAGGGTTCCGCAGTGCTGCCACAAACACTGCAACATGTGCAGATTAAAATTCCTGCGTGTCGGCACATCGCATTTCAGGCTTTAACCACCAGACCTAAAGACTTCTGTAGCGACGAAAGTTGTTGAGCTGCTGTGTGCGAACGATGGAAGTGAGCACATAGCGAGCATACCCACTACACAAGGCCATGTAGGCCGGGATGGTGTTTTAAAAATTGCTGGAGAATTAGATTCAACACGTGAGCCACACAAGGCACGTGTGTCACATTGTCACGGCGAAGGGCCGCACCCATGTTTGCATCATTGTCACACCCGGACTTCCCTGGCTGCTGGTTGAGTGGAGACAACCATTGATGAAACTTGGTCTCCAGAGCTAACCGTCCACAACTTCTCAGCGGTGTGACTCACATTTCTCATACATTTCAAAGTAAACATTTGACTGCATGATGGCATTGAGCTCTGCTGCCAGCATAGTAAGGAGGTGTGTGGTTTTCCTTGTGCGCAGTTACAAGGAAGGGAGCCCTGACCACACAGGGTTTGGGCCGAGGTGAAGGACCCACACGAGGTTGAGGAGGCAGAAGCAGTGTATTAACTTCTACATACAGAGGAAGGATTGATACAACTCGTGGGGACAGCAAGACTTGTACAGCAGACCCTTCTCCATCTCTCCCCATAGTAACCCATTGCCCAGTCAGCGACATGTAACGCCCCTGTCCATGCTTACTGGGCCAAGTATCTGTGGTGAAATGCACCCTGTCACACAGTTTCTCAAAGAAGCGGTGATGTTTGGTGTGACATGCTGGTGTAGCGCGTGGACGCCTTTGTTGGAGAAGGAATGGCACCTGGGCATCGGCTCTTGGGGCACTGCGATGTGCATAAGGTCTCGAAAATCCTCGCGTAAAAAGGTTGGAAAGGAAGCATTTTGGTAGCCAACAGTTTGCAGATGCTGAAAGTCAACCTCTAAGCCATGTCATGCCCTTCTAAAAGCATGTAAAACACAGCAAGGGGACTCCAACCACAGTCTCCCTCATTTCCACTAATTGGGCCACACACACCCCACTTGACTGGCATCAGTTGACCCCATTTTCAAGATGAAAAAGATCCTTTGCATGAAGCACTCTCAAAAATACGCCTGCCTTCACCTCCCCTGGCTGAGCCAGGGGAAGAAAAGTCCTCTGAGAGCCATGACTTGTTCATCTTGGTTCTTTTTTCAAAAGCGAGGGGACTCCAACCACAGTCTCCCTTGTTTCCAGTAATTGGGCCACACACACCCCACTTGACTGGCATCAGTTGACCCCATTTTCAAGATGAAAAAGATGCTTTGCATGAAGCACTCTCAAAAATACGCGTGCCTTTCACCTCCCCTGGATGACCCAGGGGAAGAAAAGTCCTCTGAGAGCCATGACTTGTTTATCTTGGTTCTTTTTTCAAAAGCGAGGGGACTCCAACCACAGTCTCCCTCGTTTCCACTAATTGGGCTACACACACCCCACTTGACTGGCATCAGTTGACCCCCATATTCAAGATGAAAAAGATGCTTTGCATGAAGCACTCTCAAAAATACGCGTGCCTTTCACCTCCCCTGGATGACCCAGGGGAAGAAAAGTCCTCTGAGAGCCATGACTTGTTCATCTTGGTTCTTTTTTCAAAAGCGAGGGGACTCCAACCACAGTCTCCCTCGTTTCCACTAATTGGGCCACACACACCCCACTTGACTGGCATCAGTTGACCCCATTTTCAAGATGAAAAAGATCCTTTGCATGAATCACTCTCAAAAATACGCGAGCCTTTCGCCTCCCCTGGCTGAGCCAGGGGAAGAAAAGTCTTCTGAGAGCCATGCCTTATTCATCTTGGTGAACGTTAGTCTGTCCACATTGTCAGTGGACAGATCCGTGTGCTTAGCTGTCAGCACACCCCTAACAGCACTGAGGACACGTTCCGAGAAAACGCTGGCTGCGGGACACAACAAGATCCCCAAGGCGTACGTGGTGAGCTGAGGCAATTTATCTAGATCGAAAGCCTAAAATGAGCAGGGCTCAAGTTGCACAGTAATGGCATCGACGTTCCCTTGCATATACTCATATATGTGTCTCCTCCTCTTTTTCCTTGTCCAGCTCTTTTGTTTTCGCATGAGTATATGTCCTTGTCACTTTCCCATGTGTTTGTGTTGTGTTGTGAGTTGTTTGTCACCTTTTGGACACCTTTGAGGGTGTTTTCTAGGTGTTTTTATGTGTTTGTGATTGCCTGCCATTGTTTCCTATGCAGTTCGAGTTCGGTTCGTCGAACGTTTGCCGAACCGAACTCGAACGAGACGCACATTCGGCGAACGGAACTCGAGCCGAACCACGACCGGTTCGCTCATCTCTAGTAATGATCCACATTTTTAACGTCCTTTAAAATAAAGTTTGCACAAGATTTTATATTATTCCAGAAGCTGGATTATGTTTTTTCTTCAATCAAAATACAGGGAAGCCCATTTTTTTTTTAGTTATTTAAATAAATAATAATAAAAAAATACATGGGCTCCCGCTTCATTTTTTGTATTGCTAGCTAAGGGTAATCCAAGCAGCTACTGGCTGCTAACCCCAACTGATTGGTGTTACCTTCACTGACAATGAAAAATCCAAAGAAGCATTTTTTTAAGTTTTTTGCAAAAAAAAACTAAAAAAAAAATTATGCGAGCTTCGCCATATTTTTGTATGCTAGCCAAGTACAGCAGTCAGGTACGGGCTGCCCCCAACCCCCAGCTGCCTATTTGTACATGACTGGGAACCAAAAACATAGGGAAGCCCTTTTTTTAACTATTTCATGAATTTCATGAAATAATTAAAAAAAAACCGATATGGGCCAAGTACAACTAGGCAGCTGGATATTGGAATCCCCAGCGCAGGTTGGCCCAAGCTTTCTGGGCCACTCTGCTGCGAATTGCAGTCCGCAGCCACCCCAGAAGATGGCGCTTTCATAGAAGCACCATCTTCTGGCGCTGTATACAACTCTTCCAGTGGCTCTGGTGACGGGTGGCACGCTGGGTAATAAGGGGTTAATACTAGCTTTGTTTTGCTAGCTAGCATTAAGCCAGATATTCTTAATGTCAGGCCAAGTTTGACCCGGCCATTAAGAATCTCCACTAAAGGGTTAAAAAAAAGACACCACACAGAGAAAAAATTCTTTATTAGAAATACACAGACACACTTTGAGGCTCCATGTTTATTTCTCCCTCATACCACTCCACGATCATGGTCTCCTGTCTTTTTTCTCCTTCAACCCATGCAGCTCTGCTACATCAGACAGCACTACATGGGAGGAAGAACGCTTCTGCTCCCTGTGCAGTCTAATCATTCAGTGAGTGAGCAGAGGTTTGCAGGTTGTAAGCAGTGATGTCACCGCTGCCACCGTTGCAATAGTAACCTGACAGGCGGGTTACTATAGCAATGTTGATCTCCGATCACCTGATTCTCGGCGTCGCTATTCACCGGCTGTGGCAGCCAGTCCCTGCGTGTAGGTTGACTCTGTAAAGAGCGCCAACATGCAGGGACGGGGAGCCGACCATGTGCCCGAGCATCTCGCCGGTACACGGCGCTCGCTTGGGTGAGCACCAGGTACCGGAGAGATGCACTGACAGGATCTAGCATGACGTCATAGCCATGTGACCATTCTGTAGCCAATGAGATAATACACACGTGACTAGTCACATGCTATGAAGTCACGGAGGGTCCTATCATCAGTGCTGGTTACCGGGAGGACACAGCGATGATCGGAAGGAGAAGCAGCGGGAGATAGTCTGCAGGACGCATCGCGGGACCTGTAAGTATATGAGAAACCTGAATATAGCACCAATTCAGAACCAGTAGGTATTAGAATAGAATTCCAACATGTACAACTTTTCAAGATATAGCAACATGTGATAATAAAACTTAACCTTTAATTGGGTTATTTAAAATAACGTGAATACAAACTGTGATCCAAACACCAATTAAAACCAGAAAATGATGAGGCCAATAAATGATTCATGTGTTTATGGCGCCATCATTTTCAAAAAACAGGGGAACGAATAACGTTCACCTTTTATAAACAACACAGGATGGGTAGGAAGATCTTATGCACAGATAGCTATTATAGCACCGCTGATTAGATGGATTAATGCTGGGTATATGCAGCTTTCAAAATATGTATATAATCACTGTGAAAATAGCATGCCAATTAACCCAGAGATGTTTCCACTCAGCGCTAATACTATCAGGCTTTAATAGATGAAATAGTTGCCCAGCTATAGAATTACACTGATATAATACACTATCAAAGGACAGTTAAACAAACACATACACCAAAGATTATAGTATCCAGGAGATGGTAACTCCCCAATGGATATACTGTGCTAGACACCGACTATGTCTATAGGCAAAGAGCATGTAATGTAAAATACAATTCAGTGTTAAGGCCACTTAAAGTGGAACAATCTCACCCAATCCTTTCGTCCCAATGATGGATCAAGGTTCTCCCGTGTTGCTTAGTCCATGTACCGGCACGGTGGGAGTCGTGGCTTGGTTACTAGCCCTGTCAGGGATTAAGCTGACCCTTTAATTATCCACAATGACTCCCGCCCTTACAAGGGCAGTCCACAGCTGGCCCTGTTGTGGCTGACCCTAGTATACAAAACCAGGTGACTTCCGACGCGTTTCACATCATCTGCTCATCAGGGGAGGCATAAAACACCTGAAACTCACGGCGGTGGCTCAACGATGGGATACCAGGCTACATAGGTTTGAGCTCTGTATGTATGTGTTTGTTTAATTGTCCTTTGATAGTGTATTACATCAGTGTAATTCTATAGCTGGGCAACTATTTCATCTATTAAAGCCTGATAGTATTAGCGCTGAGTGGAAACATCTCTGGGTTAATTGGCATGCTATTTTCACTGTGATTATATACATCTTTTGAAAGCTGCATATACCCAGCATTAATCCATCTAATCAGCGGTGCTATAATAGCTATCTGTGCATAAGATCTTCCTACCCATCCTGTGTTGTTTATAAAAGGTGAACGTTATTCGTTCCCCTGTTTTTTGAAAATGATGGCGCCATAAACACATGAATCATTTATTGGCCTCACCATTTTCTGGTTTTAATTGGTGTTTGGATCACTGTTTGTATTCACGTTATTTTAACTAACCTAATTAAAGGTTAAGTTTTATTATCACATGTTGCTATATCTTGACCTGTAAGTATAATGACAATGTTTATTATTAACTGTATTCTTTATTTTACAGAGACCTCGCCCCATCACATAACTGTAAAGTCCACGTTCGGTGTTCGGACGCAAGTTCACGTTATCTCAGAACCCGAAAGCGAACTTTACAAAACGTTCGGGTGAGTCTCCCGAACACCGAACATTGGGGGGTTCGCCCATCCCTATTTGACGGTATTCGCATCCTATTTGAAGTAAGGATTTAGGAATTACAAATCTTTAATATATAACTGCTTTTTTTCAGGGACTAGTGATGGGCGACCCAGGACTGTAAAAGTCTGGACCAAAACAGGTTCAAAGATATCCGAGTGATGGGCATGGGCCCAGAATTCTCATCGAATTCCAAATATTGATCCTGATCCGCCACTCTGGTAATGCAAAAAAAAAAGGAAAAATAATAGAGCAAGCTGTACTTACCAAGGCTTCGGCGTGGCTGTAACTGCTTCCTGACCACTCGTTCACTTCTGGGGCCATGCCTTAGCCTTCATTGACTATGTACTGCTTCCCATGCCCACAAGCATATGTGATTGGTTGCAGTTAGACGCACCTCCTATCTGAGTTACAGCATGTTTAACACTACTAATCACAGACCCTGTCTGTGGGTCTATTCTGTATAGTATAATTAAAAATTGTAAAAATATTGGTGTAAGATCCCCCCATATTATGCTACCCAGCACAGATAAAGCAGCCCCTGCCTTGTGCTTATCTTGGCTGTGTATCAAAATAAGAGGAACCGCATGTAGCTTTTTTTATTATTATTTAGATAAATAATTAGAAATTAGTGAGGCACACAATATGCATCAAAGTTCTATACTGCCAACCCCAGGAACGTCATGTCATCATTGCAGAAACATTAGCAGCAGCAGTTTAAGTGACAGAAGCAATTTCTGTGAGTTGTGGCACACATTTTTATGCCCATCCTGTGCACCAGAAGAACAGAGTGTAAGGCGGGCTTTGCACGTTGCGACATCGCAAGCTGATGCTGTGATGTCGCACGCGATAGTCCCTGCCCCGTCGCAGGTACGATATCTTGTGATAGCTGGCGTAGCGAAAATTATCGCTACGGCAGCTTCACATGCACTCACCTACCCTGCGACCGTCACTCTGGCCGGCGACCCGCCTCCTTCCTAAGGGGGCGGGTCGTGCGGTGTCATACCGACGTCACACGGCAGGCGGCCAATAGCGGCGGACGGGCGGAGATGAGCAGGATGTAAACATCCCGCCCACCTCCTTCCTTCTGCATAGCCACCGGCGGCAGGTAAGCTGATGTTCCTCGCTCCTGCGGCGTTATACACAGCGATGTGTGCAGCCGCAGGAGCGAGGAACTACATCGTACCTGTCACTGCAGCATAATTATGAAAAAGTCGGAGCCTGCAACGATGATACGATAACGACGCTTTTGCGCTCGTTAATCGTATCATCTAGCATTTACACACTACGATCTCGAAAGTGACGCCGGAAGTGCGTCACTTTCGATTTGACCCCACCGACATCGCATGTGCGATGTTGCAACGTGAAAAGCCGCCCTAAGTCTGACACATAGTGAATGACTGAACAGGATAGTGCAGGAGTTTCTGGAGCTCAATCTGAATGCCATCGGGGGTTGGATCTTTTTGCATTTTTGTCTTCAAAAATGGAAGAGGTGCCTGAGCCCGTTAGTCACACTTTAGAGGTTTTGTGATGCTTGGCATCCGGCATTTTCTCAGAACTTGTCCACATCACTGCTAGTGATGTCCTGATGGGTAAGCACATCTGGCTGTTCCCTGAAAGTGTAGACCACCTAACTTTCATCAAGATGAACATGTCATGGATATCCAATGACTATTGTATCCCAGTTGCAGACTGTGCAGATAAGGCAATGTTGTAGTTTTCAGTGTGCTACGTTGATCTTGCATTATTGCAGTCTGTGACATGTTTGTCATGGCTTCTGTGGTTGTGAACTGTGCCTAGTCTCTGGAATGCACTACTGAAGACAATTCGCTTAATTCACCATACCCATAGTTTTAAGCTGGCATTAAAAATGCATTTCTTTAGACTGGCCTTTCACCTCACCTCAATTATCTAACTATACCCGCTAGCCCTTACATTATCTGGTCCTTATTCTCTGGTTCTTTTTATCACCTGCTTACAGTCATGGCCAAAAGTTTTGAGAATGACACCAAAATTATATTTTCACTAGTGATGAGCGAGTATGCTTGTCACTACTCAGTACTCGCACGAGTATCACTGTACTCGGGCTACTCGGCGGGGACCGAGTAATTTCGCGATACTCATGCTGTACTCATGGTCTTCATCCCTGCATGTTGGCGCTCTTTTGAGAGCCAGCCCTCATGCAGGGATTAGCTGGCAGGCCACTGCAATGCCACAGCCCTGTTAGTTGTGGAATTGCAGTGATTGGCCGGCCCGCACAGCGTGACCGAGCCTTTATACCGGTGGGCGCGCTGTGCTCTGCACACAGCCATCTCGTATTCCCTGCTTTCCCCGCCCACAGGCGCCTATGATTGGTTGCAGTGAGACACGCCCCCACGCTGAGTGACAGGTGTCTCACTGCACCCAATCACAGAAGCCGGTGGGCGTGTGCATACTGTGCAGTGACGTTTTTTTGAGCAGCGGAATCCTTAGGATTTCACTGCGCATGCTCTCTCTGGATCCCTGGACCCATAACCAAGATAAATATCGGGTAACCAAGGAAAGTGCTTTACCCAATATTTACCCTGGCCACGTGTGCAGGGAGCCCGATACTTCCCAGCTCGGCTCCGCCCCCTCCCGCAATCCACTGCGCATGTATATATATATATACACACGCACACACACACTCACCTGTCCTCAGCGCCATGGCCCCGCTCGGCTCCACCCACTCCGCACTCCTCCCCCCGCACAGATTCTCGGCGGCCGAGCGATCAACTGATCACCCGGCGCTGGGAGCGATCAGCTGATCACCCGGCGGCCTGCTGCAGGGAGCGATCAGCTGATCACCCGGCGGCCGGCTTCTGGGAGCGGTAAAACTGTAAAAATAAATAAATAAATAATTTAAAAAAACGGCGTGCGGTCCCCCCAATTTTAATACCAGCCAGATAAAGCCGGACGGCTGAAGGCTGGTATTCTCAGGATGGGGAGCTCCACGTTATGGGGAGCCCCCCAGCCTAACAATATCAGTCAGCAGCCGCCCAGAATTGCCGCATACATTAGATGCGACAGTTCTGGGACTGTACCAGGCTCGCGCTACTCACCTTAGTTGCTGCGTGGAGGTGAGAGGAGCGGCGGTGTCTTCTGCAACTCCTGTCACCTCCATGCAGCAGAGCTGGATGCGATGCTGGAGGTCCGTGGATTACGCCGGACATGGAGGGCTTTTTGGGGCTTATTAAATTGGTTACGAGGGAATTGGTTTGTGTTTTTTATTTCTAATAAAGGATTTTTCGGGTGTGTGTGTTTATTTACTGTAATTTACAGATTAATCATGGAAGGTATCTCGGGGAGATGCCTGACATGATTAATCTAGGACTTATTGGCAGCTATGGGCTGCCAATTACTCCTTATTACCCCGATTTGCCAACGCAAAAGGGCAAATCGGGAAGAGCCGGGTACAGTCCCAGAACTATCGCATCTAATGTATGCGGCAATTCTGGGCGGCTGTTGATTGATATTGTTAGGCTGGGGGGCTCCCCATAACGTGGAGCTCCCCATCCTGAGAATACCAGCCTTCAGCCGTCTGGCTTTATCTGGCTGGTATTAAAATTGGGGGGACCGCACGCCGTTTTTTTTTTAATTATTTAATTATTTATTTCACTGCACAGTATACACATGCCCACCGGCTGCTGTGATTGGTTGCAGTGAGACACCTGTCACTCAGCGTGGGGGCGTGTCTCACTGCAACCAATCATAGGCGCCGAAAAGCAGGAAAGCAGGGAATACGAGATTGATTAATGAGCGGCCGGCTTTTTCAAAAGAGGAAAAGCCGCCGGAGTTTAGTGAACAGCTGTGCAGCGCCGCGGCAGTGATCGGGGAACGGTGAGTATGAGATAGGGGGGAGACTGACCAACAGACTGTGAGAGGGGGACAGACAAGACAGAGAGAGAACGACAGACAGACAGAGAGACCGACCGACGGACTGAGGGAGATAGAATGAAAAAAAAAAATGACCGACATCGCTAGTAAAAAGCACAAAACGTGCGTTTCGGACATCGGAGTGCCACACAATGTTTTTACGTAAAATCTTTCATGTAATAATCTCAAAAAGTAACATACACCAGCTCTATCTCACTATTGGGTATGTGCCCTTAATATTTCCGACATGAAAATTCATTTTGGTGTCATTTTGGAAGGTTTTCTGGCGAGTCCATAAAAATAGCATAAAACTCGGACAAAATTGTTCACAGCTGTGACTTTTGAGTGATAAATGCTTCAAGGGGTCTTCCACATGCTGTTGCCATGTCATTTGAGCACTCTTCTGAAACTTTTGTGACATTTTTAGGGTTTCTACATGCTGCCGGGGGTCATTTCATAAAAATACTCGGGTCTCCCATAGGATAACATTGGGCTCGGTGCTCGGGCCGAGTACACGAGTATCTTGGGATGCTCGGCCCGAGCCTCGAGCACCCGAGCTTTTTGGTACTCACTCATCACTAATTTTCACATGATCTGTTGCCCTCTGGTTTTTAATTGTGTTTGTCTGATGTTTACATCACATACAGAAATATAATTGCAATCATATTATGAGTACCAAAAGGTTACATTGACAGTTAGAATGAGTTAATGCAGCAAGTCAATATTTGCAGTGTTGACCCTTCAGGACCTCTGCAATTCTCCTTGGCATGCTCTCAATCAACTTCTGGACCAAATCCTGACTGATAGCTGTCCATTCTTGCATAAGCAATGCTTGCAGTTTGCCAGAATTTGTTGGTTTTTGTTTGTCCACCCGTCTCTTGATGATTGCCCACAAGTTCTCAATGGGATTAAGATCTGGGGAGTTTCCAGGCCATGGACCCAAAATCTCTATGTTTTGTTCCATGAGCCACTTAGTAATCACCTTTGCTTTATGGCAAGGTGCTCCATCATGCTGGAAAAGGCATTGTTGGGCGCCAAACTGCTCTTGGACAGTTGGGAGAAGTTGCTCTTGGAGGACATTCTGGTACCATTCTTTATTCATGGCTGTGTTTTTAGGCAAGACTGTGAGTGAGCCGATTCCCTTGGCTTAGAAGCAACCCCACACATGAATCGTTTCAGGATGCTTAACAGTTGGCATGAGACAAGACTGGTGGTAGCGCTCACCTCTTCTTCTCCTAATAAGCTGTTTTCCAGATGTCCCAAACAATCGAAAGGGGGATTCATCTGAGAAAATGACTTTACCCTAGTCCTCAGCAGTCCACTCCCTGTATCTTTTGCAGAATATCAGTCGGTTGCTGATGTTTTTTCTGGAGAGAAGTGGCTTCTTTGCTGCCCTCCTTTAAACCAGGCCTTGCTCAAGCAGTCTCCGCCTCACAGTGCATGCAGAAGCACTCACACCAGCCTGCTGCCATTGCTGAGCTAGCTCGCCACTGCTGGTAGTCCGATCCCGCAGCTGAAATAGTTTTAAGATACGGTCTTGGCGTTTGCTGGTCCTTCTTGGGCGCCCTGGAGCCTTTTTGGCAACAATGGTAGCTCTCTCCTTGAAGTTCTTGATGATGCGATAGATTGTTGACTGAGGTGCAATCTTTGTAGCTGCGATACTCTTCCCTGTTAGGTCATTTTTGTGCAGAGCAATGATGGCTGCACGTGTTTCTTTAGAGATAACCATGGTTAACTGAAGAGAAACAATGATACCAAGCACCAGCCTCCTTTTAAAGTGTCCAGTGGTGTCATTCTTACTTAATCATGACTGATTGATCGCCAGCCCTGTCCTCATCAACATGATCACTCTTTATGACATTCTGGAGTATATGCAAATTGCCATTAGAAAAACTTAAGCAGTAGACTTTGTAAAAATTAATATTTGTAGCATTCTGAAAACTTTTGGCCATGACTGTACATACCCTCTATGCACTTAATATCCCTCTGGATCTGTACTCGATCGGTTCATCAGTGATCACTTGATCAGTGATTGGTCCATGCAGAGATATGTGAATCCCTTATTTATTATATTGATGGCTGGCCCATGCAATACAAGCACTTTTTACAATTTACAATTTTACAATTCCTTCTAGATTGTATGCCTGCAAGCAGGGCCCTTACTCCTCCTGCTATCTGTTGAATTGTGTTACTCTGCAATGTCTCATATTGTCTGTATGTGTTCCTTTTGAATTGTAAAGTGCTGTGGAATATGTTGGCGCTGTATAAATAAAATTATTATTATTATTATTATTATTACTGTTGCTACTGCTGCTGATTTTACTAACAAGTGCCTTGGTGGTGTAATAATCAAAAGGTGTGTCCACCGCTGTTACTTTTACATTTTTATTTTTCTTTATGTATAAAGCACCTAATATTCCTCCTATTCAGGGGCGTAACTACCGCGGTCGCAGCGGTAGCCATCGCGACCGGGCCCGGGAGGTTTGGGGCCCGCGGCCACCCGGCAGATCAGCAGCCAGCTCCTGTCAGTGAGAGAGAAGCTGCACTGATCTGTCACAGTGCACGCGCCCACTATATGACCCGCTGCCGCACCCGACACCGGGCCCCCCTGCCCGTTGTCAGCGGTGGCACCGGGGCCCACCTCCCCCGTCACTGCGCACAGTAATAATGAAGCATAGAGCGGCCGGCGCCGCTCTGCATCATCATTCTTCCCCTGTGTCTGCGCGGTGACGTCACTCCTGTGCGACTGCTGTGCTGAGTGCACAGAGCGCAGGGAGGGAGGACGCCGACCGGAGCACCAGGAGAACGAGGAGAGGGGAGGACGAGCAGCAGTGGAAGGAGGAGAGCGGCGAGTACTTGTTGTTTTTTTTTTATATATAAGTGAGTACACGGTGGTCAGAGGCATGGGGTGGGGAGGCTGCATGATACTGTACATGGAGGCCTGGGGTAGGGAGGCTGCATGATACTGTACATGGAGGCCTGGGGTAGGGAGGCTGCATGATACTGTACATGGAGGCCTAGGGTGGGGAAGCTACATTATACTGTACATGGAGGCCTGGGGTGGGGAGGCTTCATTATACTGTACATGGAGGTCTGGGGTGGGGAGGCTGCATTATACTGTACATGGAGGCCTGGGGTGGGGAGGCTGCATTATACTGTACATGGAGGCCTGGAGAGGCTGCATTATACTGTACATGGAGGCCTGGGGTGGGGAGGCTGCATGATACTGTACATGGAGGCCTGGGGTGGGGAGGCTGCATGATACTGTACATGGAGGCCTGGAGTGGGGAAGCTACATTATACTCTACATGGAGGCCTGGGGTAGGGAGGCTGCATTATACTGTACATGGAGGCCTGGGGTGGGGAGGCTGCATTATACTGTACATGGAGGCCTGGGGTGGGGAGGCTGCATTATACTGTACATGGAGGCCTGGGAGGCTGCATTATACTGTACATGGAGGCCTGGGAGGCTGCATTATACTGTACATGGAGGCCCGGGGAGGCTGGATTATACTGTACATGGAGGCCTGGGGAGGCTGTCTTCATTATTATACATGGAGGCCTGGGGAGGCTGGCAGCATTATTATAGATGGAGGCCTGGAGAGGCTGGCTGCATTATTATACATGGAGGCCTGGGGAGGCTGGCAGCATTATTATAAATGGAGGCCTGGAGAGGCTGGCTGCATTATTATACATGGAGGTCTGGGGAGGCTGGCTGCATTATTATACATGGAGGCCTGGGGAGGCTGGCTACATTATTATACATGAAGGTCTGGGGGGACTGCATAATAAACATGAAGGACACCTTATACATGGACAAGGGCTGCATTATACATGGAGGTCTAGGGGGCTGGAAGGACACCTTATACATGGACTACAGGGGTGCATTATATTTGGAGGAGTATGGGGCTGCAAAATGCAATATGAAGTTTTGTAGGGTTGCGTTATACTACAGATAGGACTATGGGGGCTACATTATAATATATGGAGGACTATGGAGCCTACCTTATACATGGACTATGGGGGTGCATTATAAAACATTGAGGACTGTGGTGCAGTATAATATACGGAGAACTATGGGCTGAATTATAATATATGGAGAACTATGGGAAATGCATTATAATACATGGAGGACTATGGATGTGCATGCTAATATATGAAGGATTATGTGGGACCCTTTATACTATTTGGAAGGCTATATGGGGGCCATTATAGTATTTGGAGAACTATATACAAGGGGGGACAAAGATACAATCATGGGATGGGAACGTTTTGTGCTGAGGGAAAAAGGTTCTTTCTCTCAGCACCCAGCTTTCCCATGCTCTGCTGTACATCTCTCAGCACCCAGCTTTCCCATGCTCTGATATGGGAAAGCGCACATGTTATCAACAGCTGATATGTGTGCCTGCTAGCCGCGGGTGGAATCGCTTCCACCCGCGGCCATTAACCCCTTACATTTCGCTGCCAAAGTCTTGGCAGCGATATGTACATGGGCGCCGCCATGACAGTGACTTACCCCGCCCCCGCCGGAAGTCACGTGACATGATCACGTGACTTTCGGCGGTTGCCATGGTAGCACAGGGTCATGTGATGACGCCTGTGACTAACATGAGTCACTTCCTCTCAATGCCGGAATACAGCCGGCATTGAAAGTAAAGCAGCAAATCTGCAGTTCTCAGCTCTGTAGCTGAGATCTGCAGATTGTGCAAAGCGATCGGATTGCTGATCGCAATAGCCCCCTGAGGGGACTAGTAAAATAAAAAAAAAAAGTAAAAAAAAAAGTTTTAAAAAATTAAAAAAAAATAAAAAAACCTAAAAGTTCAAATCACCCCCCTTTCACCCCATTGAAAATTAAAGGGTTAAAAAAATAAAAAATACACACATATTTGGTATCGCCGCGTTCAGAAATGCCCGATCTATCAAAATATAAAATCAATGAATCTGATCAGTAAACGGCGTAGCGGCAAAAAAATTCCAAACGCCAAAATTACGTTTTTTGGTCGCCGCAAATTTTGCGCAAAATGCAATAACAGGCGATCAAAATGTAGCATCTGCGCAAAAATGGTACCGTTAAGAACGTCAGGTCAAGACGCAAAAAATAAGCCATCACTGAGCCCCAGATCCTGAAAAATGAGAACGCTACGGGTTTTGGAAAATGGCGCAAAACGTGCGCCACGTTTTTCGGACAAGCTTGTGAATTTTTTTTAACCCCTTAGATACAAGTAAACCTATACATGTTTGGTGTCTATAAACTCGCACCGACCTGAGGCATCATACCCACACATCAGTTTTACCATATAGTGAACACGGTGAATAAAATATCCCAAAAACTATTGTACAATCCCACTTTTTTTGCAATTTTTCCGCACTTGGAATTTTTTTGCCATTTTCCAGTACACTATATGGTAAAACTTATGGTTTCATTTAAAAGTACAACTCGTCCCGCAAAAAACAAGCCCTCATATGGCAAGATTGATGGAAAAATAAAAAAGTTACGCCTCTCGGAAGAAGGGGAGCAAAAAACAAAAACGCAAAAACGGAAAGTGCCCGGGGGCTGAAGGGGTTAAGCTGTATAAAGCTACCAAATACTCCCACATGAATAATATCCAGGGGAGAAGGATATAACCTCCTTAAAAAATAGGTCAATCCTCAAGCCCTCAACAATCATGATTGCCCCACTCCACACATGTAGTCACTTCACCGATATACAAATATATGTCACCTCCACCCTAGATTCATATAAAATACATTCAGTCAGCTAATTCCAGATATACAATAGATAAAGCCGATATTACTTACCCCATATACCCCAGATAGAGCACAAAAAAACTGCTGGACAGGGCCACTACAGCAATGGTTTACGGGCCCAGATGTCCAGAAATCATATGGGCTGGCACAATGCCATGATAACACCCGTCACGGAGAATCCCGGACACAAGATAACAGCACGCTAACCTGCACCCATCCGGCAGCCTTTTAAATGAGAGCGGGAGCCGTTCTACTTCCGGCCCAGACCGCCCCTCACCATCCATCATGACTGCGCATGCGTGCAGTCGCGTCACTCGTATCGTCACGTGGGCCGATCTAATTCCACTCCCAGGCACCCCACAGACATTACCGCGCAGGTGCCGCACTGCACTAACCACGTAGCCGCCGGTATTCTCCAAGCGGCTAAACGTAGGTTCCTCAGTGCAGTGCCGCGCATGCGCCCCAAACGTCCCATATATATGGACTCTAAATGGGAGATATCTGAATATGACAAGATTCAATTCAACCCATGCCCCATATAGAACTCTCAAACTCCTAAAACCCACGACCCACAACCCCTCATTATTCAAAGATACCCAAAAAGGGGAGGGGGGCGGAAATTAAGAGAAGGGGAGAGGGACAAAAGGGGGAGGGGGAGGGGGAGGAGGGGAAAAAGGAGTATTGTTTATTTGCTAACTACAATATAGAATATACATATAAAGACTAATATAAATCTAGGATCACTAGCATTCAAATATAGCTAAGGGGGTCTAACATATAATATGTATATTTGTTATTTGTTGGGGCCAATTTGGTAGTCTTAAGAATTGAGGACATTTCCACCCTATTAGACACTGATAATTAACCCTTCCACCATAGACTGTTGACCAAAGAAAAACTTTAGCTTACTATTACTATTGATAAAACCATTACCCAATAGCGGGGGTTTGTATTATAGGAAGCGACAATCCAGTCCAACTTCCACTAATCTTACCAATATCACAGGACCACGTATTAGAAACAGTGAGGAGAAGGAAAATATCCTCCCCAAAGGAAAGAAAAGCCTTCTCTATTCATCCCTAGAAAGAACTTTTACGTAATGTTTATCATTCCAGAAAATATCCATAAGTCAGATTTTCATTAAGACCCATCGGTTGTACAGACCCAAAATGAAATATCCATTCCGTTTCCTTCCTAAGGATCTTGTTATCCCAATTGCCCCCTCTTTCATTTTGTGTAATTACTTCAAGGACCTCAAATTTAAGTACACCTGGATCACCTCCATGGACCTCCCAAATATGACGAGCAATAGGGGTATCTCGTTTGTGGCGAATATCCCCCATATGATCTCCTATCCGCCTTCGAAATTCACGTCGCGTTTTCCCAACGTAGTTCTTTGGGCATGTACATATTGCCACATATACTACCCCCCTTGTCAGGCAATTTGCAAAGTCCCTCAGAAAGTACCTAATTCCTGTCACTACACTGATCGAAAATTTCGAAACATTAATCCAGCCACAAAAGTGGCACCTACCACACCTAAAAGTACCACATACCTTACGGTTCAACCAAGTCCCTTCCGGCAGTGGTCTCTTATAGTGGCTATGAACTAATCGATCAGCTAGTGACCTGCCTCTCCTGAATGTAATTTTAGGGTCCTCCGTGATATTTTCTCCTATAAGTTCATCCGCCTTCAGAATGCCCCAATGTCTCTTCAGTATACTGAAAATTCGTTCCACCTGTACATTATATGTTCCAATTACCCTGATTTCATCAAGGTCAGTTCTCTTTATAGTTGGGACTAACCTGTTACACTCGACCTTTGTTGAGGAGATTGTTGGGTGCCTGCTGTCCTAAAAAAGGCGATGATGCAGAGGAGGACGAGGCCAAAGACGATGTTGCACCTCCAACTACTCCTCCGCCTTCTGCCTGTATGTTGTTCCTTGTATTGGTCCTGGTTCTCACAGCTGGGCCCCATCTCTCTCCCTGGTCCCACCATCCTCCCTTCCTATTCCGTCCACCCCCTCCTCTGTTTCTTGCTCTAAAATTCCTTTTTGCCCCCTCCGAATCTGATATATCAGTCTCAGATGATGACGCTTCAAAATTATTTTTTGTCTTTCCAGAGAAATTATAGGCCTTTTCAGCTTGAAACTCACTATGATCTCTCTGAAACTGGGTATGTTTTCTAGATTTCAATTGATTTTGATACCTCTCTATATCATCCTGCAAAATACTCTCTTTTTTTATTAAACTCTGGGTTAGATTTAAAACCTAATGTTTTTTCAATCAGACTATTCAAGGCCTTTTCCGATTCCTTGAGTAGCTTCCTCTCCTCCTCCAGGAACAAGCCCATAAACCTCAGGGAAGAAGCTATCGATTCCGTTTGCCACGCCTTCAAAAGCTCCTTACTACTTGCTCTTGGGGAGGGATTGATGTTAATACGTAGTCCTTTAGGCACAATATTATTTTTAATGTAATTTTCTAACCCCTTAATTTCCCACCAAGACTTCAAGTATTGCTTATAGCAGGTAGTAAGTTCTTTAAAGGTACTAAGAATATTGGGAATAGGGTTAAAGGCCAGATGATCCCCCTGCATTGAAAATACCTCCTCCGCCTCACTGTCCCATGATGTAACATTAATTGGCCCAGACAAACAACTAGTCACACTAATTATTTCTTTTCATATACAAATAGATATGTAAAGGGGGTCAAAAATTATTTCAAAAAAGTATTTTAACTAGTGATGAGCGAGTACTAAAAAGCTCGGGTGCTCGAGGCTCGGGCCGAGCCTCCCAAGATACTCGTGTACTCGGCCCGAGCACCGAGCCCAATGTTATCCTATGGGAGACCCGAGTATTTTTGTGAAATGACCCCCGGCAGCATGTAGAAACCATAAAACTGTAAATTAAAAAAAAAAACGTGCGTGTGTGTGTAAGCGTGCATATATATATACACGCGGAGTGGAGTGCAGGAGGGGCCGTAGCCGAGCGGGGAAGTGTCGGGCTAAAGGCACGGTCACGCTGTGCGGGCCGGCCAATCACTGCAATTCCACAACAGGGCTTTGGCATTGCAGTGGTCTGCCAGCCAATCCCTGCATAAGGGATGGCTGTAAAAAGAGCACCAACATGAAGACCACGAGTACAGCACGAGTATCGCGAGATTACTCGGTACCCGCCGAGTAGCCCGAGTACATTGATACTCGTGCGAGTACCGAGTAGTAACAAGCATACTCGCTCATCACTAATTTTAACCCCAAATTTATAAAACATGACCTTTATTATAACAAAGCTAAATTTGAAGATTTAGAGATAGAGGGTATCCAGAGATAGACCTTAATGGAGCTTTTCAACACGCCCTTAATAAGCAGAGAAGCTCCCTGTTAGTCCCAACTATAAAGAGAACTGACCTTGATGAAATCAGGGTAAGTGGGACATATAATGTACAGGTGGAACGAATTTTCAGTATACTGAAGAGACATTGGGGCATTCTGAAGGCGGATGAACTTATAGGAGAAAATATCTCGGAGGACCCTAAAATTACATTCAGGAGAGGCAGGTCACTAGCTGATCGATTAGTTCATAGCCACTATGAGAGACCACTGCCGGAAGGGACTTGGTTGAACCGTAAGGTATGTGGTACTTTTAGGTGTGGTAGGTGCCACTTTTGTGGCTGGATTAATGTCTCAAAATTTTTGATCAGTGTAGTGACAGGAATTAGGTACTTTCTGAGGGACTTTGCAAATTGCCTGACAAGGGGGGTAGTATATGTGGCAATATGTACATGCCCAAAGAACTACGTTGGGAAAAAGCGACGTGAATTTCGAAGGTGGATAGGAGATCATATGGGGGATATTCGCCACAAACGAGATACCCCTATTGCTCGTCATATTTGGGAGGTCCATGGAGGTGATCCAGGTGTACTTAAATTTGAGGTCCTGGAAGTAATTACACAAAATGAAAGAGGGGGCAATTGGGATAACAAGATCCTTAGGAAGCAAACGGAATGGATATTTCGTTTTGGGTCTGTACAACCGATGGGTCTTAATGAAAATCTGACTTATGGATGTTTTCTGGAATTGGGTAAAAGTTCTTTCTAGGGATGAATAGAGAAGGCTTTTCTTTCCTTTGGGGAGGATATTTTCCTTCTCCTCACTGTTTCTAATACGTGGTCCTGTGATATTGGTAAGACTAGTGGAAGTTGGACTGGATTGTCGCTTCCTATAATACAAACCCCCGCTATTGGGTAATGGTTTTATCGATAGTAATAGTTAGCTAAAGTTTTTCTTTGGTCAACAGTCTATGGTGGAAGGGTTAATTATCAGTGTCTGATAGGGTGGAAATGTCCTAAATTCTTAAGACTACCAAATTGGCCCCAACAAATAACAAATATACATATTATATGTTAGACCCCCTTAGCTATATTTGAATGCTAGTGATCCTAGATTTATATTAGTCTTTATATGTATATTCTATATTGTAGTTAGCAGATAAACAATACTCCTTTTTCCCCTCCTCCCCCTCCCCCTCCCCCTTTTGTCCCTCTCCCCTTCTCTCAATTACCCCCCTCCTCTCCCCTTTTTGGGTATCTTTGAATAATGAGGGGTTGTGGGTCGTGGGTTTTAGGAATTTGAGAGTTCTATATGGGGCATGGGTTGAATTGAATCTTGTCATATTCAGATATCTCCCGTTTAGAGTCCATATATATGGGACGTTTGGGGCGCATGCACGGCGCTGCGCTGAGGAACCTATGTTTAGCCGCTTGGAGAATACCGGTGGCTACGTGGTTAGTGCAGTGCGGCACCTGCGCGGTAATGTCTGTGGGGTGCCTGGGAGTGGAATTAGATCGGCCCACGTGACGATACGAGTGACGCGACTGCACGCATGCGCAGTCATGATGGATGGTGAGGGGCGGTCTGGGCCGGAAGTAGAACGGCTCCCGCTCTCATTTAAAAGGCTGCCGGATGGGTGCAGGTTAGCGTGCTGTTATCTTGTGTCCGGGATTCTCCGTGACGGGTGTTATCATGGCATTGTGCCAGCCCATATGATTTCTGGACATCTGGGCCCGTAAACCATTGCTGTAGTGGCCCTGTCCAGCAGGTTTTTTTGTGCTCTATCTGGGGTATATGGGGTAAGTAATATCGGCTTTATCTATTGTATATCTGGAATTAGCTGACTGAATGTATTTTATATGAATCTAGGGTGGAGGTGACATATATTTGTATATCGGTGAAGTGACTACATGTGTGGAGTGGGGCAATCATGATTGTTGAGGGCTTGAGGATTGACCTATTTTTTAAGGAGGTTATATCCTTCTCTCCTGGATATTATTCATGTGGGAGTATTTGGTAGCTTTATACAGCTTAAAACCCTAGTGGATTAATCTTCTTATGTATATATTTAGAAGTGTGTTTCATCTATACTGAGAGACTGTATATATCCCCCTTTTTTAGATCCATATTGAATGTTGATATTAAACTCATGGATCAATAAAACCTCCTGATGAACCTCTTGGTTTTATCATACAAGGGGGGAAACGCGTCGAGGTGTAAGGTGTAAACTGTATCTTGGGATTGTGAAGCTATCAATCAAGCACAGTGTGTCTAACCATTACCAAAAGGAACCTTGGACATATCACACCTCTGAAAGCAACTGCCTTTGTGAAGAAGGACATTTATAAAGTACTTCTCTTCAGGATAATCTTCAGTGGATATGTGATAACTAATTCATCTATCAAGAATTCCTATTAAGGAATAAGTTATAGTTATTGGACTCCTTACCTTATATCATTTATGACATATATGTGTTGGATTGTTTTGCTATGGAAATTTTTCTAAAGTAACAGTTCAGATGATGTTTTTTGCTGATACTAAGTCACTGTTCTGTAGGGAGTGACCCCTTTCTTGCACTCCATGGTATTGGGGGTGATATCTGGCTATTAGGGGTCATAACTATTGGTCAATACCTGGGTAGGGGTTTGGAACTGGACATGGAGACGAAATAATTTTTTGTTTCCATGGTCAGCTCTTCTACCAAAAATTGGCAGTGAATATAGCAGGGGTTTGGAGGGTTAATACTATGAGTATCAGTATGAGTTATACACAAACCCCTTGATGGATATAATATCTGCATTTTTCCTTCTTATCCTTCTGAGACATTTACTTCATAATTTTTGGAGGAGGATAAATTTTTGCTGTGTTTGTTGGATTGTCAAAAGGAAAAGCAAATATTGTGCATTGCTATATATTTATCCCCTAATTTATTGAACCCAGTTGAGACATTGAATGTATTTATGTCTGTGAGTCAATTTTAGCTTTGTTATAATAAAGGTCATGTTTTATAAATTTGGGGTTAAAATACCTTTTTGAAATAATTTTTGACCCCCTTTACATATCTATTTGTATATGAAAAGGAACAGTATCACTGGAAGAATCACGCGCCATTCTGTGTAGGCCAGTCTGCTGGAAAGTCACCCATCACGGTGTGGATTACCTCTTTTGCCTTCTCCGCCGGCCTAGGAACCGGAGCTTCAGCCGCTGCCCTCAATGCTGGTGGGCACCTCTTTAGATGGTCCCGGGAAACCGTGGCCAAAGTGCCCCCTTGGTCACGACTGATCTGGTAGGCCTTCCCATCTTCCCATCCTGTGGGCTGTATGACATATGGGGTCTGCTCCCATTGATCATCCAGATTGTGGGTCCTCCTCTTTCGCTTCAGCACTACATCTCCAGGCTGGAAAGGGCCAGCAGACACCTTCTGGTTGAAGCGCTGCTCCTGTTGTTCCCAACTCCGACAAAAGTTCTTCTCAACATACTCCTGAATTTGTCGATACTGCACCCTCCGCCGAGTGTCCCATTCAGCTGTCGAAGGGAGTGCTTCTGGGGCTTCCAATCCCATGTCCAGATCCACCGGTAGCCGGCTGGGGCGAGCCCTCATCAGGTATGCTGGGGTGCATTTCGTTGAGCTGGAAGGGATATTGTTGTACATATTGACCAAGTCAGGTAGCTTCTCCGGCCACAGGTTCCACTCTTCTAGCGGCAACGTCTTGAGGAGGCCCAGGACCAGGTGGTTCATCTTTTCACACATGCCGTTGGTTTGGGCATGGTAAGGCGTGGTCCGGATTTTCTTGCAGCCGTACAATTGGCAAATTTCATGGAATACCTCTGCTTCAAAGGCCGGGCCTTGGTCAGTAAGCACCTTCTCAGGGTATCCATGTGGTCAGCAAAAATAAGCCTGGAACGCTCTAGCGGTGGTACGGCCAGTTAGGTCTTTGACTGGGACAACCACCATGAACCTTGAATAGTGGTCTACAATGGTTAGAGCGTAGGTGTACCCACTTTGGCTGTGGGTGAGCTTTACATGGTCCAGGGCAACGAGCTCCAGCGGTTGATGTGTAACGATCGGGTGTAGGGGCGCCTTCTGGCTGGCCTCATCCTTCCTTCTCAGCGTGCAAGGGCCACACTCTCGGCACCAGGCCTCTACAGATTCCCGCATTCCACTCCAATAGAACCGCTCCCTCAACAGCATTTCTAGTTTCTTCCATCCGAAGTGTTCAGCACCATCATGGTATGCTTGCAGAACGGTGGGCACGTTAGGTTGGGGAATCACCAACTGGCGGATCTTCTCATGGGTCTTCGGGTTAATCAGCTCACGGTACAAGTTCCCCTGGTGTAGATACAGCCGGGTCCGTTCCCGCCACAGGCGTTGGGCTTTAGCTGGGGCGGCAGGGTCTATTCCAGCAGCGCCTTGTTCCACCAAGATCTTGACTAGGCGGACAGCGGGTGCCTGGTCCTGAGCTTCTTGCCACTCCTGGCTGGGCAGCGGGTCCAGGTTTACCCGTTGTTGATGGACATGCACCTTCTCCGTCGGTGGCTGATGAAATGCGGGCAACTCAATCTCTTCGAGGTCGTCATCCTCGGGCCCTTCTTCCAACAGGTGGGGCATCCGAGAGAGTGCATCGGCATTAACGTTGGCACGGCCGGCCCTGTACTTGATGGTGAAATCGTAGTTGGCCAGCCTAGCCACCCACCGCTGTTCCAACGCGCCTAGCTTGGCTGTGTCCAGGTGGGTCAGCGGGTTATTATCCATGAAAGCGGTAAACTTAGCCGCTGCCAGGTAATGGCGGAACCGCTCGGTGATAGCCCACACCAGTGCCAGGAGTTCAAGCTTGAAAGAGCTGTAGTTCTCAGGGTTCCTCTCAGTCGGTCGAAGCCTTCGGCTAGCATAAGCAATCACTTTTTCTTTTCCGTCCTGGACCTGGGATAGGACTGCCCCCAAGCCTACATTACTGGCATCGGTGTAGAGGATGAAAGGGTGGTTGTAGTCAGGGTATGCTAGGATTTCTTCTCCGGTCAGAGCCGCTCTCAGCTGACGGAAGGATTCCTCATGCCTTTCTTCCCACACCAATGGGGCTCCTAGGGGTCTACCACCTTTGGTCAGTCCCACGAGGAGGTCTTGCATGGGGGCAGCCATCTTCGTGTACCCCTTGATGAAGCGACGGTAATACCCCACTAGGCCTAGGAACTGCCTCACCTCTCTCACCGTGGTCGGCCTCGGCCAGTCCTGGATGGCGGAGATTTTCTCAGGGTCAGGGGCGACACCCTCTGCACTGACCACATGCCCTAGGTACTGCACTCTGGGTTTCAGCAGATGACACTTTGAGGGCTTCAACTTCATCCCATATTTGGCAAGGGACGCGAACACCTCGGCTAGGTGCTCCAGGTGGGCTTCATATGTCTGGGAGTACACAATCACATCATCCAGGTACAGCAGGACGGTCTAAAAATTTAGATGCCCCAGACAGCATTCCATCAGCCGTTGGAAGGTTCCAGGGGCATTGCACAGCCCGAACGGCATGCTATTAAATTCACAGAGTCCCGTAGGGGTGGCAAATGCAGTCTTCTCTCGGTCTTCTGGCACCACAGCCACCTGCCAGTACCCGCTGGTGAGGTCAAGGGTGGAAAAATAGTTAGCGGTTCTCAGCGCAGCCAGAGATTCCTCAATGCGGGGTAGAGGATAAGCATCCTTATGCGTTATCTGGTTAATTTTTCGGTAATCCACACACATCCGCATGGTGCCATCCTTCTTCTTAACCAGTACCAACGGGGCAGCCCAGGGACTACAGCTGTCTCTAATAGCCCCTGCCTCCTTCATGTTCCTCAACATGTCCTTGGCAGATTGGTAGTGTGCAGGGAGATAAGGCCTGTACCTCTCTTTGATAGGGGGGTGTTCACCGGTGGGGATATGGTGTTGGACCCCTTTAATCTGCCCAAAGTCTAGGGGATGTTTGCTAAAAACCCGCTCATACTCCCGTACCACCCGGTATACCCCTTCTTTGTGATGTGTAGGGGTATCGTCAGTGCCTATATGTAGCTGTCGGCACCACTCGTCTAACTCCCCAGGGGATGGGTGAGTGTTGGCAGTAGGTGGTGAGGTTAGGGGAATGGCGTCGCGGATGGTGTGGGGATCTAGAGTGAACAACTTGGCAAGGGTAGCGTACCGGGGAAGCCTGACTTCTTCCTCCCCGCAGTTCAGCACCCTTACGGGCACTCTCCCCTTCTTTACATCTACCACCCCTCGGGTGGCCATTACTGTGGGCCAGTGTTCAGAGGGCATGGGCTCTATCATGGCGAGGTAGTCACACCACTGGGGCCCTACCGCTGCCCTACACCAAATCATCATCTCGCTCCTGGGAGGCACAATCAAAGGGGCAACATCCATCACTCTCACCCCACCAATCTCTCCTCCTGTCGAGTTCACATGTTGGCGGTACATCAGGGCTCGGATCTCACGCTGCACAGCTCTCTGTCGGCTCCCTGCCGCCGTAGCGGCCAGCTGCTGCAGTAGGGTCAGCACATCACTCATACAGTGCTCCATCACGTTAGTCCCTAGCACTACCTTCGGGCTATGATCAGTGGGTTCATTCATTATCACAATCATACCCTGGTGTTGCAGTTCAGCTCGACCCACAGTCATGGCCACTTGCTTGTACCCCACTTGGGTCAATGGGAGTCCATCAGCAGCAAGCAGTGTCATACTGGCATCTGGGGGAGCCAGTTCGTCTTTTCCCCAATACCGTTGATACAATGTGTATGGTATTGTGGTTACCTGTGATCCAGTGTCCAGGAGAGCCATCACCGGTATGCCGTCCACAGCCACGGGGATGATGGGCCGGGCCCCGATGTACCGGTCCCGCCAGTCTGGGGGGCCATGGGGTTCTACTCCTGAGGATTGGCCCGTGGCCCCAGGGGTTGCTCGTTTAACGGACACCGTCGGGAGTAGTGGCCGGGTTTGCTGCACCTGTAACAGATTGGGGGTCCATACCGTGAGTCATTGGCCCTTCTCCACTGCATCCAGGGGACGTCCTCAGGGCTGTCGGCGAGCTGCATCTTCACCGGGGCCTGGGATCTGGGCGGAGGCTGGAGTGCGGCGAGGATCTTAGCGAGGTCCCCATCCATGCGACGAACTTGAGCAGCGAGTTCTTCCATCGTTCCGCTTGGGGCTGCAGGCACTGGAGGTGCTGGCGGGCTAGGGGCCACCACAACAGGAGCAGTCTCAACCGGCCACGGGGCTGGCTCAGGGGCTTCAGAAGCGGGGGGTTGCAGAGCTTTGATGGCTCGTTCCTTTAATACGGCAAAGTCCACATCAGGGTGTTCTAGGGCCCACAGCCAAAGTTGTTTGCGGTCTTCTGAGGACCTCATCCCCTGCACAAACTGCTCACTTAGCATTTTGTTACTGTCCATACTGTTGATGGTATCCACCAGCTTCAGTGTGCGGAGTGCGGTTTGCAGGCGCAAGGCATAGTCCCGAATGCTATATGCGGGCCGTTGCCGGCATTGATAGAACTGCATCCGCAACTCTGCTTCGGTACGGGTCTCAAAGGCAGTCTGCAGCTTCTTAAAGATGGTGGCTACAGTCCCCCTCGGCCCAGGTCTCCGCCTCTTGCTCAGCCGCGCCGGTTAGCTGCCCCAGCACTAGCGCTGCACGTTGCTTATCAGTCAGGGGGTACAGTTCTAGTAGCGGACTAAGTTTTTTTCAGAAAACCTGCAAGGCATCAGGTTTCCCATCGTACTGTGGTAGCCAGGCAGCTCCGGGCACATAGGGCAAAGAGAACGGCATCACCTGAGCGAGAGCTGGGGTCGCGGCGCCCCCCGCCAGCGTGGCCGGGACCTGGGCAGGCCCATTTCCATCTACGGGTGCTCCCACGACTGCGTCCGCCGCTCCTCCAGCGGCTCCGTCGGGCGCAGACATCTTGTTTCCGTCCCCCTTAGTCTCTTTCCAGCTCCTCCTCTACAGGGGTGGGGTTTTGGCCTTCGCGCCTCCACTACTCGAGGAGACGCTCGAGCGGGAATTCTTCGTGCCCAAGATGGCGGCTTCTCAAATTTTCCGGCCGGACACCTCCGGCGGTTACAAGGCGCACCTCTACCAGACGGCAGAGCGGTAAGATACTGTTCGTGACGCCAAGTTGTCGCGGGTGGAGGAGGGGACGCTGCGCTCTCCCACTGCTCGGGTCCGGCTGCTGCTGCTGCTCGGTGGTGGCTCAAGCGGTGGGCCGGATCCCGGGGACTCGAGCGGCGTTCCTCGCCCGTGAGTGAAAAGGGGGGGATTGATTGTGGGGATTTGATATTGTCCGTGACGCCACCCATGGTTGTGGTGAGATTGGTGACACCACCGCTGCTCTGGACGGGGATCCCGGGAGCGATGACAGGGAGCAGCCTGGATGTTAATTCTCCCCTCCGTGGGTAGGGGGTTAGTTGTCCCGGGGCCCGGTGATGGGGTAGGGATGGATGGCAGGTGGGTTACGGGGCCTGGCGAGGTGCAGGGTCGCGGGGGTAGCGCTGTGCCGCACGGCACGGTGGTATTCACTCAGCCAATGATGAGGACACAGTTCTCGGTAAAACACTCGGCTGGATGGACGGGTCCCACAGACGGCTGCGGTGTTGTTTCTCCCGGCAGATTGATGGTGACTGCCTTTCCCTACACCTATGTAGTGTAACGGTTCCAATGGGTTCCCACCGGTAACCCGCTCCCCAGCTTGAAGGTTGCTGAAGGAGCCCCTTTTGCCCGCAGGCTCTGGCCCTGAGAACTTTAGCCTTGGCGGGGACTGTGTTTCCCTCTCTCGGTTGGACGGTTGCCTTCTGTCGGGACTTGGCTGCTGGGAAACCCAGGAGGTTCCCTTCGCTAACGGATTTGGCAAATTCACGGCGACTCCTAGCCTTGCCGGTGTCCGTAAGCCCCTGCCGGATGGTGCTGGCTTCTCTTTGCGTACCGGTCTGGTACCGCCGGGCCACCACCCGTCCATGGTCCTTACGGTTAGCTCCAATAGGCCACTCCTGCAGACGGTCACCACCATCTGCCAACCTTGCTGATCCATCCGGGCCACACACCCGGACCAACTTCAGGCTGCTTAACTGCCACTTTCCTCCTTTCTCAACTCTCCTCCAAACTAATCCGCCTTACTTTTCCCGCCTGTGAACTCCTCAGTGGGTGGGGCCAACCGCCTGGCCCACCCCTGGTGTGAACATCAGCCCCTGGAGGAAGGCAACAAGGGTTTTTGTCTGACTTTGGTGTGCCTGACCAGGAGTGTGGGGTGTGTAGGTGTTGTTATCTGTGGCCCCTGGCTTGTCCAGGGCGCCACAGTAACAGTAATGTGTAGTGTGTAATGGAAAATATATGTGGAACATATGGCACTTCATGGGTTTGTAGATAATATATTTCATGGCTTTCTGTAGGTTTTTTATTTTTTGAACAATTATAAGGAGATGAATGATGAATAAGTGGTTGCAGATGTTTACTGCTGAACTTGTTTTTTCTCCCATGCTTATTGTGTTATTATGTCACTAGATGAGTGTAATGGGTTGTTGTTGTCATACACATGGATGTGTTTTCCTATTTCATACAATTGATGCAATCCAAGACTAATGTCTAATTTTTTAACATCTACAATTGTTTGAATTAGTGACCTGAATTTACATTTTTTAATGTTTTTTAACAGTGGATCTTGTCAAACGGCGATGGCGCTCAGCCCGTGACCAGTTCCGCAGAGAGTATAACCGTGCGTCCACCACAACTGCTGCTGAAAAGAAGAAAAAATATGTCCATTATGAAAAACTGAGCTTCCTTATGCCCATTATGGAAGTACCAAAGTAAGTTTCAAGCATTACATCACATGGTGGTTTTATTTAAAAGGCACACAGTAATGTTTTTTTTTCACATCAAAGTACAGAGGATAACCTGGAAGATAGTGAGGAAGCCCAGTTAGCAGTATTAACAGCGACCTCTGCTTCTGAGATAGAGCCAACCTCATATCAACCTCCACCAATCCCCAACACCAGCCAGCCAGACGCAGAAGAAATGTCATCTGATTTGGGTTTGGGCACAAGTCAATCCACTAATGTAATTGCAGGCCAGTCTACAGGGCAACAAAGTGTCCCTTCACCAGTTATTGCAGACAGTAGTCCACAGCAACATGCAGGCACACAGCCAAGAATATCAACTAATACCATGCGCACAGTAGCACAATCTATCCGTGGTCGCCGTCATAGGCGTTATGAAGATTTACGTTCCCTGCCAGATATCATTGATACCAGAATTATACACATGATGAATTCTCTGATACCAGAGAGTGATGGAGAGAGATTTTTCCGCTCCCTTTCTCCCTCTCTTGCATTGGTTCATGCTGATAGGAAGGACAGATTGAGGGCGTCCTTAATAACACTAATATCTGCTACCCAACATGAGCCAGAACCCATTTATTGTTTTGAAGTGATAGAACAATGGAGAGCCAATCCACGTGGCCCACACACAAACACAACTCAACAAACTGTGGAAAGCCAAACAGATGAACATTTCTCCAATTTTCAATTTAATCCTGTAGTGCAACAAACACATATACAGTGTCCATCTTCTTCTATGGTAACTGATGTACAAATTAGGCCAACAGTTGTCCCACACCAAACAAGTACATTAATGACACAAAGGCCATCTCAACAGCCAACATTTGTCCCACAAGTAGCCCAACAAACACCAATGCAAACCTCTTTTAACTATCCTAGTATCGTTAGTAATGTTCATAGACTACCTCAAATGTTTCAACAAACAACAGCCTACCATGTTCCTAATAATCCACAACAACAGTACTTTCAACAACAGACTTACCCAACTAACTTCACATACACACATACTCAGCCTCTTTCAACACATCAATATGTACCACCTACACTTGGTCTTCCATCTGCTCAAACAACTGCCTCATTATTTGTTCCAAGTACAACAACTGTTACTAGTGGAAACACTGATCAGTCACTCACTACAACATCTACTGTTGTGCAGCAAACATATTCTGTAGATGTCAATGCAATGGAGCCTACACAGGAAAACATCAGTAGCCTAGAGGATTTAGTTGAATCATAATGTGATATTGTATGTATTATTTTACATTTTGGTATGTTTTCTAGGGTATTGCTGGTTGGAAAACATTTCAAAATGTAACACATTACTTACTCTATATGCATGGGGTCATATTTTTGTTTTCATTTACCAAAAAAATAGCAATTACTCTATCACTTCAAAAACAATACCTGCCTGTTAGAATGATGCCTTGCTCTGGACATGTTGTTTGGACCATCCATTAGAATTAACTGGGTTTAGGGATAAGATGCACGCACATAAACTACTACACTAACATGCAGACACCTTTATTATTAAAAATCCAGACACTATGCAGTATCTGCATATTGTCTGGTCCCATACTTGTATTCCAATAGTGTCCAACAAATTATGTTTGCATGACATTATTGCATAATAAAGTATGGTGTTTTGTATCGGCTAAAGTCCCTGACAAAATTGTATATAAAAAAAAAATACAGGGTGTTTTGCAAAAGAGAACATACATACATAGGTAAAATAATAATTCTGGACTAAGTTTTTCATAACAAATTTGCCATAATTTTATTAGTCATGTACATTCAGTAGTTTTTTTTTAAGAATAACAAAAAATCCTGATGTCATAACAATATAGTTATATCACAAAAGCTTATGGGGACCACAAACACAACCAACCAACCAAAAACCACAAATGATACCTATGTATGGTCATTTTCTCTTTTGTATTACATATGTGTTTGTGCTTATGTAACCAAGTGTTGACAAACTTTCTTCATGTCAAAATTATACATGACTATGGCTATTTAAACTAAAAAAATCTTTAAACTGATTCCTCACTTGTAGACCAGAAGTGGACACAGTGGTTCTGACACTACCATTGTCTACAAATGGTGCATTTAAAGCAGGCAACTCCTCAATATCTTCGTCATTGCTTTCATGTAATCTACAGTAATTATGTAACACTACTGTCGATTTAATGACAGCCTTGACGGTGGTTGGTTCGAGTTGTATGGTGGTTTGATAAATGCGCCATCTTGAGGCCAAAATGCCAAAGGAACGTTCCACATAGCAACGTGCTGTGGCCAATTTGCTGGGATATGGACGCATCAAATACCTTGACAATGCAAACCCCTGATCTGCAACCATTACAAAAGGGACAATTGGGCCATTAGTACCAGGCAATGGTCTTGGTGCAGGCAAATTTAAACTATCAGACATTAATCGTCTTGCTAAACGTGAGCTTCTGAAAATGCGTGCATCTGATGCACTGCCATAGGCACCAATATCCGCAAATAAAAAGCAATAGTTTTTATCTACCATGGCCAAAATAACTACAGAAAAAAACTTATGATAATTAAAATGTCTTGATGCAGAGTTCGGTGGTTTCTTCACTCTAATGTGTTTTCCGTCAATGGCACCAATACAATTAGGAAAAGCTGTTTTCTCCAAAAATTAATCTGCAATGTGCATCCATTCCTGTGTTGAAGGCAGCTGCATGACATGATGCCTAAGGGTCTCCCAAAGCACAGTACAGGTATGCAGGATAATCTTGACAATTGTGGACCTTCCCAATAAGAATTCGAAGTGCAGACTTGTGATGGATTGGCCAGTTGCTAGGTAGCTGAAATAGAATAAAAACATGACATTACTTTGACTATTCATGTAATTTATATTTCACAACACATATTTGTAACATCCAATGACTGGCGAGATACTGTGTATGTTTTGTTATAATTTCTTTGGTTGGGAAAAGCATATGTGATCTTTACTTTCCATATTGGAAAATTATCTAATTTTGTGTTTAATAAACAATTTTGTTTGAGTTAAGCCTCTTGATTCTTTAATCTTGGTAAATATAGAATAGAAGAAGTGACTTCTCAGTTTTTAATTTGATTTTGCAATGTGGTTAAGTGATCAATATAAGGTTTCCACAAATTCGATATTTTTAAATTTAAATATATCTACAAAATGATGCTTTAGCAAGTTAACATGTATTTCAAAATGACAGATAAGGCATGAGTATACATGTCAACACCTACCGTAAAGTCACCAACAGTCATTCCTCAGGGGAGATGCTGAGGCGCATAGAGGTGTCCTGATGCTTCAAACGTTGGTACACAAGGCCAAGGATGTTGTCAAATGAATTAATGGTGAGATGGCAGTAGGCTTGGAATTTTGGTGGAAATTTCCGCATTTCCCCATATAAAATATTAAAATGGCCATGTGTTTTCCTGAGCTTCACAAGGGGGTGAATCCACATCCTTTTCTCCAGTGGTGGCTCTTCTTCAATCATATGTCGCCTTACCCCAAATCTCCTAGATATCAACCAGAGCAAATACATGGTTGCTTCATTGGAGAGAGACATTTTGGAGTGTGTCTCATGTGAGAAAGAGCTTTGAAGCCATGTTTTTTAAGGTTTTTTAAGCAAACTAACCAAATTGGGTAGTTAATTGACCAATTTAGCACACCAGGAGCACATTTTGAAGGGCTAACAAGGTTATTTGTGTGAAATTACGTATCTAAAAAAACGTACGGCACACGGACTGCACACGTACGTATTTCATGACAATACGGACATTCCACACGTGCACACGGCTCGCATACGCCATCACATGGATGCCATACGTACCGGAGAAGCGCCCCACAAATACAGAACACGGACCCGAAAAACGGACCGTGTCATACGGACGGTTTTTTTGCGGAAGTGTGTTTTAGGCCTTAAGAAAAGTGTTTGGGAATCAGAACCTGAATCCAAACAGTCAATGCTCGTGCTGAATTTCAGATTTTCTAACTTGTTTAAACACGTTCACTCATTTCTATCAAAGAGTAACTGCAAATCAATAAAACAAATGAAAATAATCAGCTTTGTATCGTATCTTATCTGACAAAGTTACCTCTTTCTCTGCGAGAATGTATTATTCATTATCAACATACTCAATTCTGCGGTAAATTTTGTATTCAGTGAAGACGTTCCCATTCCTGAGATAGGAGATGGCAGTTGTAACTGATGAGATTCTATAAAGGTGGGAGGAAAATAATTTAAAAATATGAAATTTAAAAAACCCCACAAAAGTTCAAATCCCCTTTTGCCCCATTTAAAAAAAATACTTATAATTAGTATTGCTGTGTTCAGGAATGTCCAATCTATCAAAATATAAAATAAGTTAATCTGGTAAAATAAAGCTGTGTCATAGTTATGTCCCTTCATTTCAGGATTGAGAAGGTTTCCACAGATCAGACCACTTCTGATCACCATATTTGGTCAAATCCTTGGAAAATAATGTGACTACCACTTTAAAGGGATAAAATATTTATAAAACAATTATATGGAATTTCAAACTCTTACTAGAACAAGTGATATCTAAGAATGTGGGAAGTTTGATTCATTATTAATGCATCTACTTTAAATGTTCCAAATACAGTGCAGAATGCTCGGGTTGCCATGGAAATATGTTATTCAGCTGCAGACAAAACTGCTTATCTCTTCAGCGGCCCAAAATATTTCATTTTTAAATGTTTAACAACCATGATTTTATATAGAATCACATAAACTTCAAACACTTATTGAAAAGGAACTTTTGATTCAATAGATTTTTAAGCTTGATATTTACATTTTATTAAAGCATTTCAGTTCCTCCAATTTAACCTCTTCATGACCTTCCCATTTTCTCATTTTTTCTCCTCCTTCCAAGAGGCATAACATTTTTATTTTTCCCTCATTATAGATGTATGAGGGCTTGTTTTTTGCAGGAAAAGTTGTACTTTTGAATAAAACTATTAAATTTGCCATATAGTGCATTACAAAATTGGAAAAAAAGGTGCAAGTGCATTAACATTGAAAAATAATGAGCAATTCCACAATGATTTTTGCTTTTTTTATTTACCGTGTTCACTATATGGTAATACTGACCTCTTCAGGTGAGTACAAGTATGGAAATACTAAACATGTATAGTTGTCTGTTAATTTAAGTGATGTAAATTAATTCAGAAATTTGTAAAAAAAAATTGCTTTTGACGCCATTTTCCGCAAAATGTAATGTCTTTTTTTTCATGATCTAGGACTAAGTGGCTTAGGTTTTGTGCCCTAAGCTGATGTGTTTGATGATACCATTTTTTGGTAGATGTGATGTTTTGATCACTTATGTTTTAGAGCAGGGTTGGGGAAGCTCAGGCCATAGGGCCACATGTGGCCCTCGATGATCTTTTCTGCTGCCCCTGGGCAGATTCCTGAGGACAGTAGTGCTTGGGCTAGCAGCCAAATTTTTTAGTCTGACTGCTCTTTAAACCCAGAGTTGTACAGTGAACATGAGCATGATGTGTTCACCACTAAATGCTGTGTGAACATGCATTGAAAGAATATGTCCTCACGCTGGCCAGTGTCGGCATGAGGACGTATAATGTGAGCGGAGCTAGCACGTGATGCACTCCCATCCCACAGATAGAGAGTAGTGCTAGCTCCACCCTCCCTAGTGCTGTATATGCCCCCATTGTCCTCAATGTTGTATATGACCTCAACTGTCCCCAGTGCTGTATGTGCCTCCACTGTCCTCAGTGCTGTATGTGTCCTCACTGTACCCAGTGCTGTATGTGCTCCCACTGCTGTATATGCCCCCACTGTCCCCACTGCTGTATTTGCCCCCACTCTACCCACTGCTGTATATGACATCAATTGTCCCCAATGCCGTATGTGCCCACACTGTCCCCAGTGCTGTCTGTGCTCACACTGCCCCAGTGCTGTAGGTGCCTGCACTGTCCCCAGTACTGTATGTGCCCCCAATGTCCCCATTGCTGTATGTGCACCCACTGTCCCCAGTGCTGTATGTGCCGCCACTATCTCCAGTGTCGTATATGACCCCAGCCCTACTCAGTGATGTGTATTCCCCCAGCACCTTTGTAAACTGCGCTAATATTTCTATTTATATATGAGATATGTGTATGTTATAAAAAGAAGGCAAATTTAATAAGACTGTATTACGTGTTTTTGCTAATAGGGAAATCATGGTCATTTAGATATTTTTATTATGTAAGAAAATATCAATTGCTTGCCAGCCCTTTCCAGTGATGTATATGTCTCCAGCATCTAATGTGATGTATATGTGATGCGCCCCAGGACTTTGAGGTACTCAATCCTGGGCCTGGTTTCACTGAGAAGTGTCACGGGTGTGACGGCCAGTGCCCAGTTCCATGATGACCCTGGGGGTCGCTTTTAAAAGGGGGGGTATATACAGGGATTATAATAAAGTCTTTGTCGTGATGCCGCTTGCGGGTTGCGGCTATATGGATGGAGTCGCCGCTGCACAGTCTCTCACTGCTGGGGCTAATGTTAATGGCTGCCTGGATGTTGTGGCCCTACGCAAGTAGGGCTGGGCCCCAGGGGGTAAATGCTGGTGTTTTGCCAAGTATTTAAAGGGATCAGATATGGCTTTAAAGAAGGCAATTAATTTTATTATACTGAATAAATGAATACAGAAAATAGGAAATAGTGTGATATTGCGTACACTTTTGCATAATATAGATCATAAAGGTAAAGTACTTACATTACACACTACATAGAAGAAAGAAATTTCACCAGGAGTCTTACATCATCTGCCCAGAAAACATCAGCTGTGAGAAGCAAAACAGCGAAGACAGAGAAACTCCTGGGAGTGTCATGGGCGTCCCCTCCACAGGTTAACAGCTTCTGACTTAGCTGAAGTCTTCACCAGTCTATATCTTACTTGAAAACAAATTGCTTACGTAACTAATTGTCACACAAACTCTAATAGCTTCAATTTGTCCAATATAGTATCCCCCTTCTGAGTGGCCAACTCTTCAGATGCCAACATTCACTGGACAAATGCGTCATCGGATGAGACATGCCAAAAAGCTCCTGGTTTCACACGTCTTACCATACTATAAACACGCACATTCTCAGTAAATATTGATAAGAAAACTATGTGGGACTGAGTGATTCTCACTTGAACTATAACTCCAAGTGTCTGGGAAAATTACAGAAAAACAAGCTAACATGAACCATAACTGTTGCAGACTAATATCTTAAAAGGTTTCTTAAAGGCAGACTTCCAATATGGATTCCTGATGGCTACTACTTTGTTAGCACTACAGATGGTGTTGTTGTTTATGTCCATTAGTAATACCGGGGCACGGAAAGAAGGTAGGCAACACAAGGGATTGCAGTGTAACTGGTTCTTCACTCATGATGGTGATGCTTGCAACCCGATGGAGGCTGGTTCTCACCACTGGTCCCCTTAGTTCCAGTGCTGGTGTGGTTACCTGGTGGCTCACTTCCCCTGCACCCCTCTCTTGTTGGTGGGTCCCCGTGGCTTGGAGCGTCTCGGGGTCCCCTCTCCTCCTTTTTGTCTTTCGGCTCTAGTCCGTCTTTCGGCTCTGCCTGCAGTTTGAACCCTGTTAGGTCGGTTTTCTGTTCCAGGTGCCAGGTTCTCCTATTACTGCTGTGCCCAGAACTCTACGGTCAGTGAGGTCCTGGATGGTTCCCTCACCATGCAGATTTTATCAGGTCTGCCTGGAGCATTTCTCTGACCTAGGACTCTGCAAACCGCCAGTGTTATGGTTCCACGAGTACACCGCCGTACTCTCCCGGCAACCACATGTCTGAGCCTGACAGGTCACTGATACACTCCCCCGTCAGTACCGTTACGTCAGTTTCCTTTTACTTCCACTAACTGACTGTCTGGCCCCTCCTCCCTGGTTGTCATCTAGTGGACTGGATTGGCCCAACCCTAGGTGGCCATCAATTGGGTCCAACCCTAGCTTGTCAACAGTTTTGAGGGAGTGGAAAACAGGGGTTGTATGAGTGTTTTGGTGTTACCGGCACAGGTCGTCTGGGTCCCTGGGGGTAGGCCCTGCATATCTGAAAGGATGCAGTTTCCTGCAGCTTCTGATGGCTCAGGGGCGCTACATTTGCACCGACTTTTTCCTGTGATGTATATGCCCCAGCCCCTCCTCTATGTTTATGCCTCAGTATCTCCTGTGATGTATATACTGCAGACCCAGCATCTACAGTAATGTATATATTGCTGTCGTCCTAGCATCTCCTATGTGATGTATATGATTTACAAAACTTGTTATCACAAAGAGTTGACTGCGCTCCAGAGTGACGTAAACCTGGAAAAGCCATTGTGAGAAGCAACATGATCAATATCCCCTAACATAACAGCTGCACCTAGGAGTAGTAGCTCAAGACATCAAAGTAGGGGTGAGTTAATACATTGTTTGACAAAATATAGCATTTTCACGTTGATCATTTTGTTTGGCCCCCGAATGATGGTAGAAATATCTAAATGGCCCCTGGCAGAAAATAGGTTCCCCACCCATGTTTTAGAGCAATGTTGCGTCTGACAAAAATATGTAATTCTGAAGTGTTGATTTTTTTTTGTCATACTGTTTACTGATTACTGATTAATTTTACATTTTGATAGATCTGACATTTTGGAATGCAATGATACCAAATATGTGTATTTTTAGCTATTTTATTTTGTGCTATATACAGCAGTGCATCAGCACTTCTCTGCATAACAGAAATTATGATCTCATATGAATCACAGCTCGCAGCCGGCATTCAAAGGAAGATCCCCATGAAACAAACAGGGATCATCAGATGGCCCCTGCCTGTCATGAAAACCCATCGGAGCCCTGTGATCATGTCATGGCAATGAACGCAGGGAAACATGCGCTCCCGGCTGGCATGGGTTAAATCCTGCTTTCCGAGATTGATAGGGTAATTTACCTGGTTAACAGCTTCTGCCAGATCTCCAATCCACCCACAGCTGTTAAAGGCACTTGATGGCTGATCAGATCAGCCGTCATATGCATGGAAAGATGCAGGCTCAGTGTGTAAGGCCGCATCAAAGGCAGGGATGTGACCTTTGACGCAAATACATGTCAAAGGTCATGAAGGGGTTAAACCCCTTATTTATTGAATAGAATGCAAATTAATTATTTAACATTTATATACAACGGGATTTTTTTTATTCTGTCTTTCACAGTTGAAGTGATAAAAATGACAGACCTCCCCATTCTTTGTAGGTGGGAAAACTTGCAAAATCGTCAGTGTATCAAATACATATTTTCCTCATCGATATACAGTGTATATATCTACAGTGAGGAAAATATGTATATATATATATATATATATATATATATATATATACAGTGGCTACAAGTAGTATTCAACCCCCTGCAGATTTAGCAGGTTTGAGAAGATGCAAATAAGTTAGAGCCTGCAAACTTCAAACAAGAGCAGGATTTATTAACAGATGCATAAATCTTACAAACCAACAAGTTATGTTGCTCAGTTAAATTTTAATACATTTTCAACAGAAAAGTGTGGGTCAATTATTATTCAACCCCTAGGTTTAATATTTTGTGGAATAACCCTTGTTTGCAATTACAGCTAATAATCGTCTTTTATAAGACTTGATCTGGTCGGCACAGGTCTCTGGAGTTATCTTGGCCCACTCCTTCATGCAGATCTTCTCCAAGTTATCTAGGTTCTTTGGGTGTCTCATGTGGACTTTAATCTTGAGCTCCTTCCACAAGTTTTCAATTGGGTTAAGGTCAGGAGACTGACTAGGCCACTGCAACACCTTGATTTTTTCCCTTTTGAACCAGGCCTTGGTTTTCTTGGCTGTGTGCTTTGGGTCGTTGTCTTGTTGGAAGATGAAATGACGACCCATCTTAAGATCCTTGATGGAGGAGCGGAGGTTCTTGGCCAAAATCTCCAGGTAGGCCGTGCTATCCATCTTCCCATGGATGCGGACCAGATGGCCAGGCCCCTCCGTTGAGAAACAGCCCCACAGCATGATGCTGCCACCACCATGCTTGACTGTAGGGATGGTATTCTTGGGGTCGTATGCAGTGCCATCCAGTCTCCAAACGTCACGTGTGTGGTTGGTACCAAAGATCTCGATCTTGGTCTCATCAGACCAGAGAACCTTGAACCTGTCTGTCTCAGAGTCCTCCAAGTGATCATGAGCAAACTGTAGACGAGCCTTGACATGACACTTTGAAAGTAAAGGTACATTACGGGCTCGTCTGGAACGGAGACCATTGCGGTGGAGTACGTTACTTATGGTATTGACTGAAACCAATGTCCTCCTTCCTTGTTGTCCTTGGGTTAGACTTGACTCTTCGGACAAGCCTGGCCTCGGCACGGGTGGAAACTTTCAAAGGCTGTCCAGGCCGTGGAAGGCTAACAGTAGTTCCATAAGCCTTCCACTTCCGGATGATGCTCCCAACAGTGCAGACAGGTAGGCCCAACTCCTTGGAAAGGGTTTTGTACCCCTTGCCAGCCTTGTGACCCTCCACGATCTTGTCTCTGATGGCCTTGGAATGCTCCTTTGTCTTTCCCATGTTGACCAAGTATGAGTGCTGTTCACAAGTTTGGGGAGGGTCTTAATTAGTCAGAAAAGGCTGGAAAAAGAGATAATTAATCCAAACATGTGAAACTCATTGTTCTTTGTGCCTGAAATACTTCTTAATACTTTAGGGGAACCAAACAGAATTCTTGTGGTTTGAGGGGTTGAATAATAAATGACCCTCTGAATAAACTTTTCACAATTTAAAAAAAAAAAAAAATTAAAAGAGAAATCACATTCTTTTTTGCTGCAGTGCATTTCACACTTCCAGGCTGATCTACAGCCCAAATGTCACAATGCCAAGTTAATTCCGAATGTGCAAACCAGCTAAATCTGCAGGGAGTTGAATACTACTTGTAGGCACTGTATATATATATATCCAAACAAAGTAAATGGTAATCCAACACCTGTAGTCCAGTCTTCAGTGAAAATGAAGACATTCTTTATTCACAAAACATGTTACAAATATACATGTTTAAAATCAAAAACTTCCTTACGCATTTCAGGTCATATAGACCCTTAGGCTATGTGCCCACGCTGCGGAAAATTCGCAGAATTTGCTGCGATTTTTTCTCAGAAATTCCGTGGATTTCTCAAAAATTCGCAGTACAGAGAGTCCCCAGCCATTTCTATGGCATTTTGGAAGTGCTGTGCCCATGCTGCATTTTTTTTCGCAGCGGAAATTATGCGGATTTCCCTGCAGAAAATCTGCAGCATGTCAGTTATTCATGTGGATTTTTTCACCCGATCCTATACTTACCTGCCTTGATAGAAGACACCGGTGTCACTTCCTCTGGTGCAGAGGAGCGCGATGGAGCCAGGAGTGGACAGCATGAGGTGGGAGGGGCCTGCACGAGTTTCGGTCATGTGAGAGCCGGAGCTAGTTCAGGCCTGCCCACCTTCTCCTGCAAAGTGCAGACACAGCCGGAAAGTGAAGTGCTGCGTGATGGAGGTAAGTATGAACTGCCCGATCACTCCAGCATTTGTTCTGCATTGAGGATGCAGTGCTGAAGCCATGGTACTGTACCCTCAATGCAGAATGACCGCAGCATATCCGCAGGACATTCCGCAATATAAACGCAGCATGTACACAGACAAAGTTGTGCTGCGGTTTTCTGGGAGCTCCTGTGGATTTATCCGCAGGACACTTTCCTCGTGGGCACATAGCCTTACTCATAGGTGATACATGTGAAAATAAAAGCAATTCATACAATACTGAATACAGGAAAGGATAAACAGATGGAACACATTGATTAGGATACACAGTGCAGAATTAACCCTTTCCAGTACAAACAATTGAGTTGAGAAAATAAATATAATAGGATACAATGCAAATGTATAAGTGCAGTTAGTTATCATAATCATAAATGCAAATACAAAACAAAAAAATATATAAAAATTATAAACTGCACAAGAAAGATAGATGTTCATTCAAACTGAAAAAAATCTTCCAATAAAAAAGTGGACAAAATAAATTGTATATTAACCATAATGAACTTGGGAGACATACTTTAATAATAATAATAATAATTTTATTCATTTATATAGCGCTATTAATTCCGCAGCGCTTTACATACATTGGCAACTTTCAAAAATTATGTATAAATGCAAGAAAACATTTAACTACTGAATTAAACCCAAATATATGACAATTGGGTGTGCACACGTACATGAATGGGAGAGAAAAAAAAAATCTTTTCCGCCTCTATTTAAGTGAAAAAAACAAAACAAAAAAAAACAAAAAAAAAACATATATTAACCCTGATATCAAGCCAGCCTGTTGTGAACAGGGCATGATGAATTTTGAAAAAATATACCCTCAAAAAATGTATAATTAGACACATGCGATTGAATATTTTAGTTTCGTTTTGTAATTGAATGTAATATAAAGATTGAATATTTTAACCTAGGTGTATGATGATTAATATTCATATCTGCAAAAACAAAATAAGAAATATATCTTTAAGAGGGTATATTTTTTTTTTTAAAGAATAAACTGTGATTCGTTATGATAATTACGACCATCTGGTGCACGAGATTTAAAGATAATATGTATTTGATACGCTGCCGATTTTGCAAGTTTTCCCACCTACAAAGAATGAAGAGGTCTGTCATGTTTATCACTTTAACTGTGATAGACAGAATTAAAAAAATCACGTTGTATACATTTTAAATAATTAATTTGCATTTTATTGAATAAAATAAGTATTTGATACAGTAGAAAAACAGAACTTAATATTTTGTACAGAAATCTTTGTTAGCAATTACAGAGACCGCAGCGGGGATTTTGGCACACTCCTCCATTCAGATCTTCTCCAGATTTATCAGGTTTCATGGCTGTCGCTAGGCAACATTGAGTTTCAGCTCCCTCCAAATAGTTTCTATTGGGTTCACGTCTGAAGACTGGATAGGCTACTCCACTTGTAATGCTTATTACGCAGCTACTCCTTAGTTGCCCTGGCTGTGTGTTTATGGTCATTGTCATTCTGGAAGACCTAGCCGCGAAACATCTTCTATGCTCTTACTGAGGGACGAAGGTTGTTGGTCAAAATCTTGCAGTACATGACCCTTTCAATCCTCCATTCAATATGATACAGTGGTCCTGTATCATATTGTTTGCAGAAATATTGCAATATTGCATATTGCAGTTTGTTTTCTGTTTGCAGAAAAGCAAAGTATTCTGTTTCCACCCTCATGCTTCATGGTTGGGATAGTGTTCTTGGGGTTGTACTCATCCTTCTTATTCCTCCAAACATGGTGAATGGAGTTGACACCAAAATATTCTTGATCATCCAGATTGTCACTGGTAAATAGAGTTGAGCGCGGTTCGCGGTTCGCGGTTCTCCAGTTCGCGGTTCGAGTGATTTTGGGGCTGTTCTAGATCGAACTAGAACTCGAGCTTTTTTGCTAAAATTCGATAGTTCTAGATACGTTCGAGAACGGTTCTAGCAGCAAAAAGCAGGGCTTTTTACAGCTACAGTGTGCAGGAGCCATCGCTGGCAGCCTGCCAGAAGCTGGTAACCAAGATAAACATCGGGTATCCAACCAAAGCGCTTTGGTTAGTAACCCGATGTTTATCCTAGTTACGTGCAGGAAGCCCACACTTCCCCGCTCAGCACGCTCCGCCCCCTCCTGCCCGCGGCATGTACACACACACTCACACACACACACACACACACACACACACACACACATGGCCCCGCTCGGCTTACCTGCGGTGATGAAGTCCCGCCATCCCTACCTCAGCGCTGTCATTGTCCTCCATGGCCGCCACTTGTCACATCACCTTCTCTCGCTTCCGACCTGAGACTGACTAGCGGTGACGTCACGGGTCTCTCGCGATACTTGGCTGTGAAGGCGGCGGTCATTGAACTCAGTGACAGGTGCTGTCAGTGTGCTGGAGATCAGCGCAGGTAATGTACCTCGCTGACAGCACCACTTGTCATGCCCTGCAGTGACCTGGGCTGACCTATTGATGTTAGCTCAGGTCACTGCATTGCTCTCCCAGCCAATGGGGAACATTCTGCTCTTCATTGACTGGGACAGTGTGGATCGTCATGGCAACCCTTTGTATTACACCAGACCTGGATTTGTTTTTCTTTCTAATAAATTGGTTAAAGAGGGAATGTTTTGGGGAGTGTTTTTTCAAATAAAAATGTGTTTGTCATCTATTTTTTTTTATTACTGACTGGGTTGGTGATGTCGGGTATCTGATAGACGCCTGACCTCACCAACCCAAGGGCTTGATGCCAGGTGACATTACACATCTGGTATAAACCCCATATATTACCCCGTTTGCCACCGCACCAGGGCGCGGGATGAGCTGGGGCGAAGCACCAGGATTGGCGCATCTAATGGATGCGCCACTTCTGGGGCGGCTGCGGCCTGCTATTTTTAGGCTGGGGAGAGTTCAATAACCATGGACCTCCCTAGTCTGAGAATATCAGACCCCAGCTGTCTGCTTTACCTTGGCTGGTGATCCAATTTTGGGGGGACCCCTACGTGTTTTTTTTTTTAAATTATTTATTTAATTTAAAATAACAGCGTGGGGTGCCCTCAGTTTTGGATTACCAGCCAAGGTGAGGTTGCCAGCTGTGGTCTGCAGGCTGCAGCCGTCTGCTTTACCCTAACTGGCTACAAAACTAGGGGGAACCCTACGTCATTTTTTTTTTCATTTTTTTGGCTAAATACAAAGCTAAGCACCCCTTAGTGCCACATGAAAGGCACCAAAAAGTGCAAAATTACAAAATGCAGGAGAGTGGGACATTATGTGTCTTTCTGCCATTATAATGACAGAAAAGACTGATATGAAGTGCACAAGCACAAGAAAATCACCAGAGTGCTCTACGCTGTGAAAAGCAGTAGAAAATGGCACTGGAGTGAACATGTGACCGCCTCATGTAGGATGAAGCTATGGATCCTGGGTAAATTTATGCATTTGCCCTCCTTCAGTTTTTTTGCAGTACACAAAAAAACGGAAGGCACACGGATGACAAACAAATGACATACGGACCGTCTACGGAATGGAAACGGATGCCACACGGATGCACCCGTGAAAAAAAACGGACTGTTTTTTGCAGACCGCAAAAAATGGATCGGTCGTGTTAATGTAGCCTTATTCTGATCTGCCGTTTATAAACAGCAGGCAGAAATAAGTGAATAGCGCTCCCCAGCATCAGAAAATCTCCGGGGTTTCAGGGCTAGCTGAGACCCTGGAGATCATGATTCAGGACGGTTTTTCCGGTCCCCGCTCACGTGATCACAGGTATACACCATACACCGATGATCACGTTGCAGTAAATGACAGCGCCGGTAAAAAATTATTTATCTCCCATCTGGCATGAACAAACACTTCTTCTCCACTTCTTCTCCACTTCTCCACTTTTTCTCCACTTTTTCTGCACCTTTTCTCCACTTTTTCTCCACTTTTTCTCCACTTTTTCTCCACTTTTTCTCCACTTCTTCTCCACTTCTTCTCCGCTTCTTCTCCACTTTTTCTCCACCTTTTCTCCACTTTTTCTCCATTTTTTCTCCACTTTTTCCTTATTTTTTCTCCACTTTTTCTCCACTTTTTCTCCACCTTTTCTCCACTTTTTCTCCATTTTTTCTCCACTTTTTCTCCACTTTTTCTCCACTTTTTCTCCATTTTTTTCTCCACTTTTTCTCCACTTTTTCTCCACTTTTTCTCCGTTCTTTTTCTATGGTCGGTCTACCCATTAGCTCTGCCATGCATAGTGTAGCTCTACACCTACTGCGCATGTTACTTTATGATTGACATCTCTTTCGTACCAGAGCTGTCTAAGCCTACTCTGACCCCATATTTGTCATTACTATATTGTCCTTGTACTGTATTATGATATTTGTATCATGTGTTTCATTTCTTGCTGTGTTGCAATTTTTTTGCTGCATCCCAATTGTACCTCTACATTGTTCGAGTTTATGTTATTGTTCTCTCACTCTTATGTGATACTGATTATTGTCATTTTTCATGATTACATGCAGATAAGTCCAATCTGACGAAGGCTCAGGCCGAAACGACATTTGTAACTTGTTTTGGACCAAAACATATATGCTTATGAAAAAAAATTTCTTAATACGGACCAATAAAGAGTGATTTTGCATTACTATCCGTTGTGACTTACTGACTTAGTCTGGGAGATTTAGAGTGCCGAGGTTACTCACTAATTTTATCTATTATTACCTCTGAGCACCTATATACCAGTGAGCAGAGCTTCCTCTACAGTAGTTCTCCTGATTAGGCATGCCCTTACCTCATGAGCAGGGCATTGCAGCTTTGGTAGCAACCATTACGACATGGACTCTGCTGCTGTGGACCCAGGGAGAGTGAGTGCAGATTCATTGCACCCACACTCCTCACATGAAGGGTCCGCACTCCTAGAAAATGGGGGATACGTTCCCTGAGTGTCTCCCCCCCATATTCTAAACGGTCCAGAGTCGTCGTGGGACCCCTTTATTTTTTTTCTTACAATAAATTGGTGAAAGAGGAAATGTTTTGGGGACTGTTTTTTCAAATAAATTTCTTTTGTCGATTTTTTTTTTTGTTAGTACTGACAGTTTATGATGTTGGGTATCTAATAGACGCCATGACATCACAAACTGCTGGGCTTGATCTCAGATGACTTTACAGCTAATATCAACCCGATTTATTACCCCGTTTGCCACTGCACCAGGGCATGGGATGAGCTGGGGTGAAGCGCCAGGATTGGCGCATCTAGTGGATGCGCCACGTCTGGGGTGCCTGCGGCCTGCTATTTTTAGGCTGTGAAGGCCCAATAACTATGGACCTTCCCACCCTGAGAATACTAGACCACAGCTGTCCGCTTTACCTTGGCTGGTGATCCAATTTGGGGGGGACCCTACTTTTATTGTGTAATTATTAATATTTATAAAATAATTATAAAAAAGAGCCTGAGGTGACCTCCACATTGGATCCCCAACCACGGTAAAGCTGCCAGCTGTGGTTTTCAGGCTACAGCCGTCTGCTTTACCCTAGCTGGCTATCAAAAATGGGGGGACCCAACGTCATTTTTTTTTTAACTATTTTTTAAATAGAAAAAATTAATGGGCTTCCCTGTATTTTGATTGCCAACCAAGGTAACGGCAGGCAGATGGGGGTGGCAACCCATAGCTGTCTGCTTTATCTGCGCTGAGACTCAAAAATACCGCGGAGCGCTACGTCATTTTTTTAAAGATTTATTTTTACAGCACTGTGATGTCCAGCAATCAAAATACAGGGAAGCCCATTTTGTTTTTAGTTATTTAAATAAATAATTATAAAAAAATATATATGGGCTCCCGCTGCATTTTTTGTATTGCTAGCTAAGGGTAATCCAAGCAGCTACTGGCTGCTAACCCCCACTGCTTGGTGTTACCTTCACTGGCAATGGAAAATCCAGGGAAGCATTTTTTATTTTTTTTGCCAAAAAACTACAAAAAAAGGACGTGAGCTTCGCCATATTTTTGTACGCTAGCCAGGTATAGCAGGCAGGTGCTGAAAGAGTTGGATACAGCGCCAGAAGATGGCGCTTCTATGAAAATGCCATTTTTTGAGGCGGCTGCAGACTGCAATTCGCAGCAGTGGGGCCCAGAAAGCTCAGGCCAACCTGTGCTGCGGATTCCAATCCCCAGCTGCCTAGTTGTACCTGGCTGGACACAAAAATGGGGCGAAGCCTACGTCATTTGTTTTCTAATTATTTCACGAAATTCATGAAATAATAAAAAAAGGGCTTCCCTTTATTTTTTGTTCCCAGCCGGGTACAAATAGGCAACTGGGGGTTGGGGGCAGCCGTACCTGCCTGCTGTACCTGGCTAGCATACAAAAATATGGCGAAGCCCACATAATTTTTTCAGGGGGCAAAAAACTTCTGCATACAGTCCTGGATGGAGTCTGCTGAGCCTTGTAGTTCTGCAGCTGCTGTCTGTCTGTATGGAGAAGAGCAGACAGCAGGACTGTATGTATCCAGGACTGTATGCAGAAGTTTTTTGCCCACCAAAAAAATGACGTGGGCTTCGCCATATTTTTGTATGCTACGGCTGCCTCCAACCCCCAGTTGCCTATTTGTACCCGGCTGGGAACCAAAAATATAGGGAAGCCCGTTTTTTTTAATTATTTCACTTATTTCATGAAATAATTAAAAACAAATGACGTGGGCTTCGCCCCATTTTTGTGTCCAGCCAGGTACAACTATGCAGCTGGGGATTGGAATCCGCAGCACAGGTTAGCCCGAGGTTTCTGGGCGCCTCTGCTGCGAATTTCAGTCCACAGCCGTCCCAGAAAATGGCGCTCTCATAGAAGCGCCATCATCTGGCGCTGTATCCAACTCTTCCAACAGCCCTGGAGCCGGGTGGCTTGTTGGGTAATCATGAGTTAATACTGGCTTTGTTTTACTAGCCAGTATTAAGCCAGAGATTCTTAATGTCAGGCACGTTTGACCCGGTCATTAAGAATCTCCAATAAAGGGTTAAAAAAAAGACACCACACAGAGAAAAAATACTTTAATAGAAATAAATACACAGACACATTAGAGACTCCATCTTTATTACCCCCTGTCAGCCCTCCACGATCCTGCTCTTCTGTCTTTCTCGTTCAACAAATGCAGCTCTGCTACATCACTGCTGTATGGGGGAACACGCTGCTTCCCTTGGAGCATTCACTCCGTGAAAGCTGCACGAGAACCAGCGTGCAGCCTTCACTCCGTGAGTGATCAGTGCTGCTAGCGGTAACAGCGGTAACGCTGACAGACGCGTTACCATAGCAACGGTGCTCCCGGAGCCGCGGTTAGCGGTGACGTCACCGCTAACTGCGTTGCTTTGGCAACGGTGATCCCTGTTAATGACCGACTGTGTCAGCCGGTCCCTAACGGAACGGGGAGTCGACCGTGTGCTAGAGCATGTTGCCGATACACGGCGATACACAAATGTGCACCGTGTACCGGAGAGATGCACTCGCAGGTCCTACATGACGCCGTCATAGTCATGTGATCAGTCTGTAGCCAATGAGATAATAGCCACGTGACTGGTCACATGGCTATTTTGACGTCACGATAGGTCCTGCATCTCTGCTGGCAGTGCCGGTCACCGGGAGGATTCAGCGATCATCGGATGGAATAGCGGCAGGAGACAGAGTGCAGGAGGGATCGCGGCGACCGGTAAGTGTTATGGCAATGTTTATTAACTGTATGTGTACATTTATAATGCATTTTGTGTTTGTGATTGCCTCCCATTATAGCCTATTGGTTCGAGTTCGGTTCGTCGAACGTTCGACGAACCGAACTCGAACGGGAGCTCCGTTCGGCGAACCGACCTCGAGCCGAACCGCGACCGGTTCGCTCATCTCTACTGGTAAACTTTAAATGAGCCTGAACATGTGATTGCATGAGCAGGGGGACCTTGCGTGTCCTGCAGGATTTTAATCCATGATGGCATATTGTGTTACTAAAGGAAACCTTTGACACTGTGGTCCCAGTTATCTTCAGGTCATTGACCAAGTCCTCCCATGTAGTTCTGGGCTGATTCCTAAACTTTCTCAGAATCAACATCATCCCTCGAGGTGAGATATTGCATGGAACTCCAGACTCAGTAACATTGACAGTCATCTTCTCTTTCTTCCATTTTCTAATAATTGAGCCAAGTAAGACCAAGAGTCACCTTTGCTGCGGAGGATTAGTTTATCCGAGTCACCAGCCTCAGAAATCGAAGGTTAACAGCAGCTCAGATTAGAGACCAGGTCAATGCCACACAGAGTTCTAGCAGCAGACACATCTCTAGAACAACTGTTAAGAGGAGACTTTGTGCAGCAGGCCCTCATGGTAAAATAGCTGCTAGGAAACCACTGCTAAGGACAGGCAACAAGCAGAAGAGACTTGTTTGGGCTAAAGAACACAAGGAATTGAGATTAGACTAGTGGAAATCTGTGCTTTGGTCTGATGAGTCCAAATTTAAGATCTTTGGATCCAACCACCGTGTCTTTGTGCAACGTAGAAAAGCTGAACGGATGGACTCTACATTCCTGGTTTCCACCGTGAAGCATGGAGGAGGAGGTGTGATGGTGTGGGGGTGCTTTGATGGTGACACTGTTGGGGATTTATTCAAAATTGAAGGCATACTGAACCAGCATGGCTACCACAGCATCTTGCAGTGGCATGCTATTCCATCCAGTTTGCGTTTAGCTGGACCATCATTTATTTTTCAACAGGACAATGACCCCAAACACACCTCCAGGCTGTGTAAGGACTATTTGACTAAGAAGGAGAGTGATGGGGTGCTGCGCCAGATGACCTGGCCTCCACAGTTACCAGACCTGAACCCAATCAAGATGGTTTGGGGTGAGCTGGACTGCACAGTGAAGGTAAAAGTGCCAACAAGTGCTAAGCATCTCTGGGAACTCCTCCAAGACTGTTGGAAGACCATTTCCGGTGACTACCTCTTGAAGCTCATCAAGAGAATACCAAGAGTGTGCAAAGCAGTAATCAAAGCAAAAGGTGGCTACTTTGATGAACCTAAAATATAAGACATATTTTCAGTTGTTTCACACTTTTTTGTTAAGTATTTCATTCCACATGTGTCAATTCATAATTGTGATGCCTTTAATGTGAATCTACAATTTTTAGAGTCAAGAAAATAAAGAAAACTCTTTGAATGAGAAGATGTGTCCAAACTTTTGGTCTGTACTGTATACAAAGATGGAGGACGTATGTACCAGGTTGGGGGACACATATATCTGGAAGGGGCACAGAATGGGGACATTATTACAGAATTAGTGAACATTAGTCCTACAACAGTGTAAGCAGCAGATTCTCCCATAACAGTGTGTCATAACCCCTTTTTTGTGATTCAAAGATGCGTGTTATGGTCCACTGCATCATATAGTTCACAAAATGAAGTAATAGTTCAATTACTTTTGGTTTCTAATAGTGATGGGTGGATATTCAGGTAACTGGGTCCAGCAGGTCTAACCAGGTTTTGTTTTTTTTAAAAAAAAACGGTTGAAGGTCAGAATTGAACCTAGATATTTGACTGGACACCGGTCCCAATATAAGTCTATGGGGAATATCCGGCGATTAAAAATGGTGGTAGAAGGAATAGGGGGATAGAAGGAAGGGGGCTGTACATTCCAATCTGTGGCCTGGCGTCCTGGCTGCTCATTCACTTTCGAGACAGCTCATTACTAGAGATGAGCGAACCGGTCGTGGTTCGGCTCGAGTTCGGAATGTTCGACGAACCGAACTCGAACCGCATAGGAAACAATGGCAGGCATTCACAAACACATAAAAACACCTAGAAAACACCCTCAAAGGTGTCCAAAAGGTGACAAACAACTCACAACACAACACAAACACATGGGAAAGTGACAAGGACATATACTCATGCGAAAACAAAAGAGCTGGACAAGGAAAAAGAGGAGGAGACACAGATATAGGCATGGCACGCCCTTCTAAAATCATGTAAAACACCGCAGGGTGACTCCAAGCGGAGTCTTCCTTTTTTTCCAAAAATTGGGCACCACACACACCCCTTCAGTGGCAGCAGTTGGGCCCCAGTTGTACACTTCACAGCTAGATTTGCATCAAGCACATTAAAAAATACGCCATAATTAACCGTCCCCAGGATGACACCGGGGTAGGTAGCAAAGTCTTTGCTGAACCATGACTTGTTCATCTTGGCTCCTTTTAAAAAAACACAGCAATCAAGGGTTATTCCAAGTGGAGTCTCCCTTTTTTCCAAAAATTGGGCCACACAGACACCCCATCAGTGGCAGCAGTTGTGCCCTAGTTGTACACTTCACAGCTAGATTTGCATCAAGCACATTCAAAAATACGCCATCCTTAACCGTCCCCAGGATGACACCGGGGTAGGTAGCTAAGTCTTTCCTGATCACAGCTCTGTTCATCTTGGCTCCTTTTAAAAAACACAGCAAGCAAGGGTTACTCCAAGCAGAGTCTCCCTTTTTTTTCAAAAATTGGGCCCCACACAAACCCACCCCTTCAGTGGCAGCACTTGTGTCCCAGTTGTACACTTCACAGCTAGATTTGCATCAAGCACATTCAAAAATACGCCATCCTTAACCGTCATCAGGATTACACCGGGGTAGGTAGCAAAGTCTTTGCTGAACCATGACTTGTTCATCTTGTCTCCTTTTAAAAAAACACAGCAATCAAGGGTTACTCCAAGCGGAGTCTCCCTTTTTTCCAAAAATTGGGCCACACAGACACCCCATCAGTGGCAGCAGTTGTGCCCCAGTTATACACTTCACATCTAGATTTTCATCAAGCACATTCAAAAATACGCCATCCTTAACCGTCCCCAGGATGACACCGGGGTAGGTAGCTAAGTCTTTCCTGATCCCAGCTCTGTTCATCTTGGCTCCTTTTAAAAAACACAGCAAGCAAGGGTTACTCCAAGCGGAGTCTCCCTTTTTTTCCAAAAATTGGGCCACACAGACACCCACCCCTTCAGTGGCAGCACTTGTGTCCCAGTTGTACACTTCACAGCTAGATCTGCATCAAGCACATTCAAAAATACGCCATCCTTAACCGTCATCAGGATGACACCGGGGTAGGTAGCAAAGTCTTTGCTGAACCATGACTTGTTCATCTTGTCTCCTTTTAAAAAAACACAGCAATCAAGGGTTACTCCAAGCGGAGTCTCCCTTTTTTCCAAAAATTGGGCCACACAGACACCCCATCAGTGGCAGCAGTTGTGCCCCAGTTATACACTTCACATCTAGATTTGCATCAAGCACATTCAAAAATACGCCATCCTTAACCGTCCCCAGGATGACACCGGGGTAGGTAGCTAAGTCTTTCCTGATCCCAGCTTTGTTCATCTTGGCTCCTTTTAAAAAACACAGCAAGCAAGGGTTACTCCAAGCGGAGTCTCCCTTTTTTCCAAAAATTGGGCCCCACACACACCCACCCCTTCAGTGGCAGCAGTTGTGCCCCAGTTGTACACTTCACAGCTAGATTTGCATCAAGCACATTCAAAAATACGCCATAATTAACCGTCCCCAGCATGACACCGGGGTAGGTAGATAAAGTCTTTGCTGAACCATGACTTGTTCATCTTGGATCATTTTTAAAAACAATGTAAGCAAGGGTTACTCCAAGCGGAGTCTCCCTTTTTTCCAAAAAGTGGGCCACACAGACACCCCATCAGTGGCAGCACTTGTGCCTCTGGTTGCAATTGATTGATTGATCTGGTTGATTTGCATCAAGCACATTCCAAATCCACAAGCATTTACTCTCCCCAGGATGACACAGGGGTAGTAAATTCCTTGTGGATCCATGACTTGTTCATTTTGATGAACGTTAGTCTGTCCACACTGTCAGCACACACCCAGCAGCACTGAAGACACGTTCAGAGACAACGCTGGCAGCTGGACACGACAAAATCTCCAAGGCGTAACTGGAGAGCTCTGGCCATTTTTCAAGATTTGAAGCCCAAAATGAGCAAGGCTCCATTTGCAAAGTCATGGCATCAATGTTCATTTGGAGATACTCCTGTATCATCCTCTCCAGCCGTTGACTATGTGTCAGACTTGTTGTCTCTGGTGGCCTTGCAAAGGATGGTCTAAAAAAATTATGAAAAGATTCCATAAAATTGCTGTTACCAGCACCAGATACGGTGCTACTGGTACGGGTAGACTGTTGAAGATGACGAGACCGTCCCATGTTTTTCAAGTTACAACTGGGAGATTCACTTCCTGCACCTGCACGGTTGTTTGGTGGAAAAGCCGAGCTAAGATCGAGTAACAGCTTCTGCTGATACTCCTGCATACGTGCGTCCCTTTCTATGGCTGGAATTATGTCACAAAATTTGGACTTGTACCGGGGATCTAATAGTGTGGCAAGCCAGTAGTCATCATCACTTCTAATTTTGACAATACGAGGGTCATGTTGGAGGTAGTGCAGCAAGAAGGCGCTCATGTGTCTTGCGCAGCCATGCGGACCAAGTCCCCGCTGTGTTTGTAGCATAGAGGTGCTAACTGTTCTTTCTTCCTCTGACATCTCCCCCCAACCTCTTTCAACTGAAATTTGACCAAGGTCTCTCTCATCCGCTGAGACTTCCATGTCCATGGACAGTTCGTCCTCCATTTCTTCATGTTCTCCTGCCCCTTCCTCAACATTTCGCCTGCTACCATGCGCCCTTGTTGATCCCTGTCCCCCATGGTCCCATGCCTGCCGCGTTGGTGATGATGAACGTCTGGACCTTGGAGATGTTGTTGTGTCTTGCGCATATGAATCCTCCTGTAGTTCCTCCCCTTCCTGTTGTCTCACCCCCTGACTCCGAATAGTGTTGAGCGTGTGCTCCAGCATGTAAATGACTGGAATTGTCATGCTGATAATGGCATTGTCAGCGCTAAACATATTCGTCGCAATGTCGAAACTGTGCAGAAGGGTGCATAGGTCCTTGATCTGAGACCACTCCATCAGGGTGATCTTCTCCACCTCTGCATCTCGTTGACCCAGGCTATACGTCATGACGTATTGCACCAGGGCTCGGCGGTGCTGCTACAGTCGCTGTAACATGTGGAGAGTCGAATTCCAGCGTGTCGGCACATCGCATTTCAGGCGATGAACCGGCAGGCCGAAAGACTTCTGGAGCGATGCAAGTCGCTCAGCTGCGGCGGTTGAACGGCGGAAGTGAACAGACAGTTTTTGTGCCGTGGTCAGAAGGCCATCTAGGCCGGGATAGTGTATTAAAAATTGCTGGACAACAAGGTTCAACACGTGAGCCATACAAGGCACGTGTGTCACCTTGCCCAGGCGAAGGGCAGCACCCAGGTTTGCAGCATTCTCGCACACGGCCTTACCAGGCTGCAGATTGAGTGGAGACAACCATTTATTAAACTCGGACCGCAGAGCTGACCACAACTCCTCAGCATTGTGACTCCTATTCCCAAGACATGTCAAGCTAAAGACCGCCTGATGCCGTTGCGCTCTGCTGCCAGCATAGTAATGAGGGGTGCGTGATGCCTTCTGTGCAGTTAGAACGCTGGTGGCCTGACCAGGCAGCCTTGGGGCGGAGGTGGAGGACCCAGATGAGGTGGAGGAGGCAGAAGCAGTGGCGGAACTTGGACAGACAGAGGATTGACACACAAGTCGTGGGGACAGCAAGACTTGTGCAGCAGACCCTTCACCATCTATCACCATAGTTACCCAGTGCCCAGTCAGCGACATGTAACGTCCCTGTCCATGCTTACTGGTCCAAGTATCGGTGGTGAAATGCACCCGTAGACACACTGAGTTTCTCAAGGAAGCGGTGATGTTGTGTGCGACATGCTGGTGTAGCGTGGGCACACCTTTCTTAGAGAAGTAGTGGCGACTGGGCATCTGGTACTGGGGCACAGCGACAGACATAAGGTTTCTAAAATCCTGTGTGTCCACCAGGCGGAAAAGCAGCATTTCGGTAGCCAAGAGCTTACAGAGGGATAAAGTCAACCTCTTAGCTTTGTCATGGGTCGCAGGAAATGGCCTTTTATTTGTTCACATCTGAGGGACAGAGATCAGGCTACTCTGTGTAGACGGTGTTGAGTAGGGTGTCCCTGGAAAAATGCAGCCTTGTGAGGAAAGTGCAGGCGTAGACATGATGTCGCCTTCATCCAACGTTGGTGCTATTGATGTCTGAGAGAGCTTTACACACGTACTTGTTTCCCCTTCCAAACCAACTGACGACCTACCAAGCAAACTGCCTGTTGCGGTTACAGTGGTGGAAGTTGTGCGTGGAAAACCAGGTGTGACAGCTGTCCCCACAGTCCTAGAAGATGAAGAGCGCGCTGATGCACTAGAAGGGGCAGGCGGTGGATGGTTCGCTCCGCTAGGACGCATTGCAGAACGGTGAGCTTCCCACCGGGACATATGATATTTATTCATGTGACGATTCATGGAAGAAGTTGTCAAACTGCTGAGGTTTTGACCTCTACTAACAGAATCATGACAAATTTTACAGATCACATAATTTGGGCAATCTTTTGCTATGTCAAAAAAGGACCAGGCTAGGCAAGGCTTAGAGGGCATACGACCTGCTGATCCACCCCGACTAGTGCTCAGAGGCAGAGTGGTGGCTGAGGATGCAGTTGTAGACGTGCTACCAGTACTCCTACTCTGTCCAAGAAGGCGCAAGGTAACTTCGTCGTCATTTGCATCCTCCTCCACCGCCTCTGTTGACCTCCTCGAGTGCCTGACTGTGGGTTGACAGTAGGTGGGATCTAGAACTTCTCATCAATTGTTGTGTTTGCACTCCTCTCACCCTCAGACCGAGCCTCTTCTTGCCCTGACCGAATATTTAAGTTGTCATCCCATTCTGGTATCTGCGTCTCATCGTCATCAGTATGTTCCTCATTGTCAATAACAACAGGTGTTACAGTTTGTGAAAAAGGGTCAACATTATGCTCAGAGACTTGGTCCTCACGGACTGAATTAGAGTCACAAAGGTTCTGGACATCACTGCAGACCATTTCCTGGTCTGTACTCACTGTAGCTTGGGAGCAGACCTCTGATTCCCAGGCTATAGTGTGACTGAACAGCTCTGCAGACTCAGCCATCTCAGTTCCACCATACTGTGCAGTGCGGATGGAGACTTCAGAGCTAGGAGAATGCAAGTGTGATTGGGCTGACAACTCAGAGGAATGGTGTTTTTTGGATGCGGTAGTTGAGGTGGCGGAGAGGGCACTTGTTGGACAACTTGAGATCCATTCAAGCATTTTCCTTTTTTGGCCATCATCTACCTTTGTTCAAGTTGTTTGTGTCCGTAAAAAAGGGAGCACATCGGATTGTCCACGGTAAGTAGTAGACATCTTACTTTTGCTGGTAGATGGTCTATCTTCAGCAGATGTTAATTGAGCTTTGCCACCTTCCCCACGGACAAACCCTTTTTTTCCTTTTCCCACACGCCTCTTCCCCTTTCCACCAGCATCTGTCATTTTGCCACTCATTTTGATAGCGACAAGATTGTGCACATAAAATGTGGTAGTAATAATTGAGAGCTGGTGTAGATTTCAGCGGTGGTCTAGCTTTATTAACAGCAGAATAAACAACAATAATTATCCCTGACAATGCAATTACGGCCCTTAAACTGGCAGCAGTGTTTGCTAGTATAATAGCTTAGTAACTATGAGTTTGAGTGTGCAATGCAGGCAGTTGTGCTGCAAATATCTTTGCACTTGTGGGACAATACAGAAGTCCAACAGCCACGTTTCGGATGCCATTAAGTTCACTCAGTGTTTGCTAGTATAATGGCTTAGTAACAATGAGTTTGAGTGTGCAATGCAGGCAGACGTGCTGCAAATATCTTTGCACTAGTGGGACAATACAGAAATCCAACAACCACGTTTAGGATGCCACTAAGTTCACTCAGTGTTTGCTAGTATAATGGCTTAGTAACAATGAGTTTGAGTGTGCAATGCAGGCAGACGTGCTGCAAATATCTTTGCACTAGTGGGACAATACAGAAGTCCAACAGCCACGTTTAGGATGCCACTAAGTTCACTCACTGTTTGCTAGTATAATGGCTTAGTAACAATGAGTTTGAGTGTGCAATGCAGGCAGACGTGCTGCAAATATCTTTGCACTAGTGGGACAATACAGAAGTCCAACAGCCACGTTTAGGATGCCACTAAGTTCACTCAGTGTTTGCTAGTATAATGGCTTAGTAACAATGAGTTTGAGTGTGCAATGCAGGCAGACGTGCTGCAATTATCTTTGCACTTGTGGGACAATACAGAAGTCCAACAGCCACGTTTAGGATGCCACTAAGTTCACTCAGTGTTTGCTAGTATAATGGCTTAGTAACAATGAGTTTAAGTGTGCAATGCAGGCAGACGTGCTGCAAATATCTTTGCACTTGTGGGACAATACAGAAGTCCAACAGCCACGTTTAGGATGCCACTAAGTTCACTCAGTGTTTGCTAGTATAATGGCTTAGTAACAATGAGTTTGAGTGTGCAATGCAGGCAGACGTGCTGCAAATATCTTTGCACTAGTGGGACAATACAGAAGTCCAACAGCCTCGTTTAGGATGCCACTAAGTTCACTCAGTGTTTGCTAGTATAATGGCTTAGTAACAATGAGTTTGAGCGTGCAATGCAGGCAGACGTGCTGCAAATATCTTTGCACTAGTGGGACAATACAGAAGTCCAACAGCCACGTTTAGGATGCCACTAAGTTCACTCAGTGTTTGCTAGTATAATGGCTTAGTAACAATGAGTTGGAGTGTGCAAAGGGCAGGAGGGTACAGTGGCAGGGTTGTGGGTCTCTGGGTAGAGGAAAGGAAGCCTGCCTTTCTATCCCTCCTAATGGGGAAATGCAGCGAGGAAATCCCTGACCTTAGCTACACAGACGCTGTCATCTTGTGTAGCTTTTAAACTCTGTTTTCACGGACCTGTCACCTATGGCTCTGACCCTGCCGGTATTAGCCCTTAAAAGGACTGATAGAAACTTCTATCCCTATTCTGAACAGTGCTGTGTATGGAGCATACGCTGCAGTATCGGAGATAGGAGCTGCGCCAGTGATGACTGACACAAAGGACGCAGAAGGCAGATAATGGCGTGCTGGAGGAAAATGTCCATTTTTATAATGCAGGGACATGTGACATGGACATCCTATCATACATGCCGTTGCTTCTCTGGCTAAAAGTCCACTTAGCTGTGTGTGTGTCTGGGATTGGCTGACATGCTGGCCCGCCCCACTACACGCGCGCGCTTAGGGAAGGAAGACAAGGGAAAAAAAAAAATGGCGATCCATACAGCAGTGATCTGAATGCGCTGTTCCCGCACACTATACACTGAAATTTCATAATAGTGTGAGTCACAGAGTGACTTACACTATTACAGCGGAAAGCCAGCTAGTAATTAGCTGGTCTTTTTGCTGCTAGAACCGTTCTCGAACGTATCTAGAACTATCGAGCTTTAGCAAAAAGCTCGAGTTCTAGTTCTATCTAGAACAGCCCCCAAATTTACTCGAGCCGCGAACTGGAGAACCTCGAACCGCGCTCAACTCTACTCATTACCTTCATTGCATATGCGCTGCTTTTAGTGTGTCAGCTGACTGCTTCCAATCACAGATGCTGTGTGCTTCCATCGTGGTATAAAAGAAATAAATTAAATATTTGGCATAAGATCCCACCATATTATGAAACCCAGCACAAATAAAGCATATGACTACAGGCTGCAGCCTCCAGCCGTGTACCTATCTTGGCTGCGTATCAAAATAAGGGGAACCAACCATATTTCATTTTTTAAAATTATTTAAATAAATAATTTTAAAAACCCGGCATGCGGTCTCCTCCCCAATTTTGATACCCAGACAAGGTAAAGTCCAACAGTTGGGGGCTAGAAATCTCAGGCTGAGGAGACCCATGATTTTTGAAATGCACATGATTGTCAAATCCATTAAATGCCACAGACCCAGAATTTTAGCTAGCTCTTCCCAATTGTCCTGGTGTGTTGGCAATTGGGGTATTAAGAGGTTAATGGCAGCCCACAGCAGCCACTAAGCCCTAGATTTATAATGGAAGGCGTAAATGAGACCCCCTTTAGTAATCTGTAAAAGTAAATAAACAAACGCCCAAAAAATTCTTTACTTGAAATAAAAGACAAAAAAGCACCCTCTTTCACCACTTTATTAACCCCTGCAGGTCCGACAAAATCCACATGAGGTCCCATGACGACTCCAGCTCTACTACATCTGAAGTCACAGCGCAGGATTATGCAACATGACCACCCGCTGCAGACTTTAGGCAGAGACTGAGTAGCGATCAGTTGTGACGTCACTTAAGTAAGTCGCCAGCACAGCTGGAGGTTCCCACGGCCCTCCACTTTTGACCGTAGGTAACCTGACCTAAGGGGACCTCAATAAACTCAATGACCCCACCTCAGGTAAAGTCACTGAGTTTAATGAAGTCACCTTAGGTCTAGTAACCTACAGTCGCAGTGTAGGACCGTTTGAACCTCCAGCTGTGCCAGCAACTTACCTGAATGACATCACCGCTGATCGTTGCTCATTTTCTACCTGAAGTCTAGAGCGGACGTTCATGTTCCATGACCATGCGCTGTGACTACAGACGTAGCAAAGCTAGGATTGTTGTGGGACCTCATGTGGATTACGTTGGACCTGAAGGGGTGTTTTGGAGGTTAATAAAGTGATAAAAGTGCGTGCTTTTTGTCTTTTATTTCAAATAAAGGATTTTTTCAGTGTTTGTGTTTATTTCTTTTCATCTACAGATTAGTAATGGGGGTCTCATAGATGCCTCCCATTAGTCATGTATGCCATAGTGGCAGCTGTGAGCTTACATTAGCCCCTTTTTACCCCAATTACCACTGCACCAGGGCAATCGGAATGAGCTAAGTAAAGTGCTGGGACTGTAAAGTGCCGGGACTGTCATACCTAATGGATGCGGCAATCTTGGGAGGATGCAAGATGCTATTTTTAGGCTGAGAGGGCTCGAAAACCATAGATCTCCCTAGCCTGAGAATACTAGCCCCCAGATGTCAGGTTTTATCATGGCTGGCTATCGAAATTGGGATTACTGCACACTGTTTTTTAATGGGGAAAACCACTATTAAGATTGTGTACAAACTTGTTTAGATACTCCAGCATGAGCGTGTCCCTTTCATGGGGGAAAGCTTCTGCCAAAATTTGCTCTTCTACTGTTAATCTAAAAGAGTTGCAACCCAGTAGTCAGCACTATTTCTAATCAGAACAATATGGGCATCATGTGGCAGATAATGCAAAAGTAAGGCGCTCGTGTATCAGTTGCTTCCATGAGGTCCAAGTCCATGGTGTGTTGGTGGCGGGGTAACACTCAACCTTGCTTCTTCCATCCCCTCCAACCAACCACAGACAACAGAGAGGCGATCAATTTCTTCTTGTCTTCTTCATCTCCAGACTGTTGTATACCCATTAACTCTTCATCCTTGTCCTCCACCATTTGTTCCTCTGCTCCTGCACCTTCACAAACTATTTGTCTGATACTATGAGATATATCATGGCATCCCTTCCGCATCCTCCTCTGCTTCTTCCTCTTCCTCTGGGAACACTACCTCCACTTACAGACTATTCAAAGTCTGCTCCAGCATGTACATGACCGAAATAGTGATGCTGATGACAGCAATGTCAATGTCAATGCAAGTGCAGAGGTCCTTCATCTGTGCTTACTCCGCAAGCGTGAACTGCCTTATTTTTGAACTGCATTGGCATAGAATATGCATGAATGACATACCACACTAGGGCTTATTGCTGCTGCTACAGTCGCTGCAACATGTGAACAGTGGAATTCCACCATGTCGGCATATCAACCAGTTAACCAGTAGGCTGAAGACCTCTGTAGAAATGCAAGTCGATGAGCCACAGTTTGCGAATGGTGGAAGTAAGTATACAATGAACGTGCCTTCTGCAATGGCGAATCCAGGCTGGGATAGTGGCCTAAAAATTGTTGTACAACCAAGTTGAGGACATTAACCATGCAAGGCACATGTGCATTTGTCCTGGTGTAGGGCCGCCACCAGGTTGATATTGTTATTGCACACGACCTTCCCTGTCTCAAGGTGCAGTGGAGACAGTCATTGCTCAAACTCAGTCTGGATGGCTGTTGACAGTTAGGGGGATTCTCTCTGCATTGTTGGAACGTGTGTCATATTAAAGGGGAGATTGAGGGCACAGGTGGAGGAGACAGAAGCAGTGGAGGAAGTGGTAGATATAGAAGTTTGTCCAGAAAGCATTGGGAATTTCAAGACTATTAGAGCAGCCCCTTCTCTGCCTGAGCCTGCTGCCACCAGAGTCACCAAGTGCCCAGTCAGCTAGATGTAATACCCCTATTCATGCTTGCTCGTCCAGGTGACATTGGTGAAATCTCTGTCAGACATTTTCAAAGAACCTTCTGTCAGACTTTTTCAAAGAACCTTCTAACTGACAAAGCCAAGCGACACTACGCTGTCCTCCTCCTACTGGACCTGCCCTCTGTCTTTGACACAGTGGACCATGCCCTCCTACTACAGATTGATGCCACTTTAGTGGTGTCTGTGCCTAATTTTTTAAAATGTGGACATTCCAAGTTGGACCGCCATGTTGTGTGCTGCCTATAGTGGCAGGGGTCTCATAGCACCAGGCCTACACCTGTTACTCATCCACCTGTTACTGATCAATGTTTAAAGTAGAAATGCTGAGACAAGCCCTGTCCCATGCATCCATGCTGTGCCATTATACTATTTGTACTCTGGAGCAATTGATGCCACATTTCCTGGTGTTTTCCCCTAATTGTTTTGAAATGTGAATACTCCAAACTGGCCACCTTGTTGTGTGTTGCATAAATTGGGCAGGGCTCTCAGAGTACCATGCTTACACCTCTCATGCCCCTGTTAATGACCAATTTTTAAGGTAGCAATGCTGTCCCAGGCCTTGTTCCAGGTCCTAACCCAGGTCCTATCCCATGCATCCATGCTGCATCATTATACTATTTGTACTTTGGGGTAATTGATGCCACTGTACTAAAGTCTGTCCCTAATTTTTTGAAATGTGGAGACTCCAAGTTGGGTCTCCTTGCTGTGTGTTGTCTGTAGTGACAGGGGTCTCTGAGCATTAGGCCTATATCTCTCACTGATGCACCTCTTACTGATCAATGTTTAAGTTAGAAATGTCAGGCATGGTCCCATGCATCCATGCTAAGCCATCCATTAAGGTAATGCCACCTGGTGTTTGCCCCTAAAGGTTTTTGAAATATGGAGACTCCAAGCTGTGTCTCCTTGTTGTGTGTGGTCTGAATTTGGCAGGGTTCTCAGTAGAGATGAGCGAACCGGTCACGGTTCTAGTCGAGTTCGGCTCGCCGAACGGGCGTCTCATTCGAGTTCAGTTCGGCGACCGTCCAACGAACCGAACTCGAACCGCATAGGAAACAATGGCAGGCAATCACAAACACATAAAAACACCTAGAAAACACCCTCAAAGGTGTCCAAAAGATGACAAACAACTCACAACACAACACAAACACATGGGAAAGTGACAAGGACATATACTCATGCAAAAACAAAAGAGCTGGACAAGGAAAAAGAGGAGGAGACACAGATATAGGCATGGCACGCCCTTCTAAAATCATGTAAAACACCGCAAGGTGACTCCAAGCGGAGTCTCCCTTTTTTCCAAAAATTGGGCCACACACACACCCACCCCTTCAGTGGCAGCACTTGTGCCCCAGTTGTACACTTCACAGCTAGATTTGCATCGAGCACATTCAAAAATACGCCATACTTATCCGTCCCCAGGATGACCCCGGGGTAGGTAGCAAAGTCTTTCCTGATCCCAGCTCTGTGCATCTTGGATCATTTTTAAAAACAATGTAAGCAAGGGTTACTCCAAGCGGAGTCTCCTTTTTTTCCAAAAATTGGGCCAGACAGATACTCACCCCTTCAGTGGCAGCAATTGTGCCCTAGTTGCAAACAGGATGTTTTGATTTGCATCAAGCACATTCCCAATCCACAAGCATTTACTCTCCCCAGGATGACACATGGGTAGTAAATTCCTTGTGGATCCATGACTTGTTCATTTTGATGAATGTTAGTCTGTCCACATTGTCACTGGACAGACGCGTGCGCTTATCTGTCAGCACACACCCAGCAGCACTGAAGACACGTTCAGAGACAACGCTGGCAGCTGGACACGACAAAATCTCCAAGGCGTAACTGGAGAGCTCTGGCCATTTTTCAAGATTTGAAGCCCAAAATGAGCAAGGCTCCATTTGCAAAGTCATGGCCTCGATGTTCATTTGGAGATACTCCTGTATCATCCTCTCCAGCCGTTGACTATGTGTCAGACTTGTTGTCTCTGGTGGCCTTGCAAAGGAGGGTCTAAAAAAATTATGAAAAGATTCAATAAAATTGCTGTTACCAGCACCAGATACGGTGCTATTGGTACGGGTAGACTGTTGAAGATGACGAGACCGTCCCATGTTTGTCAAGTTACAACTGGGAGATTCACTCCCTGCACCTGCACGATTGTTTGGTGGAAAAGCCGAGCTAAGATCGAGTAACAGCTTCTGCTGATACTCCTGCATACGTGCGTCCCTTTCTATGGCTGTAATTATGTCACAAAATTTGGGCTTGTACCGGGGATCTAATAGTGTGGCAAGCCAGTAGTCATCATCACTTCTAATATTGACAATACGAGGGTCATGTTGGAGGTAGTGCAGCAAGAAGGCACTCATTTGTCTTGCGCAGACATGCGGACCAAGTCCACGCTGTGTTTGTGGCATAGAGGTGCTAACCGTTCTTTCTTCCTCTGACATCTCCCCCCAACCTCTTTCAACTGAAATTTGACCAAGGTCTCCCTCATCCGCTGAGTCTTCCATGTCCATGGACAGTTCGTCCTTCATTTCTTCATGTTCTCCTGCACCTTCCTCAACATTTCGCCTGCTACCATGCGCCCTTGTTGATCCCTGTCCCCCATGGTCCCATGCCTGCCACGTTGGTGATGATGAACGTCTGGACCTTGGTGATGTTGTTGTGTCTTGCGCATATGAATCCTCCTGTAGTTCCTCCCCTTCCTGTTGTCCCACCCCCTGACTCCGAATAGTGTTTAGCGTGTGCTCCAGCATGTAAATGACTGGAATTGTCATGCTGATAATGGCATTGTCAGCGCTAAACATATTCGTCGCCATGTCGAAACTGTGCAAAAGGGTGCATAGGTCCTTGATCTGAGACCACTCCATCAGGGTGATCTTCCCCACCTCTGCATCTCGTTGGCCCAGGCTATACGTCATGATGTATTGCACCAGGGCTCGGCGGTGCTGCCACAGTCGCTGTAACATGTGAAGAGTCGAATTCCAGCGTGTCGGCACATCGCATTTCAGGCGATGAACCGGCAGGCCGAAAGACTTCTGGAGCGATGCAAGTCGCTCAGCTGCGGCAGTTGAACGGCGGAAGTGAGCAGACAGTTTTCGTGCCCTGGTCAGAAGGCCATCTAGGCCGGGATAGTGTGTTAAAAATTGCTGGACAACAAGGTTCAACACGTGAGCCATACAAGGCACGTGTGTCACCTTGCCCAGGCGAAGGGCAGCACCCAGGTTTGCAGCATTGTCGCACACGGCCTTACCAGGCTGCAGATTGAGTGGAGACAACCATTTATTAAACTCAGTCTCCAGAGCTGCCCACAACTCAGCCGCTGTGTGACTCCTATTTCCAAGACATGTCAAGCTAAAGACCGCCTGATGCCGTTGCGCTCTGCTGCCAGCATAGTAATGAGGGGTGCGTGATTCCTTCTGTGCAGTGATAACGCTGGTTGCCTGACCAGGCAGGCTTGGGGCGGAGGTGGAGGACCCAGATGAGGTGGAGGAGGCAGAAGCAGTGGCGGAACTTGGACAGACAGAGGATTGACACACAAGTCGTGGGGATGGCAAGACTTGTGCAGCAGACCCTTCACCATCTATCACCATAGTTACCCAGTGCCCAGTCAGCGACATGTAACGTCCCTGTCCATGCTTACTGGTCCAAGTATCGGTGGTGAAATGCACCCGTTCACACACAGAGTTTCTCAAGGAAGCGATGATGTTGTGTGCGACATGCTGGTGTAGCGCGGGCACACCTTTCTTAGAGAAGTAGTGGCGACTGGGCATCTGGTACTGGGGCACAGCGACAGATATAAGGTCTCTAAAATCCTATGTGTCCACCAGGCGGAAAGGCAGCATTTCGGTAGCCAAGAGCTTACAGAGGGATAAAGTCAACCTCTTAGCTTTGTCATGGGTCGCAGGAAATGGCCTTTTATTTGTCCACATCTGAGGGACAGAGATCAGGCTGCTGTGTGTAGACGGTGTTGAGTAGGGTGTCCGTGGAAAAATGCAGGTTTGTGAGGAAAGTGCAGGCGTAGACATGATGTTGCCTTCATCCAATGTTGGTGCTATCGATGTCTGAGAGAGCTGTACACACGCACTTGTTTCCCCTTCCAAACCAACTGACGACCTACCAAGCAAACTTCCTGTTGCGGTTACAGTGGTGGAAGTTGTGCGTGGAAAACCAGGTGTGACAGCTGTCCCCACAGTCCTAGAAGATGAAGAGCGTGCGGATGCACTGGAAGGGGCAGGCGGTGGATGGTTCGCTCCACTAGGACGCATTGCAGCACGGTGAGCTTCCCACTGGGACATATGATATTTATTCATGTGACGATTCATGGAAGAAGTTGACAAACTGCTGAGGTTTTGACCTCTACTAACAGAATCACGACAAATTTTACAGATCACATAATTTGGGCAATCTTTTGCTATGTCAAAAAAGGACCAGGCTAGGCAAGGCTTAGAGGGCATTCGACCTGCTGATCCACCCCGACTAGTGCTCAGAAGCACAGTGGTGGCTGATGATGCAGTTGTAGACATGCTACCAGTACTCCGACTCTGTCCAGGAAGGCCAAGGTAACTTCGTCGTCAGTTGCATCCTCCTCCACCTAAGCAAGCATTGTTGACCTTAGGGAGATCAACATATCCACTGCGGAGACACCATCACGTGTTTCTCAACGCAGTGATTCTAGAGCATTGCCCCCTGGGAAGTATGCAAATAAGAAAGCCGCGGAGACACCATCATGTGTTTCTCAACGCTGGCAGGAAACTAGCCAGGTCTTTCACCGGGAAGGAACAACCACGGGAAGGGCAGTCTCCAGTCAAGGAGACCACCTATACCAAACATGGTATCCATCCACAGACAGCCGTTTCGGGGTATTTGCCCCTCATCAGTGTGGAGTAGGAATCTGGCTAGTGGGGACAATGCCTAGTAAAAGACTACTTAAGCAAGCATTGTTGACCTTAGGGAGATCAACATATCCACTGCGGAGACACCATCACGTGTTTCTCAACGCAGTGATTCTAGAGCATTGCCCCCTGGGAAGTATGCAAATAAGAAAGCCGCGGAGACACCATCATGTGTTTCTCAACGCTGGCAGGAAACTAGCCAGGTCTTTCACCGGGAAGGAACAACCACGGGAAGGGCAGTCTCCAGTCAAGGAGACCACCTATACCAAACATGGTATCCATCCACAGACAGCCGTTTCGGGGTATTTGCCCCTCATCAGTGTGGAGTAGGAATCTGGCTAGTGGGGACAATGCCTAGTAAAAGACTACTTAAGCAAACATTGTTGACCTTAGGGAGATCAACATATCCACTGCGGAGACACCATCACGTGTTTCTCAACGCAGTGATTCTAGAGCATTGCCCCCTGGGAAGTATGCAAATAAGAAAGCCGCGGAGACACCATCATGTGTTTCTCAACGCTGGCAGGAAACTAGCCAGGTCTTTCACCGGGAAGGAACAACCACGGGAAGGGCAGTCTCCAGTCAAGGAGACCACCTATACCAAACATGGTATCCATCCACAGACAGCCGTTTCGGGGTATTTGCCCCTCATCAGTGTGGAGTAGGAATCTGGCTAGTGGGGACAATGCCTAGTAAAAGACTACTTAAGCAAGCATTGTTGACCTTAGGGAGATCAACATATCCACTGCGGAGACACCATCACGTGTTTCTCAACGCAGTGATTCTAGAGCATTGCCCCCTGGGAAGTATGCAAATAAGAAAGCCGCGGAGACACCATCATGTGTTTCTCAACGCTGGCAGGAAACTAGCCAGGTCTTTCACCGGGAAGGAACAACCACGGGAAGGGCAGTCTCCAGTCAAGGAGACCACCTATACCAAACATGGTATCCATCCACAGACAGCCGTTTCGGGGTATTTGCCCCTCATCAGTGTGGAGTAGGAATCTGGCTAGTGGGGACAATGCCTAGTAAAAGACTACTTAAGCAAGCATTGTTGACCTTAGGGAGATCAACATATCCACTGCGGAGACACCATCACGTGTTTCTCAACGCAGTGATTCTAGAGCATTGCCCCCTGGGAAGTATGCAAATAAGAAAGCCGCGGAGACACCATCATGTGTTTCTCAACGCTGGCAGGAAACTAGCCAGGTCTTTCACCGGGAAGGAACAACCACGGGAAGGGCAGTCTCCAGTCAAGGAGACCACCTATACCAAACATGGTATCCATCCACAGACAGCCGTTTCGGGGTATTTGCCCCTCATCAGTGTGGAGTAGGAATCTGGCTAGTGGGGACAATGCCTAGTAAAAGACTACTTAAGCAAGCATTGTTGACCTTAGGGAGATCAACATATCCACTGCGAAGACACCATCACGTGTTTCTCAACGCAGTGATTCTAGAGCATTGCCCCCTGGGAAGTATGCAAATAAGAAAGCCGCGGAGACACCATCATGTGTTTCTCAACGCTGGCAGGAAACTAGCCAGGTCTTTCACCGGGAAGGAACAACCACGGGAAGGGCAGTCTCCAGTCAAGGAGACCACCTATACCAAACATGGTATCCATCCACAGACAGCCGTTTCGGGGTATTTGCCCCTCATCAGTGTGGAGTAGGAATCTGACTAGTGGGGACAATGCCTAGTAAAAGACTACTTAAGCAAGCATTGTTGACCTTAGGGAGATCAACATATCCACTGCGGAGACACCATCACGTGTTTCTCAACGCAGTGATTCTAGAGCATTGCCCCCTGGGAAGTATGCAAATAAGAAAGCCGCGGAGACACCATCATGTGTTTCTCAACGCTGGCAGGAAACTAGCCAGGTCTTTCACCGGGAAGGAACAACCACGGGAAGGGCAGTCTCCAGTCAAGGAGACCACCTATACCAAACATGGTATCCATCCACAGACAGCCGTTTCGGGGTATTTGCCCCTCATCAGTGTGGAGTAGGAATCTGGCTAGTGGGGACAATGCCTAGTAAAAGACTACTTAAGCAAGCATTGTTGACCTTAGGGAGATCAACATATCCACTGCGGAGACACCATCACGTGTTTCTCAACGCAGTGATTCTAGAGCATTGCCCCCTGGGAAGTATGCAAATAAGAAAGCCGCGGAGACACCATCATGTGTTTCTCAACGCTGGCAGGAAACTAGCCAGGTCTTTCACCGGGAAGGAACAACCACGGGAAGGGCAGTCTCCAGTCAAGGAGACCACCTATACCAAACATGGTATCCATCCACAGACAGCCGTTTCGGGGTATTTGCCCCTCATCAGTGTGGAGTAGGAATCTGGCTAGTGGGGACAATGCCTAGTAAAAGACTACTTAAGCAAGCATTGTTGACCTTAGGGAGATCAACATATCCACTGCGGAGACACCATCACGTGTTTCTCAACGCAGTGATTCTAGAGCATTGCCCCCTGGGAAGTATGCAAATAAGAAAGCCGCGGAGACACCATCATGTGTTTCTCAACGCTGGCAGGAAACTAGCCAGGTCTTTCACCGGGAAGGAACAACCACGGGAAGGGCAGTCTCCAGTCAAGGAGACCACCTATACCAAACATGGTATCCATCCACAGACAGCCGTTTCGGGGTATTTGCCCCTCATCAGTGTGGAGTAGGAATCTGGCTAGTGGGGACAATGCCTAGTAAAAGACTACTTAAGCAAGCATTGTTGACCTTAGGGAGATCAACATATCCACTGCGGAGACACCATCACGTGTTTCTCAACGCAGTGATTCTAGAGCATTGCCCCCTGGGAAGTATGCAAATAAGAAAGCCGCGGAGACACCATCATGTGTTTCTTAACGCTGGCAGGAAACTAGCCAGGTCTTTCACCGGGAAGGAACAACCACGGGAAGGGCAGTCTCCAGTCAAGGAGACCACCTATACCAAACATGGTATCCATCCACAGACAGCCGTTTCGGGGTATTTGCCCCTCATCAGTGTGGAGTAGGAATCTGGCTAGTGGGGACAATGCCTAGTAAAAGACTACTTAAGCAAGCATTGTTGACCTTAGGGAGATCAACATATCCACTGCGGAGACACCATCACGTGTTTCTCAACGCAGTGATTCTAGAGCATTGCCCCCTGGGAAGTATGCAAATAAGAAAGCTGCGGAGACACCATCATGTGTTTCTCAACGCTGGCAGGAAACTAGCCAGGTCTTTCACCGGGAAGGAACAACCACGGGAAGGGCAGTCTCCAGTCAAGGAGACCACCTATACCAAACATGGTATCCATCCACAGACAGCCGTTTCGGGGTATTTGCCCCTCATCAGTGTGGAGTAGGAATCTGGCTAGTGGGGACAATGCCTAGTAAAAGACTACTTAAGCAAGCATTGTTGACCTTAGGGAGATCAACATATCCACTGCGGAGACACCATCACGTGTTTCTCAACGCAGTGATTCTAGAGCATTGCCCCCTGGGAAGTATGCAAATAAGAAAGCCGCGGAGACACCATCATGTGTTTCTCAACGCTGGCAGGAAACTAGCCAGGTCTTTCACCGGGAAGGAACAACCACGGGAAGGGCAGTCTCCAGTCAAGGAGACCACCTATACCAAACATGGTATCCATCCACAGACAGCCGTTTCGGGGTATTTGCCCCTCATCAGTGTGGAGTAGGAATCTGGCTAGTGGGGACAATGCCTAGTAAAAGACTACTTAAGCAAGCATTGTTGACCTTAGGGAGATCAACATATCCACTGCGGAGACACCATCACGTGTTTCTCAATGCAGTGATTCTAGAGCATTGCCCCCTGGGAAGTATGCAAATAAGAAAGCCGCGGAGACACCATCATGTGTTTCTCAACGCTGGCAGGAAACTAGCCAGGTCTTTCACCGGGAAGGAACAACCACGGGAAGGGCAGTCTCCAGTCAAGGAGACCACCTATACCAAACATGGTATCCATCCACAGACAGCCGTTTCGGGGTATTTGCCCCTCATCAGTGTGGAGTAGGAATCTGGCTAGTGGGGACAATGCCTAGTAAAAGACTACTTAAGCAAGCATTGTTGACCTTAGGGAGATCAACATATCCACTGCGGAGACACCATCACGTGTTTCTCAACGCAGTGATTCTAGAGCATTGCCCCCTGGGAAGTATGCAAATAAGAAAGCCGCGGAGACACCATAATGTGTTTCTCAACGCTGGCAGGAAACTAGCCAGGTCTTTCACCGGGAAGGAACAACCACGGGAAGGGCAGTCTCCAGTCAAGGAGACCACCTATACCAAACATGGTATCCATCCACAGACAGCCGTTTCGGGGTATTTGCCCCTCATCAGTGTGGAGTAGGAATCTGGCTAGTGGGGACAATGCCTAGTAAAAGACTACTTAAGCAAGGTCAACAATGCTTGCTTAAGTAGTCTTTTACTAGGCATTGTCCCCACTAGCCAGATTCCTACTCCACACTGATGAGGGGCAAATACCCCGAAACGGCTGTCTGTGGATGGATACCATGTTTGGTATAGGTGGTCTCCTTGACTGGAGACTGCCCTTCCCGTGGTTGTTCCTTCCCGGTGAAAGACCTGGCTAGTTTCCTGCCAGCGTTGAGAAACACATGATGGTGTCTCCGCGGCTTTCTTATTTGCATCCTCCTCCACCGTCTCTGTTGACCTCCTCGAGGGCCTGACTGTGGGTTGACAGTAGGTGGGATCTAGAACTTACTCATCAATTGTTGTGTTTGCACTCCCCTCACCCTCAGACCGAGCCTCTTCTTGCCTTGACTGAATATTTAAGTTGTCATCCCAATCTGGTATCTGCGTCTCATCGTCATCAGTATGTTCCTCATTGTCTATAACAACAGGTGTTACAGTTTGTGAAAAAGGGTCAACATTATGCTCAGAAACTTGGTCCTCATGGCCTGAATCAGAGTCACAAAGGTTCTGGGCATCACTGCAGACCATTTCCTGGTCTGTACTCACTGTAGGTTGGGAGCAGACCTCTGATTCCCAGGCTATAGTGTGACTGAACAGCTCTGCAGACTCAGCCATCTCAGTTTCACCATACTGTGCAGGGCAGATGGAGACTTCAGAGCTGGGAGAAAGCAAGTTTTATTGGGATGACAACTCAGAGGACTGGTGTTTTTTGGATGCGGTAGTTAAGGTGGCGGAGAGGGCACTTGTTGGACCACTTGAGATCCATTTAAGCATTTTCCTTTTTTGGCCATCATCTACAATTGTTCCAGTTGTTTGTGTCCGTAAAAAAGGGAGCACATCGGATTGTCCACGGTAAGTAGTAGACATCTTACTTTTGCTGGAAGATGGTCTATCTTCAGCAGATGTTAATGGAGCTTTGCCACCTTCCCCACGGACAAACCCTTTTTTTCCTTTTCCAACACGCCTCTTCCCCTTTCCACCAGCATCTGTCATTTTGACACTCATTTTGATTGCGACAAGATTGTGCACTTAAAATGTGGTAGTAAAAATTGAGAGGTGGTGTAGATTGCAGCGGTGGTCTATCTTTAATAACAGCAGAATAAACAACAATAACTATCCCTGACAATGCAACTACGGCCCTTAAACTGGCAGCATAGTTTGCTAGTATAATGGCTTAGTAACAATGAGTTTGAGTGTGCAATGCAGAGGTGCTGCAAATATCTTTGCACTAGTGGGACAATAATGAAGTCCAACAGCCACTTTTAGGATGCCACTAAGTTTACTCAGTGTTTGCTAGTATAATGGCTTAGTAACAATGAGTTTGAGTGTGCAATGCAGAGGTGCTGCACATAGGTTTGCACCAGTGGGACACTAATGGAAGTCCAACAGCCACTTTTAGGATGCCACTAAGTTTACTCAGTGTTTGCTAGTATAATGGCTTAGTAACAATGAGTTTGAGTGTGCAATGCAGAGGTGCTGCACATAGATTTGCACCAGTGGGACACTAATGGAAGTCCAACAGCCACTTTTAGGATGCCACTAAGTTTCCTCAGTGTTTGCTAGTATAATGGCTTAGTAACAATGAGTTTGAGTGTGCAATGCAGAGGTGCTGCACATAGATTTGCACCAGTGGGACACTAATGGAAGTCCAACAGCACTTTTAGGATGCCACTAAGTTTCCTCAGTGTTTGCTAGTATAATGGCTTAGTAACAATGAGTTTGAGTGTGCAATGCAGAGGTGCTGCACATAGATTTGCACCAGAGGGACACTAATGGAAGTCCAACAGCCACTTTTAGGATGCCACTAAGTTTCCTAAGTGTTTGCTAGTATAATGGCTTAGTAACAATGAGTTTGAGTGTGCAAAGGGCAGGAGGGTACAGTGGCAGGGTTGTGGGTCTGGGTAGAGGTAAGGAAGCCTCCCTTTCTATCCCTCCTAATGGGGAAATATAGCGAGGAAATCCCTGACCTTAGCTACACAGACGCTGTCATCTTGTGTAGCTGTTAAAATCTGTTTTCACAGACCTGACTGTCACCTATGGCTCTGACCCTGCCGGTATTAGCCCTTACAAGTACTAATAGAAACTTCTATCCCTATTCTGTATAGCGCTGTGTATAGAGCGTACACAGCAGTATCGGAGACAGGAGCTACGCCAGCGGTGACTGACACCAAGACGTAGAAGGCAGATAATGGCGTGCTGGAGGAAAATGTCCGTTTTTATAATGCATGGACATGTGACATGGACATCCTATCACACATGCCGTTGCTTCTCTGGCTAAAAGTCCACTTAGCTGTGTGTGTTTCTGGGATTGGCTGACATGCTGGCCCGCCCCACTACACGCGCGCGCTTAGGGAAGGAAGACAAGGAAAAAAAAAAAAAATGGCGATCGCCATTATCCAAACAGCAGTGATCTGAATGCGCTGTTCCCGCACACTATACGCTGAAATTTCATAATAGTGTGAGTCACAGAGTGACTAAGGCGGGCTTTGCACACTACGACCTCGCAGGTGCGATGTCGGTGGGGTCAAATTGAAAATGACGCACTTCCGGCATCGCAGCCGACATCGTAGTGTGTAAAGGCTCGATGATACGATTAACGAGCGCAAAAGCGTCGTAATCGTATCATCGGTGCAGCGTCGGCGTAATCCATAATTACGCTGACGCGACAGTCCGATGTTGTCCCTCGCTCCTGCGGCAGCACACATTGCTGTGTGTGAAGCCGCAGGAGAGAGGAACATCTCCTACCGGCGTCACTGCGGCTTCCATAGGATATGCGGAAGGAAGGAGGTGGGCGGGATGTTTACATCCTGCTCATCTCCGCCCCTCCGCTCCTATTGGCCGCCTGCCGTGTGACGTCGCAGTGACGCCGCACGACCCGCCCCCTTGACAAGGAGGCGGGTCGCCGGCCAGAGCGACGGTCGCAGGACAGGTGAGTCCATGTGAAGCTGCCGTAGCGATAATGGTCGCTACGGCAGCTATCACAAGGATATCGCTGCTGCGACGGGGGCGGAGACTATCGTGCTCGGCATCGCAGCATCGGCCTGCGATGTCGCAGCGTGCAAAGTACCCCTTACACTATTACAGCGGAAAGCCAGCTAGTAATTAGCTTGTCTTTTTGCTGCTAGAACCGTTCTCGAACGTATCTAGAACTATCGAGCTTTAGCAAAAAGCTCAAGTTCTAGTTCGATCTAGAACAGCCCCCAAAATCACTCGAGCCGCGAACTGGAGAACCTCAAACCGCGAACCGCGCTCAACTCTAGTTCTCAGAGCACCATGCTTACACCACTCACTCATGCACCTGTTAATGATCAATGTTTAAGGTAGAAATGCTGGGACAGACCTTGTTCCAGGTCCCGTCCCAAGCATTCATGCTGCCCATTATACTATTTGTACTCTGGGGCAATTGATGCCACTTTAGTGGTGTCTGCCCCAAATTAATTAAAATGTTGTGACTCCAAGTCCTCCTATTGCTCCTTCTTTTGCTTCATCCTGAGTCATGCAAGACAATTTTTTTATATAAATGGAGACTCTTATTCTGGTCTCCTTGTGTGCTGCCTGTAGTGGTAGGGGTCTCAGACCACCATGCCAACAACACCTGTCACTCATTCACCTATTACTGATCAAACATTAAGGTAGAAATGCTGGGCCAAGCCCTATCCCATGCATCCATGCTGTGCCATTGTACTATTTGTACTTTGGTGCAATCAATGCTATTTTAGTTGTATCTGCCTCTAAATTTTTTAAATGTGGAGACTCCCAGTTGGGTCTCCATGTTGTGTATTGCCTGTAGTGACAGAGGTCTTAGAGCACCAGGCCTATACCTCTCACTCACCACCTGTTACTGATCAAAGTTTAAGGTAGAAATGCTTGGCCAAGCCCTGTCCAAGGCCTTGTCCCATCCATCCATTTTGCACCATTATACCATTTTTACCCTAAAAAAGTCCTGGCTAGCGGAGGAAAAAGAAGCAAAATATTGCAGCACTTATCTGAACATACTAAGGGATTTTAGAGAAATGTATATAAATGAGTGAACCTGTTTGATAAAGGTTTGCCAATTTAAAATTTGATATGAGCCTTAGCTGGTTTGGTTCAGGCTCAATAACCCAAGGATTTTCTCCATGGTCGGCAATGTTGGGTTATGTTCGATCACTAATCATAAAATTCTAATATCACCAAAAAACATCAATTACATTAACCATATAACAAGCAATATTAATGGATTGCATATATAATGAGATCAGGTAAATGGTTTCCCTTTATGTCCACAACTCATCAGGCTGATAAACTAACACCGAGGCAGTCCAAGTATACAGTACAGACCAAACGTTTGGACACACCTTCTAATTCAAAGAGTTTTCTTTATTTTTATGACTCTAAAAATTGTAGATTCACATTGAAGGCATCAAAACTATGAATTAACACATGTGGCATGAAATACTTAACAAAAAAGTGTGAAACAACTGAAAATATGTCTTATATTCTAGGTTCTTCAAAGTAGCCACCTTTTGCTTTGATTACTGCTTTGCACACTCTTGGCATTCTCTTGATGAGCTTCAAGAGGTAGTCACCGGAAATGGTCTTCCAACAGTCTTGAAGGAGTTCCTAGAGATGCTTAGCACTTGTTGGCCCTTTTGCCTTAACTCTGCAGTCCAGCTCACCCCAAACCATCAAGATTGGGTTCAGGTCTGGTGACTGTGGAGGCCAGGTCATCTGGCGTAGCACCCCATCTCTCTCCTTCTTAGTCAAATAGTCCTTACACAGCCTGGAAGTGTGTTTGGGGTCATTGTCCTGTTGAAAAATAAATGATGGTCCAGCTAAACGCAAACTGAATGGAATAGCATGCCACTGCAAGATGCTGTGGTAGCCATGCTGGTTCAGTATGCCTTCAATTTTGAATAAATCCCCAACAGTGTCACCATCAAAGCACCCCCACACCATCACACCTCCTCCTCTATGCTTCATGGTGGGAACCAGGCATGTAGAGTCCATCCGTTCACCTTCTCTGCGTCACACAAAGACATGGTGGTTGGATCCAAAGATCTCAAATTTGGACTCATCAGACCAAAGCACAGATTTCCACTGGTCGAATGTCCATTCCTTGTGTTCTTTAGCCCAAACAAGTCTCTTCTGCTTGTTGCCTGTCCATAGCAGTGGTTTCCTAGCAGCTATTTTACCATGAAGGCCTGCTGCACAAAGTCTCCTCTTAACAGCTGTTCTAGATATATATCTGCTGCTAGAACTCTGTGTGGCATTGACCTGGTCTCTAATCTGAGCTGCTGTTAACCTGCGATTTCTGAGGCTGGTGACTCGAATAAACGTATCCTCCGCAGCAGATGGGACCCTTGGTCTAACTTTCCTGGGGCGGTCCCCATGTGAGCCAGTTTCTTTGTAGCATTTTATTGGTTTTTGCCAATGCACTTGGGGACATTTTCAAAGTTTTCCATAGTTTTGGACTCACTGACCTTCATTTCTTAAAGTAATGATAGCCACTCGTTTTTCTTTACTTAGCTGCTTTTTGTCTTGCCACAATACAAAATCTATCACTCTAATCAGTAGGACTATCAGCTGTGTATCCACCAGACTTCTGCACAACACAACTGATGGTCCCAACACCATTTTTATAAGGCAAGAAATCACACTTATTAAACCTGACAGTTCACACCTGTGAAGTGAAAACCATTTCCAGTGACTACCTCTTGAAGCTCATCAAGAGAATGCCAAGACTGTGCAAAGCAGTAATCAAAGCAAAAGGTAGCTACTTTGAAGAACCTAGAATATAACACATATTTTCAGTTGTTTCACACTTTTTTTGTTAAGTATTTCATTCCACATGTGTTAATTCATAGTTTTGATGCCTTCAATGTGAATCTACAATTTTCAGAGTCATGAAAATAAGGAAAATTCTTTGAATGAGAAGGTGTGTCCAAACTTGTGGTCTGTACTGTATATCTTATCAAGAAAAAGAAATTAAGAAAAAAGAAAGAAAAAACACTCAATTAAAACAGGAATAAAAACACCCAATAAAATATGAGAGGGTCAGAGGAATTTATTATTATTTTTTTTACAGAAATGGAGAAAAGGTCAATTTCTCATGTTATCCTTTTGTATAGCATTGTAGTGCTGTATGATGAATGGGGGATGTATTTAATGAGAGAAGGGGGTGGAGATTCAGGACAAGCCAGATTTTTTTTCTTAACTTTATTTGCGGATGTTCCTGGAGCCAATCAAAACGCAGCAACATCCACATGAGTTTGTGTCATTGGCTGCATAAGTCACATGTCTGTCTGCATATAAAATGCAAACATGCTGCATCGGCGCCATTTTGTGAATGTTAAACATTAGGGGTGCTGCTGCCAGGGAGCAAGACAGTTAGCTTAGCTAGGGGTTTAATGATAGGTAGTTGAGATAGATAAGAGAGCCATAGTGTAGAATAGGGACTTGCAGAGTAGGGAAAGCTGTAAGCCACAAATCAGCATTTAATAATAGAAATAGGGATTGCTACTTGTCACTGCCTGATAAAAAGTTGCCAGTGAAGGATCTAAATAGCTATTGCTTTTTATTACTGGCTGCTCCAAATTAGCCAGTGAAACACATTTCTAGGTATTGCTACGTTTTACGGCCTGCTCCAAATTAGGCAGTGAAACACATTTCTAGGTATTGTTAGTTAATACTGCCTGCTGTAAATTAGCTAGTGAACTAGGTAAGAAGCTCTTGGCATTTTTCATTGCCTGCTCAAAATTACACAGTCAATCACATTTCTAGGTATTGTTAGTTATTAGTGCCTGCTGTAAATTTGCTAGTGAACTAGTAAAATGAATAAAACATGTAAAAAAATGTTTTAAAATATATGAAAGCCCCCTAAAAGTTCAAATAATAATAATAATAATAATAATAATAATAATAAAAAAACAATAATAATGAAAAATACAGATATTTAGTATTACCAAGTTCAGAAATGTGTGATCTATCAAAATATAAAAACAATTACTCTGATTGGTATAGGGCATAGCTGGGAAAAAAATCCAAATGCCAAAAGTAGGTTTGTTTGGTTGCTACAATATTGCATTAAAATGCAATAACAGGTGATCAAAATGTTGCATCTATCCAGAAATGGTATAATGAAAATGCTCAAGACACAATAAATAAGCCATCACTGAGCCCCAGATCCCATAAAATTACAAGCTACAGGTCTTGTAAAATACAGAACCAAGCATCTAAACTCATAACTAATCTCAAACAACCATAGAACATGTATATATATTATACCTCATAAAATTATTTTATTAACTCAATTAAAAAAAAAATTCAATGTACAGTAAAATTCATCCACAAATGATAGCTGATAAAAACATATATTAGGGGACACACCTCATAATTGAATTGATCAATTATTTGTATGGAAACTATGCAGTAATAAAGAACTACAAATACCAGAAGAAACTAGGGACACTGGGCCTTTAAGGCTCACACTGCTAACCAAACATGTAAAATATAGTTCAGGATAAGAAAAGAAAAATGCTGCTAGTATATATCAATATTTTGGGTACAAAGCCAATAACTTGATTCCACAGCAACACAAATTTCTTAAAGCATAAATTAAATGTATAAGGTCAAAGCTATTCCACTATGTCACATAGTAGATTAGTAATGTAAGGCATCTATGAGACTCCCTCATTAAGTAAAATAAACATAGAAACCAAAATAATACTTTATTTGAAATAAAATACAAAAGAAAACAACCTCTTTCTCCAATTTATTAACCCCCAAACACCTAGTTGCAACTTAATCCACACAAAGTCCCATGATGATCCCAGCTCTTCTACATACTGAAATCACAGTGCGAATTCACAGAACATGACTGCAGGCTATAGATTCAGGCAGAGACTGGCTGAGCTGAATCTGTGAGCAGTTATGTCACTCAATTTATCTGAAGTCACAGCTGAAGGTACCTCACCATTGACCGCAGGTTAGCTAACCTCAGGGGGCCTGATTGAACTTAGTGACCTCACCTCAGGTTAACTTACCCAGTTCAATGAGATATGCCTCTTGTAGCAGAAAACCACATTTTTTTGCCAAGAGATGCAGATATGGTGCTGAATTTTATACACCAAATTCCTGGATTAATACCGCATCACTTGGAAAAAAGCGCATCAAAATGTGATGCAGTGTTGATGCAATATTTTCCAGGAGATTCAGATTTGGTGCTAAAATTTATTCAACAAATTCCTTTACCAAATCTGCATATTCTGGCAAAAAAAAAATGCATCTAAACGCGATGCAGTATTGATGTTTTTTTTGTAAGGAGATGCAGATTTGGTGTAGAAATTTGGTGTATAAATTTTGACACAAAATCTTCATCTCTTGGCAAATAAATGGACAAAAATGTCTTTGATGTCATTTTGGTGCCAGTGTCTACCAGGAAATGTAAATTTAGTGCAGAAATCTGGTGCACATCTACCACATCAAAACTGCATCACATTTTAATGCAGTTTTTTTGCCAGAAGATGCAGATTTGGTGCAGGAATATAGTGTATAAATTTCATCATCTACTAGGAAAAAACCACGTGGTTTTCTGCCAAGAGATGCAGATATTAGTTCACCTGAGGTGAGGTTGTTACTGAGTTCAATCAGATCACTTGCGGTGAGTTCAATCAGTTCACCTGAGGTGAGTTTTCCTGTGGTCACAGGTGGGATAATGTGGGAACCTTCAGTTGTTACCACACATAAACTCAGTGACGTCAGCGGCTCATGCCAAATTTGAGATTGTTGAACCTTTTCGAACAGGTTTGTTCATCTCTAGTTGTAAGGGGCATTTTAAAAATCTATACAGAGGGTCACAGTCATTGTTCTCCATGGAAAATCCAGCTGGTTTGAAAAGGAGTTCTGGAGAAAAGGACCTTTTCTGCAGAAAAGCAACAAGGAGCGCAACAACAAGATGGCTCCAGAAACAGTGAGTATGAATTTATATACAATTATAGATGCTTAGCAAAACACAGTGCATTCAACCCAGTATCCTCCACTAGCCCCAAATCTGCAGAATTGCTGTAGTCTGCTCTATTGGTGAAAGCATGTAGTCATGATAATTTGTTCATAGACAGACAGTCGGCATTGAACAAAACAAGAAAGCGGCTCCTCATGCTTGCTAAACTCCACAAATTTACACTGCCAGTGTTGTGTCACTAATTTGTAGAGAATTTGAATCTTACAGCCACAATTGACAGAAAATGGTCAATGCAATACTGCTAGAGAGAAGCAGATTTACAGACTTGAATCGCAACTGCTTGAGATGAAAAATGATTGTCTTGATATTGATGAACAGCTGACTCAGTCTCGTGCTGAGATCAAAGCATTTAAGGATAAGGCAGCAGCCAATCATTCAATAGTTAATCAGTTGAGTGTGGCACTAGATACTAGGTCTCAACTGGTTACAATTGTGCAAAATATCATCAATAATTTTTCAAACATGTTGCCGACCCTCTCATTGTCTCTGAAACCAAGGCCAGATTCCATACAAATTTTGACCTGTGCAGAGCAGAAAGGGGGAATAATGGGGTAAATGATGGATGAAATATTTCAAATCTTGATCCTATCCATAAATGTAAAGGCATGTATATGCATTCTAAATTAATGAGATAATGCAAAAGAAAGATTTTTCCTACTAAAGGAACAGTTTAAAAGCGAGAATGAAGTATGTATTGTCAATGGCCCTTAATCAAGCATGACATGTTATAGATGTTATGTCTGTGCTGACTCTAGTCATATTTCCAGGTACTACAAATAGTCAGGGACTAAAAAAGAGAGGAATTATTGCTCTGTTAAATATTTTAAATGTGGTCACTTTGGACATATTTAAAATAAATTGTAATTGTTCAAGTAGTTGTTGAAGGCTAGCAGTATTGTAATGGAGAATAAAAAAAAATGTTTAAAAGAACAGAGAGTCCTCAGTGGTTGATACCTTTTAATGGCTAACTGAAAAGATGGTAATAATTGCAAGCTTTCGAGACTACTCAGGTCTCTTCATCAGGCATGGCATAACACAAAATCTGAAGAGTCACATATTTATACACAACAGGACTTAGAATAGTGCAGTAAAAAAAAAACAAAAAAAAAACAAGTTATATGAAACAGAACTATCACTATGGCAGGGTGGCAAACTGTTGTGGCCATAAATACTGCTGCAGTTCAGTGTGAAAGTTTTATTGTCCTCTGATAAGGGTCTGGCCCGGGCTGTGACACGCTCGGATGGTCAGAGGAGCACATCTTTTAACTGATGTAAAAAGACATGAATCCATGAGACACATTCATTCCTTCTCTGAATGTGTCAAACAAAATGGAAGTTGCTATGCTTTCTAGGGGACTCTCATTTTGTCCTACTAAAGCTCTAGAATGAAGAGACCTGAGTAGTCTCGAAAGCTTGCAATTATTACCATCTTTTCAGTTAGCCATTAAAAGGTATCAACCACTGAGGACTTCAGTTCTTTTAAACAATTTTTTTTATCTCTACTGGCTAACACGGTACAAAGATATATTTTACTTGTATCAAGATGGAGAATAGGCATTTACACAGACAGAATAGCCATAAAAGCTTTTTTTCTTAAGCTGATATGTCACACCATGTGCAAAGGTTCAAAATGACCAATTCATATGACAGACAGGGAGAAAATAGTAGGTTTATACCTTTTATAAGACCTTGAATTAAACTCTGTACTGCTGATGAAGAAACATCTGCCCAGAAGATCAGTCCACCAGACTCCTACTATAGAAAAGAAGCTTTACCATGTTCCATCAGCAGTCATTTAATTTTGTATTTAATAAGAAAGGATGCTATGTAATAAAGACAGGAGGCTATACATAATAAAAATAACAAGAGACTCCAATATTACAAGAGATGGTACTATATAATAAGGGGCAGTAATCTTCATACTAAGGGATAATATATAATAAATATATACACACACAATATATAAATATAATCTATAGCTTTCTCACCATAAAATGAGGGGGCACAAACACATTTTTTGCACAGGGTCACCAAGCTGTCAATGTTCGCCCCTAAGGAACCCATTAAGTAGTGTAACTTATGAAGAATTTGTCGAGTGGTTTTCATCATGCCTTGTTCCACCAATCCTCTTCCCACTTTGGCTTATCTTTCTGGGACTATTGAGAAAAAAGCATACCGTATTTTTCGGACTATAAGACGCACCGGACATGGCCCCCTTGTTCCAATGATCTGAACCCCATAGAGAACCTGTGGTCCTCATAAAATGTGAGATCTACAGGGAGGGAAAACAGTACACCTCTCGGAACAGTGTCTGGGAGGCTGTGGTGGCTGCTGCATGCAATGTTGATCATAAACAGATCAAGCAACTGACAGAATCTATGGATGGTAGGCTGTTGAGTGTCATCATAAAAATAGGAGGCTATATTGGTCATTCATTTTTTTGGGGTTTTGTTTTTGCATGTCAGAAATGTTTATTTCTAAATTTTGTGTAGTTATATTGGTTTACCTGGTGAAAATAAACAAGTGAGATGGGAATATATTTGTTTTTTATTAAGTTGCCTAACAATTCTGCACGGTAATATTTACCTGCACAAATAGAAATCCTTCTAAGATAACCAAATCTAAAAAAAAAACCACTCCAACTTCCAAAAACATTAAGCTTTGATATTTATGAGTCTTTTGGGTTGATTGAGAACATAGTTGTTGATCAATTATAAAAAAATCCTCTAAAATACAACTTGCTTAATAATTCTGCACACAGTGTGTAAGACGTACCCTTGTTTTAGAGGAAGACAAAATAGAAAACAAAATGTAAAACAATCTCGTCATGACACACTGTTATGGGAGGGTGGGTCTGCTGCTGACACTGTTATGGAGGTAATAATATCCCCAAATTTTGTACTTATGCCCCACATTCTGGCCCCCCTCCAGGTATATATGGCCCCCATCGTGGAATATGTATGTTCCCCATACATATATGTGTGATCCTCCAACCTGGTGTGTGTGTGTGTGTGTATGTATATACAGTGCCTACAAGTAGTATTCAACCCCCTGCATGCAGATTTAGCAGGTTTACACATTCGGAATTAACTTGGCATTGTGACATTTGGACTGTAGATCAGCCTGGAAGTGTGATATGCACTGCAGCAAAAAAGAATGTTATTTCTTTTCTTTTTTTTTTTTTTTAAATTGTGAAAAGTTTATTCAGAGGGTCATTTATTGTTCAACCCCTCAAACCACCAGAATTCTGTTTGGTTCCCCTAAAGTATTAAGAAGTATTTCAGGCACAAAGAACAATGAGCTTCACATGTTTGGATTAATTATCTCTTTTTCCAGCCTTTTCTGACTAATTAAGACCCTCCTCAAACTTGTGAACAGCACTCATACTTGGTCAACATGGGAAAGACAAAGGAGCATTCCAAGGCCATCAGAGACAAGATCGTGGAAGGTCGCAAGGCTGGCAAGGGGTACAAAACCCTTTCCAAGGAGTTGGGCCTACCTGTCTCCACTGTTGGGAGCATCATCCGGAAGTGGAAGGCTTATGGAACTACTGTTAGCTTTCCACGGCCTGGACAGCCTTTGAAAGTTTCCATCCGTGCCGAGGCCAGGCTTGTCCGAAGAGTCAAAGCTAACCCAAGGACAACAAGGAAGGAGGTCCAGGAAGATCTCATGGCAGTGGGGACATTGGTTTCAGTCAATACCATAAGTAACGTACTCCACCGCAATGGTCTCCGTTCCAGACGAGCCCGTAAGGTACCTTTACTTTCAAAGCGTCATGTCAAGGCTCATCTACAGTTTGCTCATGATCACTTGGAGGACTCTGAGATAGACTGGTTCAAGATTCTCTGGTCTGATGAGACCAAGATCGAGATCTTTGGTGCCAACCACACACGTGACGTTTGGAGACTGGATGGCACTGCATACGACCCAAAGAATACCATCTCTACAGTCAAGCATGGTGGTGGCAGCATCATGCTGTGGGGCTGTTTCTCAGCCAAGGGGCCTGGCCATCTGGTCCGCATCCATGGGAAGATGGATAGCACGGCCTACCTGGAGATTTTGGCCAAGAACCTCCGCTCCTCCATCAAGGATCTTAGGATGGGTCGTCATTTCTTCTTCCAACAAGACAACGACCCAAAGCACACAGCCAAGAAAACCAAGGCCTGGTTCAAGAGGGAAAAAATCAAGGTGTTGCAGTGGCCTAGTCAGTCTCCTGACATTAACCCAATTGAAAACTTGTGGAAGGAGCTCAAGATTAAAGTCCACATGAGACACTCAAAGAACCTAGATAACTTGGAGAAGATCTGCATGGAGGAGTGGGCCAAGATAACTCCAGAGACCTGTGCCGGCCTGATCAGGTCTTATAAAAGACGATTATTAGCTGTAATTGCAAACAAGGGTTTTTCCACAAAATTTTAAACCTAGGGGTTGAATAATAATTGACCCACACTTTTATGTTGAAAATGTATTAAAATTTAACTGAGCAACATAACATAACATTGTTGGTTTGTAAGATTTATTTATCTGTTAATAAATTCTGCTCTTGTTTGAAGTTTGCAGGCTCTAACTTATTTGCATCTTATCAAACCTGCTAAATCTGCAGGGGGTTGAATACTACTTGTAGGCACTATATATATACATATATGTTCCAACCCTATCCAGGTGTACAGTAATGCCTTTATGTACTATATTTATTTATTGCCTTAATTTTACAGATGTGATGCTCACCTAGCTTTCAGTTTGTTCCTGCCTCTGCACTAGAAATAAAGTCTCCCGAAACTCAACAGGATCTGCAGGGATGTAATGAAGAGGCGGGGCACTGTACTGTTCTGTGCTGCTCTGGCCCCGCCTCTTCATTACATCACTGCAGATCCTGTTGAGTTATGGGAGACTTTGTTTCTAGTGCAGAGGCGGGACCAGAAAAGGCAATCTGAGCACTGAAGTGACTGAAGAGAGCGGAGAGAGGTGGTCGGGGAGCATGAGTATTCCTTTACCTTAAACACCAGGCACACATGGTTTCTCCAGCCGTTGGCTTCCTGCAGCAGCCACCCTACCTGCCTCCTGTAATCCCACTCCACAGCCACCCCATCCCATTCCACAGCAGCTGCCTCCCACTCCACAGCCACTCCCTCCCACTCCACGGCCGCTGCCTCCCACTTCACAGCCGCTCCCTCCCACTCCACAGCCACTCCCTCCCACTCCACAGCCACTCCCTCCCACTCCACAGCCGCTCCCTCTCACTCCACAGCAGCTGCCTCGGACTATAAGACTAGAGTTGAGCGCGGTTCGTGGTTCGAGGTTCTCCAGTTCTAGGCTCGAGTGATTTTGGGGCCTGTTCTAGATCGAACTAGAACTCGAGCTTTTTGCAAAAGCTCGATAGTTCTAGAAACGTTCGAGAACGGTTCTAGCAGCAAAAAAACAGCTAAATCCTAGCTTGGTTTCTGCTGTAATAGTGTAAGTCACTCCGTGAATCACACTATTATGACATTTCAGTGTATAGTGTGCGTGAACAGCGCCTTCAGATCACTGCTGTTTCTATAATGGCGATCGCCATTTTTTTTTTTTTTTCCTTGTCTTCCTTCCCTAAGCGCGCGCGTGTAGTGGGGCGGGCTAGCGTGTCAGCCAATCCCAGACACACACACAGCTAAGTGGACTTTTAGCCAGAGAAGCAACGGCATGTGTGATAAGATGTCCATGTCACATGTCCCTGCATTATAAAACCGGACATTTTCCTCCAGGACGCCATTATCTGCCTTCTGCGTCTTTGGTGTCAGACATCACTGTCGCAGCTCCATCCTCCTGAGTCCTATCGCCGATACAGCTGTATGCGCTGCATACACAGCGTTAGACAGCTTAGGGAGAGCACTTTCTAGCAGTCCTTTTAAGGGCTCAAACCGGCAGGGTCAGAGTTAGGGTGACAGGTCCTGAAAACAGCGACAGCGTCTGTGTAGCCAAGGTCAGGGATTTCCTCCCTGCATTTCCCTATTAGGAGGGAATAGAAAGGCAGGCTTCCATTCCTCTACCCAGACCCCACAATCCTGCCACTGTACCCTCCTGTCCTCTGCACACTCCAACTCATTATAACTAAGCCATTGTACTAGCAAACACTCAGTGTACCTAGTGGCATCCTATACGTGGCTATTGGACTTTGCTATAGTCCCACTAGTGCAAAGACATTTGCAGAGCGCGTCTGCCTGCATTGCACACTCCAACTCATTATAACTAAGCCATTATACTAGCAAACACTCAGTGTACCTAGTGGCATCCTATACGTGGCTATTGGACTTTGCTATAGTCCCACTAGTGCAAAGACATTTGCAGAGCGCGTCTGCCTGCATTGCACACGCCAACTCATTATAACTAAGCCATTATACTAGCAAACACTCAGTGTACCTAGTGGCATCCTATACGTGGCTATTGGACTTTGCTATAGTCCCACTAGTGCAAAGACATTTGCAGAGCGCGTCTGCCTGCATTGCACACTCCAACTCATTATAACTAAGCCATTATACTAGCAAACACCCAGTGTACCTAGTGGCATCCTATACGTGGCTATTGGACTTTGCTATAGTCCCACTAGTGCAAAGACATTTGCAGAGCGCGTCTGCCTGCATTGCACACTCCAACTCATTATAACTAAGCCATTATACTAGCAAACACTCAGTGTACCTAGTGGCATCCTATATGTGGCTATTGGACTTTGCTATAGTCCCACTAGTGCAAAGACATTTGCAGAGCGCGTCTGCCTGCATTGCACACGCCAACTCATTATAACTAAGCCATTATACTAGCAAACACTCAGTGTACCTAGTGGCATCCTATACGTGGCTATTGGACTTTGCTATAGTCCCACTAGTGCAAAGACATTTGCAGAGCGCGTCTGCCTGCATTGCACACTCCAACTCATTATAACTAAGCCATTATACTAGCAAACACCCAGTGTACCTAGTGGCATCCTATACGTGGCTATTGGACTTTGCTATAGTCACACTAGTGCAAAGACATTTGCAGAGCGCGTCTGCCTGCATTGCACACTCCAACTCATTATAACTAAGCCATTATACTAGCAAACACTCAGTGTACCTAGTGGCATCTTATACATGGCTATTGGACTTTGCTATAGTCCCACTAGTGCAAAGACATTTGCAGAGCGCGTCTGCCTGCATTGCACACGCCAATTCATTATAACTAAGCCATTATACTAGCAAACACCCAGTGTACCTAGTGGCATCCTATACGTGGCTATTGGACTTTGCTATAGTCCCACTAGTGCAAAGACATTTGCAGAGCGCGTCTGCCTGCATTGCACACGCCAACTCATTATAACTAAGCCATTATACTAGCAAACACTCAGTGTACCTAGTGGCATCCTATACATGGCTATTGGACTTTGCTATAGTCCCACTAGTGCAAAGACATTTGCAGAGCGCGTCTGCCTGCATTGCACACTCCAACTCATTATAACTAAGCCATTATACTAGCAAACACCCAGTGTACCTAGTGGCATCCTATACGTGGCTATTGGACTTTGCTATAGTCACACTAGTGCAAAGACATTTGCAGAGCGCGTCTGCCTGCATTGCACACTCCAACTCATTTTAACTAAGCCATTATACTAGCAAACACTCAGTGTACCTAGTGGCATCCTATACGTGGCTATTGGACTTTGCTATAGTCCCACTAGTGCAAAGACATTTGCAGAGCGCGTCTGCCTGCATTGCACACGCCAACTCATTATAACTAAGCCATTATACTAGCAAACACCCAGTGTACCTAGTGGCATCCTATACGTGGCTATTGGACTTTGCTATAGTCCCACTAGTGCAAAGACATTTGCACAGCGCGTCTGCCTGCATTGCACACGCCAACTCATTATAACTAAGCCATTATACTAGCAAACACTCAGTGTACCTAGTGGCATCCTATACGTGGCTATTGGACTTTGCTATAGTCCCACTAGTGCAAAGACATTTGCAGAGCGCGTCTGCCTGCATTGCACACTCCAACTCATTATAACTAAGCCATTATACTAGCAAACACTCAGTGTACCTAGTGGCATCCTATACGTGGCTATTGGACTTTGCTATAGTCCCACTAGTGCAAAGACATTTGCAGAGCGCGTCTGCCTGCATTGCACACGCCAACTCATTATAACTAAGCCATTATACTAGCAAACACCCAGTGTACCTAGTGGCGTCCTATACGTGGCTATTGGACTTTGCTATAGTCCCACTAGTGCAAAGACATTTGCAGAGCGCGTCTGCCTGCATTGCACACTCCAACTCATTATAACTAAGCCATTATACTAGCAATTTTTGCTGCCAGTTTAAGGGCCGTAGTTGCATTGTCAGGGATATTTATTCTTTATTATTCTGCTGTTAATAAAGCTAGACCACCACTGCAATCTACACCACCTCTCAATTTTTACTACCACATTTTCAGTCCACAATCTTGTCGCAATCAACATGAGTGGCAAAATGACAGATGCTGGTGGAAAGGGGAAGAGGCGTGGTGGAAAAGGAAAAAAAGGGTTTGTCCGTGGGGAAGGTGGCAAAGCTCCATTATCATCTGCTGAAGAGAGACCATCTACGAGCAAAAGTAAGATGTCTACTACTTACCGTGGACAATCCGATGTGCTCCCTTTTTTACGGACACGAACAACAGGAAGAAAGGTAGATGATGGGCAAAAAAGGAAAATGCTTGAATGGATCTCAAGTGGTTCAACAAGTGCCCTCTCAGCCACTTCAAGTACCGCATCCAAAAAACACCAGTCCTCTGAGTTGTCATCCCAATCACACTTGATTTCTCCCAGCTCTGAAGTCTCCATCAGCCCTGCACAGTATGGTGGAACTGAGATGGCTGAGTCTGCAGAGCTGTTCAGTCACACTATAGCCTGGGAATCAGAGGTCTGCTCCCAAGCTACAGTGAGTACAGAACAGGAAATGGTCTGCAGTGATGCCCAGAACCTTTGTGACTCTGATTCAGGCCGTGAGGACCAAGTTTCGGAGCATAATGTTGACCCCTTGTCACAAACTGTAACACCTGTGGTTATAGACAATGAGGAACATACTGATGAAGATGAGACGCAGATACCAGATTGGCATGACAACTTAAATATTCGGTCAGGGCAAGAAGAGGCTCGGTCAGAGGGGGAGTGGAGTGCAAACACAACAATTGATGATGAAGTTCTAGATCCCACCTACTGTCAACCCACAGTCAGGCACTCGAGGAGGTCAACAGAGGTGGTGGAGGAGGATGCAACTGATGACGAAGTTACCTTGCGCCTTCCTGGACAGAGTCGGAGTACTGGTAGCACGTCTACAACTGCATCCTCAGCCACCACTCTGCCTCTGAGCATTATTCGGGGTGGATCATCAGGTCGCATGGCCTCTAAGCCTTGCCTAGCCTGGTCCTTTTTTGACATACAAAAAGATCGCCCAAATTATGTGATCTGTAAAATTTGTCATGGTTCTCTTAGTAGAGGTCAAAACCTCAGCAGTTTGACAACTTCTTCCATGAATCGTCACATGAATAAATATCATATGGCCCGGTGGGAAGCTCACCGTGCTGCAATGCGGCCTAGCGGAGCGAACCATCCACCGCCTGCCCCTTCCAGTGCATCCGCGCGCTCGTCATCTTCTAGGACTGTGGGGACAGCTGTCACACCTGTTTTTCCACCCACAACTTCCACCACTGTAACCGCAACAGGCAGTTTGCTTGGTAGGTCGTCAGTTGTTTTGGAAGGGGAAACAAGTGAGTGTGTACAGCTCTCTCAGACATCGATAGCACCAACGTTGGATGAAGGCAACATCATGTCTCCGCCTGCACTTTCCTCACAAACCTGCTATTTTCCAGGGACACCCTACTCAACACCGTCTACACACAGCAGCCAGATCTCTGTCCCTCAGATGTGGACAAATAAAAGGCCATTTCCTGCGACCCATGACAAAGCTAAGAGGTTGACTCTATCCCTCTGTAAGCTGTTGGCTACAGAAATGCTGCCTTTCCGCCTAGTGGACACACAGGATTTTAGAGACCTTATGTCTGTCGCTGTACCCCAGTACCAGATGCCTAGTCGCCACTACTTGTCTAAGAAAGGTGTGCCCGCGCTACACCAGCATGTCGCACACAACATCACCGCTTCCTTGAGAAACTCTGTGTGTGAACGGGTGCATTTCACCACCGATACTTGGACCAGTAAGCATGGACAGGGACGTTACATGTCGCTGACTGGGCACTGGGTAACTATGGTGATAGATGGTGAAGGGTCTGCTGCACAAGTCTTGCCGTCCCCACGACTTGTGTGTCAATCCTCTGTCTGTCCAAGTTCCGCCACTGCTTCTGCATCATCCACCTCATCTAGGTCCTGCACCTCCGCCCCAAGCCTGCCTGGTCAGGCCACCAGCGTTCTCACTGCGCAGAAGGTATCACGCACCCCTCATTACTATGCTGGCAGCAGAGCGCAACGGCATCAGGCGGTCTTTAGCTTGACATGTCTTGGGAATAAGAGTCACACAGCTGAGGAGTTGTGGTCAGCTCTGCGGTCCGAGTTTAATAAATAGTTGTCTCCACTCAACCTGCAGCCTGGTAAGGACGTGTGCGACAATGCTGCAAACCTGGGTGCGGCCCTTCGCCTGGGCAAGGTGACACACGTACCTTGTATGGCTCACGTGTTGAACCTTGTCGTGCAGCAATTTTTAACACAGTATCCCGGCCTAGATGGCCTTCTGAACAGGGCACGAAAACTGTCTGCTCACTTCCGCCGTTCAAGCGCCGCAGCTGAGCGACTTGCATCGCTCCAGAAGTCTTTCGGCCTGCCGGTTCATCGCCTGAAATGCGATGTGGCGACACGCTGGAATTCAACTCACCACATGTTACAGCGACTGTGGCAGCACCGCCGTGCCCTGGTGCAATACGTCATGACGTATAGCCTGGGCCAACGAGATGCAGAGGTGGGGCAGATCACCCTGATGGAGTGGTCTCAGATCAAGGACCTATGCACCCTTCTGCACAGTTTCGACATGGCGACGAATATGTTTAGCGCTGACAATGCCATTATCAGCATGACGATTCCAGTCATTTACATGCTGGAACACACGCTAAACACTATTCGGAGTCAGGGGGTGGGACAACAGGAAGTGGATGAACTACAGGAGGATTCATATGCGCAAGACACAACAACATCACCAAGGTCCAGACGTTCATCATCACCAAGGCGCCAGGCATGGGAGCATGGGGGACAGGGATCAACAAGGGCGCATGGTAGCAGGCGAGATGTTGAGGAAGGTGCAGGAGGACATGAAGAAATGGAGGACGAACTGTCCATGGACATGGAAGACTCAGCAGATGAGGGAGACCTTGGTCAAATTTCAGTTGAAAGAGGTTGGGGGGAGATGTCAGAGGAAGAAAGAACGGTTAGCACCTCTATGCCACAAACACAGCGTGGACTTGGTCCGCATGGCTGCGCAAGACACATGAGTGCCTTCTTGTTGCACTACCTCCAACATGACCCTCGTATTGTCAAAATTAGAAGTGATGATGACTACTGGCTTGCCACACTATTAGATCCCCGGTACAAGTCCACATTTTGTGACATAATTCCAGCCATAGAAAGGGACGCACGTATGCAGGAGTATCAGCAGAAGCTGTTACTCGATCTTAGATCCGCTTTTCCACCAAACAACCGTGCAGGTGCAGTGAGTGAATCTCCCAGTTGTAACTTGACAAACATGGGACGGTCTCGTCATCTTCAACAGTCTACACGTACCAGTAGGACCGTATCTGGTGCTGGTAACAGCAATTTTATGGAATCTTTTCATAATTTTTTTAGACCCTCCTTTGCAAGGCCACCAGAGACAACAAGTCTGACACATAGTCAACGGCTGGAGAGGATGATACAGGAGTATCTCCAAATGAACATCTCTGCCATGACTGTGCAACTGGAGCCTTGCTCCTTTTGGGCTTCAAACCTAGAAAAATGGCCAGAGCTCGCAACTTACGCCTTGGAGATTTTGTCGTGTCCAGCTGCCAGCGTTGTCTCTGAACGTGTCTTCAGTGCTGCTGGGTGTGTGCTGACAGATAAGCGCACGCGTCTGTCCAGTGACAATGTGGACAGACTGACGTTCATCAAAATGAACAAGTCATGGATCCAGAAGGAATTTACAACCCCTGTGTCATCCTGGGGAGAGTAAATGCTTGTGGATTTGGAATGTGCTTGATGCAAATCTAGCTGTGAAGTGTACAACTAGGGCACAAGTGCTGCCACTGAATGGGTGGGTGTGTGTGGGGCACAATTTTTGGAAAGAAAGGGAGACTCCGCTTGGAGTAACCCTTGCTTGCTGTGTTTTTAAAAGAAGCCAAGATGAACAGAGCTGGGATCAGGAAAGACTTTGCTACCTACCCCGGTGTCATCCTGGGGACGGTTAATTATGGCGTATTTTTGAATGTGCTTGATGCAAATCTAGCTGTGAATTGTACAACTGGGGCACAACTGCTGCCACTGAAGGCGTGGGTGTGTGTGGGGCCCAATTTTTGGAAAAAAGGGAGACTTCGCTTGGAGTAACCCTTGCTTGATGTGTTTTTAAAAGAAGCCAAGATGAACAGAGCTGGGATCAGGAAAGACTTTGCTACCTACCCCGGTGTCATCCTGGGGACGGTTAATTATGTCGTATTTTTGAATGTGCTTGATGCAAATCTAGCTGTGAAGTGTACAACTGGGGCACAACTGCTGCCACTGAAGGGGTGGGTGTGTGTGGGGCCCAATTTTTGGAAAAAAGGGAGACTCCGCTTGGAGTAACCCTTGCTTGCTGTGTTTTTAAAAGAAGCCAAGATGAACAGAGCTGGGATCAGGAAAGACTTTGCTACCTACCCCCCGGTGTCATTCCTGGGGAAGGTTAATTATGGCGTATTTTTGAATGTGCTTGATGCAAATCTAGCTGTGAATTGTACAACTGGGGCACAACTGCTGCCACTGAAGGGGTGGGTGTGTGTGGGGCCCAATTTTTGGAAAAAAGGGAGACTCCGCTTGGAGTAACCCTTGCTTGCTGTGTTTTTAAAAGAAGCCAAGATGAACAGAGCTGGGATCAGGAAAGACTTTGCTACCTACCCCGGTGTCATCCTGGGGACGGTTAATTATGGCGTATTTTTGAATGTGCTTGATGCAAATCTAGCTGTGAATTGTACAACTGGGGCACAACTGCTACCACTGAAGGGGTGGGTGTGTGTGGGGCACAATTTTTGGAAAAAAAGGGAGACTCCACTTGGAGTAACCCTTGCTTGCTGTGTTTTTAAAAGAAGCCAAGATGAACAGAGCTGGGATCAGGAAAGACTTTGCTACCTACCCCGGTGTCATCCTGGGGACGGTTAATTATGGCGTATTTTTGAATGTGCTTGATGCAAATCTAGCTGTGAAGTGTACAACTAGGGCACAAGTGCTGCCACTGAATGGGTGGGTGTGTGTGGGGCACAATTTTTGGAAAAAAAGGGAGACTCCGCTTGGAGTAAACCTTGCTTGCTGTGTTTTTAAAAGAAGCCAAGATGAACAGAGCTGGGATCAGGAAAGACTTTGCTACCTACCCCGGTGTCATCCTGGGGACGGTTAATTATGTCGTATTTTTGAATGTGCTTGATGCAAATCTAGCTGTGAAGTGTACAACTGGGGCACAACTGCTGCCACTGAAGGGGTGGGTGTGTGTGGGGCCCAATTTTTGGAAAAAAGGGAGGCTCCGCTTGGAGTCACCTTGCTTGCTGTGTTTTTAAAAGAAGCCAAGATGAACAGAGCTGGGATCAGGAAAGACTTTGCTACCTACCCCGGTGTCATCCTGGGGACGATTAATTATGGCGTATTTTTGAATGTGCTTGATGCAAATCTAGCTGTGAAGTGTACAACTAGGGCACAAGTGCTGCCACTGAATGGGTGGGTGTGTGTGGGGCACAATTTTTGGAAAAAAAGGGAGACTCCGCTTGGAGTAACCCTTGCTTGCTGTGTTTTTAAAAGAAGCCAAGATGTACAGAGCTGGGATCAGGAAAGACTTTGCTACCTACCCCGGTGTCATCCTGGGGACGGTTAATTATGTCGTATTTTTGAATGTGCTTGATGCAAATTAAGCTGTGAAGTGTACAACTGGGGCACAAGTGCTGCCACTGAAGGGGTGGGTGTGTGTGGGGCCCAATTTTTGGAAAAAAGGGAGGCTCCGCTTGGAGTCACCTTGCGGTGTTTTACATGACTTTAGAAAGGCGTGCCATGCCTATATCTGTGTCTCCTCCTCTTTTTCTTTGTCCAGCTCTTTTGTTTTTGCATAAGTATATGTCCTTGTCACTTTCCCATGAGTTGTGAATTGTTTGTCACCTTTTGGACACCTTTGAGGGTGTTTTCTAGGTGTTTTTCTGTGTTTGTGATTGCCTGCCATTGTTTCCTATGCAGTTCGAGTTCGGTTCGTCGAACGTTCAACGAGCCGAACTTGAACGGGACCTCCGTTCGGCGAACCGGCCTCGAGCCGAACCGGGACCGGTTCGCTCAACTCTATATAAGACGCACTTCCCACTTTCCTCCCAAATTTGAAGGAAAAAAGTGCATCTTATAGTCCAAAAAATGCAGTAAGTCTCAAATTTTGGGACAACTCCCAAATGTTTAACACTATAAATCTGGATGTTTTATTGCTATAAACTAAGATTAGTTATTTCTTTATGGGAATGAATAGAAAAAACAGCAATTTTTGATGTTTTTAATTTTACACTATTCAAAGTTATGTACAAATAAAGTGTTAACTTTATTCTGTGGATCAGTACTATTACTGTAAAATTCAATTTATATTGGTTTTGTTATTTTTTACTACTTTAGCACAAGACATAAACTTAGAAAATATTTTGATTTCGTTCTTCATGTTTTGAAAGTCACATGTTATTTGGAAGTCAGAATGTACAAGAAAAACGGACAAACTCTCTATTTGTTCTCAAAAATATTTTATTTTGTCGGTGTGTTTATTTACCCAATTACAATTTTTAAAAAATATTTTACTATTTTTGCACAAACAAATTATTTAAAAAATATTTTTTTGTTGCCATATACTGAAAACTAGAGATGAGCGAACCGGTCCCGGTTCGGCTCGAGGTCGGTTCGCCGAACGGAGGTCCCGTTCGAGTTCGGCTCGTCAAACGTTCGACGAACCGAACTCGAACTGCATAGGAAACAATGGCAGGCAATCACAAACACATAAAAACACCTAGAAAACACCCTCAAAGGTGTCCAAAAGGTGACAAACAACTCACAACACAACACAAACACATGGGAAAGTGACAAGGACATATACTCATGCGAAAACAAAACAGCTGGACAAGGAAAAAGAGGAGGACACACAGATATAGGCATGGCACGCCCTTCTAAAATCATGTAAAACACCGCAAGGTGACTCCAAGCGTAGTTTCCCTTTTTTTCCAAAAATTGGGCCCCACACACACCCACCCATTCAGTGGCAGCACTTGTGCCCTAGTTGTACACTTCACAGCTAGATTTGCATCAAGCACATTCAAAAATACGCCATACTTAACCGTCCCCAGGATGACTCCGGGGTAGGTAGCAAAGTCTTAACTGAACCATGACTTGTTCATCTTGGCTCCTTTTAAAAAACACAGCAAGCAAGGGTTACTCCAAGCGGAGTCTCCCTTTTTTTCCAAAAATTGTGACCCACACACACCCACCCATTCAGTGGCAGCACTTGTGCCCTAGTTGTGCACTTCACAGCTAGATTTGCATCAAGCACATTCAAAAATACGGCCTAATTAACCGTCCGTAGGATGACACCAGGGTAGGTAGCAAAGTCTTTCCTGATCCCAGCTCTGTTCATCTTGGCTTCTTTTAAAAACACAGCAAGCAAGGGTTACTCCAAGCTGGGTGTCTCCCTTTTTTCCAAAAATTGGGCCACACAGACACCCCATCAGTGGCAGCACTTGTGCCCTAGTTGCAAACATGATGTTTTGATTTGCATCAAGCACATTCAAAAATACGGCCTAATTAACCGTCCCCAGGATGACACCGGGGTAGGTAGCAAAGTCTTTCCTGACCCCAGCTCTGTTCATCTTGGATCATTTTTAAAAAACACAGCAAGCAAGGGTTACTCCAAGTGGAGTCTCCCTTTTTTCCAAAAATTGGGCCCCACACACACCCACCCCTTCAGTGGCAGCAGTTGTGCCCCAGTTGTACAATTCACAGCTAGATTTGCATCAAGCACATTCAAAAATACGCCATAATTAACCGTCCCCAGGATGACACCAGGGTAGGTAGCAAAGTCTTTCCTGATCCCAGCTCTGTTCATCTTGGCTTCTTTTAAAAACAATGTAAGCAAGGGTTACTCCAAGCGGAGTCTCTCTTTTTTCCAAAAATTGGGCCCCACACACACCCACCCCTTCAGTGGCAGCAGTTGTGCCCCAGTTGTACACTTCACAGCTAGATTTGCATCAAGCACATTCAAAAATACGCTATTCTTAACCGTCCCCAGGATGACACCGGGGTAGGTAGCAATGTCTTTCCTGATCCCAGCTCTGTTCATCTTGGCTTCTTTTAAAAACAATGTAAGCAAGGGTTACTCCAAGCGGAGTCTTCCTTTTTTCCAAAAATTGGGCCCCACACACACCCACCCTTTCAGTGGCAGCAGTTGTGCCCCAGTTGTACAATTCACAGCTCGATTTGCATCAAGCACATTCAAAAATACGCCATAATTAACCGTCCCCAGGATGACACCAGGGTAGGTAGCAAAGTCTTTCCTGATCCCAGCTCTGTTCATCTTGGCTTCTTTTAAAAACAATGTAAGCAAGGGTTACTCCAAGCGGAGTCTCCCTTTTTTCCAAAAATTGGGCCCCACACACACCCACCCCTTCAGTGGCAGCAGTTGTGCCCCAGTTGTACAATTCACAGCTAGATTTGCATCAAGCACATTCAAAAATACGCCATAATTAACCGTCCCAGGATCACACCAGGGTATGTAGGAAAGTCTTTCCTGATCCCAGCTCTGTTCATCTTGGCTTCTTTTAAAAACAATGTAAGCAAGGGTTACTCCAAGTGGAGTCTCCCTTTTTTCCAAAAATTGGGCCACACAGACACCCCATCAGTGGCAGCACTTGTGCCCTAGTTGCAAACATGATGTTTTGATTTGCATCAAGCACATTCAAAAATACGGCCTAATTAACCGTCCCCAGGATGACACCAGGGTAGGTAGCAAAGTCTTTCCTGATCCCAGCTCTGTTCATCTTGGCTTCTTTTAAAAACACAGCAAGCAAGGGTTACTCCAAGTGGAGTCTCCCTTTTTTCCAAAAAATGGGCCCCACACACACCCACCCCTTCAGTGGCAGCAGTTGTGCCCCAGTTGTACACTTCACAGCTAGATTTGCATCAAGCACATTCAAAAATACGCCATTCTTATCCGTCCCCAGGATGACACCGGGGTAGGTAGCAATGTCTTTCCTGATCCCAGCTCTGTTCATCTTGGCTTCTTTTAAAAACAATGTAAGCAAGGGTTACTCCAAGCGGAGTCTCCCTTTTTTCCAAAAATTGGGCCCCACACACACCCACCCATTCAGTGGCAGCACTTGTGCCCTAGTTGTACACTTCACAGCTAGATTTGCATCAAGCACATTCAAAAATACGCCATTCTTATCCGTCCCCAGGATGACACCGGGGTAGGTAGCAAAGTCTTTCCTGATCCCAGCTCTGTTCATCTTGGCTTCTTTTAAATACAATGTAAGCAAGGGTTACTCCAAGCGGAGTCTCCCTTTTTTCCAAAAATTGGGCCCCACACACACCCACCCTTTCAGTGGCAGCAGTTGTGCCCCAGTTGTACAATTCACAGCTCGATTTGCATCAAGCACATTCAAAAATACGCCATAATTAACCGTCCCCAGGATGACACCAGGGTAGGTAGCAAAGTCTTTCCTGATCCCAGCTCTGTTCATCTTGGCTTCTTTAAAAAACAATGTAAGCAAGGGTTACTCCAAGCGGAGTCTCCCTTTTTTCCAAAAATTGGGCCACACAGACACCCCATCAGTGGCAGCACTTGTGCCCTAGTTGCCAACATGATGTTTTGATTTGCATCAAGCACATTCAAAAATACGGCCTAATTAACCGTCCCCAGGATGACACCAGGGTAGGTAGCAAAGTCTTTCCTGATCCCAGCTCTGTTCATCTTGGCTTCTTTTAAAAACACAGCAAGCAAGGGTTACTCCAAGCAGAGTCTCCCTTTTTTCCAAAAATTGGGCCCCAAACACACCCACCCCTTCAGTGGCAGCAGTTGTGCCCCAGTTGTACACTTCACAGCTAGATTTGCATCAAGCACATTCAAAAATACGCCATTCTTATCCGTCCCCAGGATGACACCGGGGTAGGTAGCAAAGTCTTTATTGATCCCAGCTCTGTTCATCTTGGCTTCTTTTAAAAACAATGTAAGCAAGGGTTACTTCAAGCGGAGTCTCCCTTTTTTCCAAAAATTGTGCCCCACACACACCCACCCATTCAGTGGCAGCACTTGTGCCCTAGTTGTACACTTCACAGCTAGATTTGCATCAAGCACATTCAAAAATACGCCATTCTTATCCGTCCCCAGGATGACACCGGGGTAAGTAGCAAAGTCTTTCCTGACCCCAGCTCTGTTCATCTTGGATCATTTTTAAAAAAAACAGCAAGCAAGGGTTACTCCAAGCGGAGTCTCCCTTTTTTTTCAAAAATTGTGCCCCACACACACCCACCCATTCAGTGGCAGCACTTGTGCCCTAGTTGTACACTTCACAGC